>NC_053160.1:19768596-20111096 GCF_016835505.1 Polypterus senegalus
AGTGGCCCATTTAAACGAAATAGAAGATTCAGGAAATGAACATTTGATGAGGAGATACAAAGAATGTGTTAGCAAAAAAGTGATGGTAATGGAAATAAAGGTGAAAAGAAAGGGATGGAGGCCAAAGTGTAGCTGGATGGATAATGTACAAGAAGATCTGAAGGAAAAGGTTCTGACTGGCAAGGAGGTGCAAGACCAAGTTGTTTGGAGAAGGTTGATCAAGCACATCGACCCCACATGGAAATGGGAAGAGATGAAGAAGAAAAAATGAAGAAGAAGAAGAAGAAAGTGGCTCAGGGAATGTAAAGATGCAAGTGCAAAATATGTTTTTTCCTCAACTGCAGATGTGACCCTGGCACAGAGATTTAAAACTGACTAGCGCCCACCCTTTGAGAAGTGAGACGAGAGAACATTTATTTTTGCATTGTCTATTCACTGAGTACAGGGTCAGAGAGCTGTAAAAGGTTTACGGCTATAAAGCATATTACATCGTTGAAATAAAACACATAAAGTACATAAAGTACAAGTGCAGTGGCCTCAACTGACACAAGGAAGAAAAAATGGTCCAGAGAGAAAGAGATGATAAGAAGGGGACTTTATAAAGAGGTAGATCGATAGTGCAGGACGTGGGCATCAGGAGAGTTTTATGGGTTTGTGCTCCACTTATATGCTGTGTGTCACCCAACACACACGTTTATTATATAAAATATTTACAGCTCAAGTACACAGCCCAGTGCCTCCAGTACCGATCCCCCAAAGTCCAGGCCACACTCTCCAGTGCCTTCCTTCTGGCCGTCTCCTCTCCTCTCTCACCGGACTCCAGTCCTCTTCCACCTGACTCTTAACTCCGAATGAAGGGAGGCGGCACCTTTTATACCAGCCCTCCGGGTGTCCCCAGTCTTCTTCCCCCCAGCACTTCCTGGTGTGGTGGAAGACAGCAATAGCTGATTGATTTTTTTCTTGGTACAACAGATAAGAAAGACACTATATAAAAATATCTGTCTATCTGTACTTTATCTCTCCATGTCTTTACATGGAAATCTGCAGTACTGACCTGATCTGACCATGTCTGACTCCTACTTATAAGCCTATGATTGATAGCACCAGCTCTCTTATTTCAGCCTTGGGGGTTTGCTTGTTATATATTTATATGTATTTTCACAAAACATCTTATACTGCTTTAATATGCCCGCTATATTTGGTCACTTGCCTTCTATCTATCTATCTATCTATCTATCTATCTATCTATCTATCTATCTATCTATCTATCTATCTATCTATCTA
This sequence comes from Polypterus senegalus, assembly GCF_016835505.1. Taxonomy (NCBI): domain Eukaryota; kingdom Metazoa; phylum Chordata; class Cladistia; order Polypteriformes; family Polypteridae; genus Polypterus; species Polypterus senegalus. The sequence goes on from NC_053160.1 coordinate 19,769,881, forward strand.
TCTATCTATCTATCTATCTATCTATCTATCTATCTATCTATCTATCTATCTATCTACACTACTGGTTTTAGAACTCTTCAGTTTTTCCAGTTTTTCTTCAAATATGAACACTTAAAATACAATGAATGACCTAAAATGGCAAAAAAGTAAACAATAAATTGCCAGAGGTTTAAAATAAAAGTTTATGTTTGCAAAAATGGGAAAAAAGGAAATTCCAGAATATTACAAATGGGCCTTCTTCAGGGAACAACTAATAGGTTACAACTTACAGATGTTCTGCAGCAATTAAAGTAAATTAAGCCTTGACAACAGAAATAAGACAGAGCTTACTACCCTTAGAAGCGTAGGCCTTTCACTTAGAGAAATTGAAAAAAAAATCAAAGTGTCTGTGAGTCCAGTGGTGTCCTACACAACCCAAAGGCAATTGGAAACTGGAAGAAACTGTGACAGGAGGAGATCTGGCAGAACCAAAGTCAGAAGCCAATCAGAAAACAAGTTTCTCAGGGTCACCAGCTTACGTGATCACAGGCGCCTCACAGCAGAACAGATTTCAAGGACAGCTTAACAGTGCAGGTCAAAAAAAGCAAATCTCAGTTTGTACTGTGAAGAGGAGACTTTGTGCTGCAGGTTTGACAGGGTAAGTGGCACAAAGAAAGCCATTCCTTAAAGGACAAAATGGGGCCTTGAAATACTGGCTGTGGACTACTGCAGACTAGAAGAAAGTCTTATTGACTGATGAATCAAAATTTCAAATCTTATGTTAGTCATGCAGGGTGTTTGTACAGTGTTGAGTTGGTGACAGGATGGTTCCTTAGTGTGTGACACCAACTGTCAAACATGGAGGAGGAAGTGTGGTCTGGGATTCTTTTGGTGGAGGCAAGGAATGTCTGGCATTCTGAATCAAAGGGGTTACCACAGTTTGGCTGTTGTATCTGCGTGCATTTCCAAAAACACCGAAAAAACTGTGGTGTTCTAAAACGTTTAACAAGTAGTGCATCCATCTATCTATCTGTTTCTATTCCTCCTGGTATCCTGTAATACTGGCCAGATTCTGATAAAGCTCACAATATGCTTAATTTCGAAATGTTGCTGGAATGCTTAATTTAAAAACAGTGCTAATCATCTAGAGATATTAATATAAACAACATATACTGTATGTGAAAAAGGCAATAAAAAATGCAATATGCTGAGCACAAATACTGCAGTGATCTTTGGGACAAGGGAGGACAAAAACGTCTCTCGTCAGCTGTGGGTCTGGTTTGGAGAAGAGAAATGTGAGCAGCCAAATAATGCCTTAGAAATGTTCAATATTCAAGTTGTGAAAATATCTCGAAGGTAACATATTCTATAGATTCATAATATTTTATGCAAAGTCAACTGTTAATTGATTTGTTTCTCTCCTAAATCAGCTTTACAACTCTCTTTAAATGAGTGCCTTCATTTAAACTTTGTGCTCATCCCTTCAGGGTTTCTAAATCTAGAACTATGCCGGGCTTCATGCACTTTTACAATCATGGACACACTCTTCCTGAGATGACCAATTTCATAAAGTTAATGGTATGTACTATTTTTACATATGTTGAAGGAAATACACCACACACTCTTAGGGGATTTGGGGGATCAATATGTTTTGTGTAATTGATGCGTCTGTCTTCCTCCTTCTGTCATCTGTGGCAATCTGTCAGTGTGCTCTGGGTCGTGACACTGTCGGCTCTCTTTGTTCTTTGAAAGTCTGGATCTCTCTGCTTTGCCTGGAAAATTGCATTACCTATGGTATTATCTGAATTAGTAGCAGCTCTTCTCAGTTGACACGATCTATGGTTCTTTCTGTGGATGTGACTAGCAGGTGTCCTGTAATCTTAATTAGTGACTCTCTGCTAATTTGTGTAATGATTTTCCTAAGGTAGAGATGTTGTCTCAATTATGATCATTTAGAAAATAAGCATCACAGAAAGTGCTTAATGTGAAATCCCTACTTTTTAAAAAATTTGAATCTATCTATCTATCTATCTATCTATCTATCTATCTATCTATCTATCATATAGTGCCTTTCTATCTATCTATCTATCTATCTATCTATCTATCTATCTATCTATCTATCTATCTATCTATCTATCTATCTATCATATAGTGCCTTTCTATCTATCTATCTATCTATCTATCTATCTATCTATCTATCTATCTATCTATCTATCTATCTATCTATCTATCATATAGTGCCATTCTATCTATCTATCTATCTATCTACAAACCGGATTCCAAAAAAGTTGGGACACTAAACAAATTGTGAATAAAAACTGAATGCAATGATGTGGAGATGGCAAATGTCAATATTTTATTTGTAATAGAACGTAGATGACAGATCAAACGTTTAATCCGAGTAAATGTATCATTTCAAAGGAAAAATATGTTGATTCAAAATTTCACGGTGTATTGGGTATAAAAAGAGCTTCTCAGATTGGCAGTGTCTCTCAGAAGCTAAGATGGGTAGAGGATCACCAATTCCCACAATGTTACGCAGAAAGATAGTGGAGCAATATCAGAAAGGTGTTACCCAGCGAAAAATTGCAAAGACTTTGCATCTATCATCATCAACTGTGCATAACATCATCCAAAGATTCAGAGAATCTGGAACAATCTCTGTGCGTAAGGGTCAAGGCCGTAAAACCATACTGGATGCCCGTGATCTCCGGGCCCTTAAACGACACTGCACCACAAACAGGAATGCTACTGTAAAGGAAATCACAGAATGGGCTCAGGAATACCTCCAGAAACCATTGTCAGTGAACACAATCCACCGTGCCATCCGCCGTTGCCAGCTGAAACTCTACAGTGCAAAGAAGAAGCCATTTCTAAGCAAGATCCACAAGCTCAGGTGTTGTCACTGGGCCAGGGATCATTTAAAATGGAGTGTGGCAAAATGGAAGACTGTTCTGTGGTCAGACGAGTCACGATTCGAAGTTCTTTTTGGAAATCTGGGACGCCATGTCATCCGGACCAAAGAGGACAAGGACAACCCAAGTTGTTATCAACGCTCAGTTCAGAAGCCTGCATCTCTGATGGTATGGGGTTGCATGAGTGCGTGTGGCATGGGCAGCTTGCATGTCTGGAAAGGCACCATCAATGCAGAAAAATATATTCAGGTTCTAGAACAACATAGGCTCCCATCCAGACGTCATCTCTTTCACGGAAGACCCTGCATTTTTCAACAAGATAATGCCTGGGATTTGTTGACACCATGAAATTCTGAATCAACATATTTTTCCCTTAAAATGATACATTTTCTCAGTTTAAACTTTTGTTCCGTGATTTATGTTCTATTCTGAATAAAATATTAGAAGTTGGCACCTCCACATCATTGCATTCAGTTTTTATTCACGATTTGTATAGTGTCCCAACTTTTTTGGAATTCGGTTTGTATCTATCTATCTATCTATCTATCTATCTATCTATCTATCTATCTATCTATCTATCTATCTATCTATCTATCTATCTATCTATCTATCTATCTATCTATAGTGCCTTTTCTATCCCAACTGATTGAAGTGATGCAGTGGGCTTCTTTTAAGCTGGACCTGGAAATACTTCCTGTGTCACAGAAGTCGTCATCAGGAGCACTTCCGGGTCATACAGAAGCCAGGACAGTTCTCTTCCAGAAGTACCCTCTTGCAATGCCCATGGAACCCGACAGTACTGATCTTCTGCTCTCCAACTCTTATGAAACCTTGCCAGAGTTCTCCACTACCTCCTATTGTGCAGAGGAATGAACTGCCTCCAAACATCCAAGTTTATCCAGGCCATCCATTATCCTTCTCTCCTCTCTGGGATGAAGATTGTAAGGCATTTAGGCTACATTTTGGTTACGTCTCCACTCCTGCTGTCTTTCCTTTATGGCTTCCTGACAATGCAAGAAATTACCATCCATTCCAGCCATGATACCCATTCATCCTTCACAACACTTACACTATCTATCTATCTATCTATCTATCTATCTATCTATCTATCTATCTATCTATCTATCTATCTATCTATCTATCTATCTATCTATCTATCTATCTATCTATCTATCTATCTATTCATAAACAGCATCAGTATGTGTGCCCACTCCTTACATTCCAGCGTTGATGGACCATTGTTCTCTCAAAAACAAAAAAGTAGATTTCAATGTCATCATTCGGTTTCAGCAGTAACAATACCTGGGACAGAGCTTGCGCTTGGTCGTGTTGGAGAGCGACATGTGCTTGGTTCAATACCTCTGCCTCAGTGAGCTATTCTCCTGTCTGGTCCCATAGGTATTACAGTTCATCTGCATAGTCACTATTACTGAAGTAATGTCCTGCTGCTCTGACACGATAGATCAGCGATCTTGCTGACGACGGCGCTGTAGAACATGAAGCAGACATGGAAAAAGGGTTGGAGCACGTGATCCCATACAATGAAAATAAATCAAAAAAGAACAATCTTTTTACAAAGATATTGATGATGTTTTTTCAGATGGGAGTTTGAAATAAAGCTGACTCAAAGATGGCTGAACTGCTGGTCATATGGATCCCAGGCAGGAAGAGTCGGGTCCAGGAGGGCGAACAACAGAAGTGACATCAGAGGTGGAACGGCTGTCAGTCTTTCATTCTGCAGAAGGAGTAACAGAGAAGGCATTAGCAGACAGATCCGGTTCAGCAGGTAACTACGATCTCCAGAGCCCATAAGCTGCTTCCCAAGCACATGCGTGTGACACTATCTACCTGTTTAAATTGTAGCGTTTATCTCTTTCCCTAATGTTTAATTCAATGCAGACTTTGCATCTATCTTTTACAAGATTTACATTTGCGTTCTATCTGAGGTGACTTACATTGCAAGTGTCAAGTGCTTATAAGGTACCATATAAGCACTGTGCCACAGGGGCTCTCTTACTGTAATATTGGTCTATATATGAGCATCACATATAAAGTGTGTCTACAGAGTGTCACTTATGTTAATTATTTCAATTTTAAATTCATAGAATTTGTAGCTTTTTAGCTGTGTACAAAATAAAGTTTATAATTGATGTTTACTTTGCCAAAGCCCAGAATTAGAACAATTATTTTATTTTTCTTTGAATGTTCTGCTTAGCTTTTATTATTCATTAGGCCAAGCCCATTGACAAGTCATGAAGAAAAAGCTGGAAAGCTCTGGAAATTGAGGGACAGACACTGTTGTCATATATTTATAGGAACAGACAAGGTTTATCAAAGTGATTTCTAATTAATATATTTTTAAAAGCCACAGCAAACATGTGTTTTATAATTCTAGGTGTTCTACTGTGTGGAGGAATATGTTTTTGAAGAAACACAAATCTATAAGCATCCAAGCACACACTATATCTATTCATCCATCCTCTTCTGCTTATCCGAGATTGGGTCACGGTGGCAGCAGCTTGAGCAGAGATGCCCAGACTTCCCTCTCCTCGGCCACTTCTTCTAGCTCTTCCGGGGAAATCCCGAGGCGTTCCCAGGCCAGCCGGGAGACATAGTCCCTCCAGCGTGTCCTGGGTCTTCCCCGGGGTCTCCTCCCGGTTGGACGTGCCTGGAACACCTCACAAGGAAGGGTCCAGGAGGCATTCTGATCAGATGCCCGTGCCACCTCATCTGACTCTACTCTGAACCCCTCCTGGATGACCGAGCTTCTCAGCCTATCTTAAGGGAAAGATAAAGAACTGAAGATCATGGCCTGAGGAAGCAAACAGGACAACATCATCTGCAAAAAGCAGTGACCCAATCCTGAGTCCACCAAACCGGACCCTCTCAACACCCTGGCTGCACCTAGAAATTCTGTCCATAAAAGTTAGGAACAGAATCAGTGACATAGGGCAGCTCTGGCGGAGTCCAACTCTCACTGGAAATGGGTTTGACTTACTGCTGGCAATGCGGACCAAGCTCTGACACCGGTTGTACAGGGATTGAACAGCCCTTATCAGGGGGTCCGGTACCCCATACTCCCGGAGCACCCCCCACAGGATTCCCCGAGGGACACGGTCGAATGCCTTTTCTAAGTCCACAAAACACATGTAGACTGGTTGGGCAAACTCCCATGCACCGTCCAGGACTCTGCTAAGGGTGTAGAGCAGGTCCACTGTTCCACGACCACGACAAAAAACACACTGTTCCTCCTGAATCCGAGGTTCGACTATACGATGGACCCTCCTCTCCAGGACCCCTGAATAGACTTTTCCAGGGATGCTGAGGAGTGTGATCCCTCTGTAGTTCGCACACCCTCCGGTCCCCTTTCTTAAAGAGGGGGACCACCACCCCGGTCTGGCAATCCACAGGCACTGTCCCCAATGTCCATGCGATGTTACAGAGGCATGTCGACCGGGACAGTCCTACAACATCCAGAGCCTTGAGGAACTCTGGGCGTATCTCATCCACCCCCGGGGCGCTGCCACCAAGGAGTTTTTTAACCACCTCTGTGACCTCAGTCCCAGAGATGAGGGAGCCCACCTCCGGGTCCCCAGGCTCTGCTTCCTCATTAGAAAGCATGTTAGTGGTATTGAGGAGGTCTTCGAAGTACTCCCCCCACCGACCCACAACGTCCCGAGTCGAGGTCAGCAGCGCGCCATCCCCACCATATACAGTGTTGACACTGCACTGCTTCCTCCTCCTGAGACGCCGGACGGTGGACACACACACTATAGCATTTGCAAAATAAAGCTGATCCATAAAATAAAACCAAATTAGCACATTTGAAGAAAACTGTTTCAACATGTTGTTTTGTATTTTACACACAGCAAAAAGTTCAAAAACTTTCCACACTTTTTTTTTTTAACTCTATTTGTTAAGAATTTCAAAAACAAATGACATCCCTTTTCTACACAGTCATCTTCATTTGCGATGCAATTTTCTAAGTGTCGTACCAATTTTTTAATGCCCAATAACTGCTCCTCCTGCCTTCACCGTTTCCAACGAAAATGTAAAATTTTGTAATTTTTTGAACATCATACTTACAAATATTCACTTGACTGTAAATTTTAGTGTGCCAAGTTTTCCTGAGATCCTTGTCAAGAAGTTATTCAGAGCCTTTTTTGTGGCACTCCAAATTGTGGTCAAGTGTGTCCATCTTGCCTTAATTATCATTGAGATGCATCTAGAACTTGAGTGGAGTCCACCTGTGGCAAACTGAATTGACTGGACATCATTTAGAAATGCACACGTGTACCTGCATATATAAAGTCCTTCAAGTCAAACATTCTGTCAGGACAAAAACCAAGCCATGAAGTTGAAGGAACTCTATGTAGACCTCCATGATCAAACTGTGGTGAGGCACAGCACAAAGCAAAGGTATAAAATCTTTTCTAAAGCTTTGAGTGTTCCTAGAAGAATAGTGGCCTCAATAACTATGCCAGGACTCTTCCTAGAGTTGGTCATCAAGCCAAACTGAGTAACTGAGTAAGAAGGGCCTTGATCAGGGAGGTGGCTAAGAATGCAATGGTCACTTTAACAGAGCCTCAGAAGTCCTCTGCTGAGATGGGAGAACCTGCTAGATGGGCGGACATCTGAGCAGCACTCCATCAGTCAATCGCAGTGGCGTAGCTGGTGGGGGCAGAGGGGGCGTACGCTCCGGGCGGCACATTTTTGGGGGTGGCATTATTGGCCACAAGGCTTAGTACAATTTGTGTGTAAGCAGCAGGGTTTGGAAAAATATCACTCATGTATGAAAAAAGTCAAATTCTCTGATTTTTTAACCACAAGTGCTTGAAAAATAATATTCAGACTGTCCTTCTGCCTCAGACACAGCAGTTGAAATGTATGAGGCAATGACAAAAATAAACATAAACATTAAACCGATAATAATTTCTAGGAAGATAAACAACTAATTTACAATTTATAATTTCGTTATTAATCCGAATGCGTTCTTGTTCCGCGCAGAAAACATCCCCACTTATCACTTGTACGATACTTGTGGTTTTCGTAGCGTAATTATATTAAACTAATAATTAGAACACGGCGTATCAGTGCGTCTATACTATATTCTTGTCTAGTTGATGCTTATAAATGTATATAAAAAAATATTGCTGTTTCTTTATATATTAATAAATCTATGCAAAATGTATCTTAATTTTTCTCTATACGTCATTTTAATTTTCTGTTTAACATATTCAGATATGTTGGAGGGAGCAAATTGAAGCCCCGCCCCGAGCGGCACGAACTCAAGCTACGCCACTGGTCAATCGTTTATGGTAAAGTGGCTAGATCGAATGCACTCTTTATCCATCCATCTATCCATTATCCAACCCGCTATATCCTAACTACAGGGTCACAGGGAGCCAATCCCAGCCAACATAGAGCGCAATGCAGGAAACAAACCCTGGGGAGGGCGCTAGCCCACCGCAGATGGAGTTTACCAAACAGGATTTAAAGGACTCTAAGAGCAGAGAAAGATTCTCTGATGAAACAATTGAAGTCTTTAGGTTGAACTTCAAGCACAATGTCTGGCGAAGACCAGGCACTGCTCATCACCTACTTAAAACCATCCCTGTGGTGGAGCATGATGGTGGCAGCAGCATGATATTGGGTGCTTCTCATAGGTAGAGACACCTAGGCCGGTCAGAACTGAGTGAAGGATGAATGCAGACAAATAAAGAGAAGTCCTTAAAGAAAACCTGCTGTAGAGTGTATGCAACCTCACATTGGGGTGATGGTTCATCTTTCAGCATGACAATGACCCTGAGTATACAGCCAAGGCCATGCTGGAGTAGCTTTGGGACAAGAGTCTGAGTGTCCTTGAGTGGCCCAGTCAAAGCCCCATAGAACATCTGTGTAGAGACCTGAAGATGTGTCTTAAACTTGGGATAAACTACTCAAATTAGGTTGTGCAAAGATCATAGAGACCTATCCAAGAAGACTCAAAGCTGTAATCGCTGTCAAAGGGGCTTCTACAAAGCACAGAATTAAGGGTCTGAATACATCGAGAGACTTCAGTGTTTGATTTTTAATAAATTTGCAAAGCTTTTTGAAAACAAGTTTTCACTTTGTCATTAATGGTTATAGAGTGTGGGTTTAATAATAATAATAATAATAATACATTTTATTTATACAAGGCGCCTTTCAGAGAACTCAAGGACACCGAACAAACAAACAATAAATAAATAAATAAATACAAAACACAATTATAAACAACTTAAAACATCAGAAAATCTAAAAATTAAAACCAAACAAAACCACTATAATTAGGAGGAAGAAGAAAAAGCCATTTTAAACAAATGTGTTTTCAGTTTACATTTGAAAGATGAATATGATTTGATATTTCGGAGATCCGCAGGTAATGAGTTCCAGTACTGGTCAAAAATGGTGAATCTATCCATTTCAAATGAAACTCACAAACCAGTGAAGGGGATCAGAATACTTCCTGCTTCCACTGTAGATGTATTGTCCTGTTTCTGTGTGTGTTTTCCCCCCTGCTTCCTTCAATTTTCCTCCTGCCTCCCCAAAGACGTCTTTTTAAGGAACATTTAGAATCAGACAGGATTTAATCATTGTGATTTGCTAATTGTTCCCTTGAGATTATTGATTGGTGCAAAGCACATATGATTTTGCGAAACCTTTTACAAAGACAAGATGTCATCGCTCTGCCTTACGAGGAGAGACAGCGCAACATTCCATGGCAATTTCAGTGTATGGTCTAGCATACAAATATTGAAACAGATTTTAAGGTGTGTGATAAGGCGCTATATGACCGCCGACCCGACACAGACTGACACCGGAGGCATACGTAATTAAACAAATAATTATTTATTTTTTTCATCTGTGGGCTACACCTTCTCCGTACATCCGAGCACATCTCTCCAGTTTTGATGTCACTACACTGGTTACCTGTGTCATTCAGAATTGACTTTAAAATACTGCAAAGCCTTAAATAATCTCACTCCATCTTATATATCGGAATGTCTGACACGTTATATTCCAAATCGTAACCTGAGATCCTCAAATGAGGGTCTGCTTAGAAGAGCTAAACTTAAAATAAGTGGTGAGGCGGGTGGCCTTCTGCTGTTATGCACCTAAAATCTGGAATAGCCAGCCAACAGGAATTCGTCAGGCTGATACAGTGGAGCACTTTAAGACACTGCTGAAAACACATTACTTTAACATGGCCTTTTTATAACTTTAATTTAATTTAATCCTGATACTCTGTATATTCAATTTATGATCATAACTATTCATGGTGACTCTAAAATCCGTACTGACCTCTTCTGTTTCTCTTCCAAGTTTTCTGTAGTGGCGACCTGCACCATCACCACCTAATCAAAGCACCGTGATGTTCCTACATTGATGGATTGGAGGTCAGAAGTCTGCATGACCATCGTCATCAAGTCCTTCCAAGAGAACCCTGAATACAATGAGGACTGATCATTTATGTTAGGTAGAATGCCTAGAGGGGACTGGGTGGTCTCATGGTCTGGAATCCCTGCAGATTTTATTTTTTCTCTCGAGCCGTCTGGAGTTTTTTTTTTTTTTTTGTCCTCCCTGGCCATCGGACCTTACTCTTATTCTATGTTAAATAATATTTTAATTCTGACTTTGTCTTTTTTTCCTCTTTTCTTCATCATGTAAAGCACTTTGAGCTACATTAATTGTATGAAAATGTGCTATAGAAATAAATGCTGTTGTTGTTGTATACAAAGACACAACGCAGTCACCACAAGCACAAAGCACAAACACAAATCTTCTTTTAAAGAATCCTTCACTCCTCCCTGCCAGCTTTTTCTCCCTCCTCTCAACTCTGGCTCCCCAAGTGGTGGTCACTGGCTCCTTTTATAAGGCACCCAGAAGTGATCCAGGTGCTTGATTGCCCATTTCCGGCTGCACTTCTGGGTGTGGTGAAAACACTGCCCATAAGGGACCAGCAGCTCCTGCTGCAGCACCCCCTGGCGGCACCTGTGGATCGCAAACAGGGCTGCACCAAGCTCCAACTCCCATGAAGCCCTGCAGGAGTCTGAGGCACTGTTGGAACCCAATGGGGCTGCCATCTAGCGTCCCGGGGGAGTTATTGGGTAGCCCATGCTTGCTCCCCTGGAACACATACTGAAGGCATGGGCCCTGGCCGTCCGCCACAGGTGACAGGACAAAGAAACAGTTAGGATTTCATGCATGCAATAATCTAGTTGGCTAAAAACAAAAGTGTGAATTAATTTCACAGCAGTTTGCAGCATTATAAGAGATCTAACAAAATAAAAGTAACCACTTGTTTCTCAAATGTTGCAAGACACAATAAACATCAGTCAAATAAGTTAACATTCATTAAACGAAGAAACCAAAATTTTGAAAAACATTAAATGTCCCAAACTGGTCAAAAATTGGATGAATCCATCTATCATGTGTTTCTGTGTACAGTCTTTAAAGTAAAAGTGTCAGAGTGGTCTTTTGGGTGATTCCATAGGGGAACCATTTTTGGTTTCCAAAAGACAGTAACAAAAACAACATTTATTTCTAGAGCACATTTTCATACATATGATAGAGCTCAAAGTGCTTTACAGGATGAAGAAAGAAAAAAAGAACAATATAAAAATAAGATTAGGCAACACTAATTAACAAAGAATAAAGTCAAGTCCGATGGCCAGGAGGACAGAAAAAACAAAAAACTCCAGAGGGCTGGAGAATAAAAAAATACAAAATCCGCAGGGGTACCAAGGCCACTAGACCACCAAGCCCCCAGTAGGCATTCTACCTAACATCAATGATCTCAATCAGTCCTCATGGTTTTCAGTCTTCACCTTGAAGAATTAGATGATGATGGTCATGTGGACCTCTGGCCTTCAATCCATTGTCACAAAAGCCACGATGAGACAAAGCAAGGTTTGGGGCAGCCACCCATATAATTTGTTTTCCTGGCCGCAAATTGTCTTTTCAAAGGATAGCACTGATGTGCACAAAACCAAGTCCAATACAGAACTGAGGGCATAGGGAAAAGGAGGAGGAAGACAGGACGTGAGATCATAGGGGTCGGGCTCATTGAGGTCTTCAGCCATTGGTTTGAGCCCGGACATGACATCACAGGGGCCGGAGCCGGCAAGGTCTCCTTCGATAGGCTCGGTCCCGGAAGTGACGTCAGGAGAGCCAGGCGGAATCCCCCGGGAATGGCCTGCAGGCAAGGAAGAAAAAGAGTCAGCGCACTCTGCCACATCCTGGTATGTCTCAGAACTGTCCTTACCCGAGCCCTTTAGCTGCCTCCCATGCGCATGTGTGTGACACCATCAATGTAGAAATATTCCAGAAGGAAGCTTCCTTTGTTTCGATTCATAACAGACTCCATTCAGTAACTAATCATGAATACATGGTAACAGACTAGTGAAATACCAATGGGTCACGATTTTTAAAGGACTAGCAATGCATACTTACAGTGACGGAGGCTAAGTCCAGGTTTTCTTCATCTGTTAGTGTCCTGCTAGGTAGTTTACCATACATTCCAGATTTCTGTTTTTTCTACATATTAGGAAGTTTTTAAAGCACAAAGAGCCAACTTCATATGCTAAGAATCTGTCCCAGCATGAAATGGTGGGTTTTAGAGCAAAGGTTCAGCAAAGAACCACACAACCCAGTAAAGAACCATAAAGCGCCATTAAAGAACCACTCTTTTCGGAGTCAGAAATCCCTCCCACAATCCTAATCTGAAGGCTAATGTAAGGGGGCGGAGCTCTGGAGATCTACAGCGAGACGCCGAGCTGACTGAGGAGATACCAGTCTTGTAGTTTTGAGCCAGAGCTGGACTGACGTTTACAATCAGTGGAAGCTTCCCAGTGGCCTGCTGACTGGCCTGGCCTGGCATTCAGAGCAACCAGTGAAATAAACTAATGGTGAAATTACTGTATATAATGTTATATAATTATATACTGGAAATGAGCAGGCGTTATTGGTCTGTAGTGAGCACAAATCCTGTCAGTTTAACGTTGGAGGGTTTCTTTTCCGGTTTCTGGTTGGATGGTTTCTTGTTTTTGTTCAAGTCAAGTTCTGACTACGCATGCCAGTTAAACAGGAGTGCAATGATGACAGGTGCGTATGTCTGGTTGCTTTTGTGATTAAAGTTATATATGAAGATTGATTAAAAGTTTATAATATATTTTGAATTATATTTGGATGTTGTGTGGGTTTTGGTATTTGTTACTGTGTATTTATTTTGTTTTATTTTTGTTTCAAATTTTAATGAAGTATAGCGTCAAATTTTCAACATTTTATTTTCCTTTTTCCCTCAGAGTGACTGAATAGGCTACACCAGGGGTGTCCAGCTCCAGTTCTGGAGGGCCACAGTGGCTGCAGGTTTTCATTCTAACCATCTTCTGAGTCAGTGACCTGTTTATGCTGCTAATGAACTTCTTTTGCCTTTATTTTTGAATGACTTGATTCAGACCACTGAATTGTTTCTTGTTTCCTTAATTAGCAGCCAAACAAATAATGAGACACAATGCAAGACAAAACACGACCACCTAACCTGTGCCCATCACACAATATCTGAAAATAAAGAAAGGTGAAGGTCTCACTAAGGTTAAAATTTCAAGTCACTAAAACATTTAATATTGGTGTTCTTAGAAAAAATAAAAAGTCAACAGTTTTGGAAATGTCTGCTATGGCAGAATAAGAGCAACAACAGCCCATGGAATTAAATAACGGGTTTAATTAACAGCAAGAATCGGCTTCTCATTAAGAGTTGGTTGGAGTCTGAAGCCCCAATTTAGCTGGTCATCTGTCGGATCTTTTCACATCTCATTTCTGCTTCGCTGTCATTTAATAAAGAAATGAATCAATTCAGAGGACGGAATCCTTAGAAACGGCTGAATATAAAATGAAAGGAAAAGAAGTTAATTAGCAGTGAAACCTGGTCACTGAGTGGAAAAAGGGTTGGGATGAAAACCTGCAGCCACTGCGGCCCACCAGGATTGGAGTTGGACACCCCTGGGCTACACAAAATGTTTTATTTAATTTTTTAATTAATGAAACACGTATGTGAGTGGAATGATTTGTGTTTTTAAATGTACCTGTTGTTCTTGATTCCATGATATGTTTGTTAATGAACGTGTCTTGTTTTTACTTTATTTTAATATTTTCAAAATACATAAAATATTTTTTCTCGCGCTCTGACAGTAAAACCTTATCGCTGTGATGAGACTGAATTTGTGGAAATTTGTGAATTTCTTCTTGGGATTAATAAAGCATCTATCTATCTATCTATCTATCTATCTATCTATCTATCTATCTATCTATCTATCTATCTGTCTGTCTGTCTGTCTGTCTGTCTATCCTGCCAACTATACTAACATTAAATTCTATCTATCTATCTATCTATCTATCTATCTATCTATCTATCTATCTATCTATCTATCAGAGTGTGACTGAATTGGCTACACGAAATGTTTCATAGTTCTTTGTTTACTAAGTGCATTTTTTTAAAACATGCTTGACAGAATTCTGTGGCACTGGATATTTTTGAGTCTTTTGTCTATTGAAGGGCAGCACAGTGGCACAGTGGGTAGCGCTGCTGCCTTGCAGTTAGGAGACCTGGGTTTGCTTCCTGAGTCCTCCCTGTGTGGAGTTTGCATGTCCTCCCCGTGTCTGTGTGGGTTTCCTCTGGGTGCTCTGGTTTCCTCCCACAGTCCAAAGACATGCAGGTTAGGTGGATTGGCGATCCTAAATTGTCCCGTGTGTGTGTGCCCTGCCCGGGGTTTGTTTCCTGCCTTGTGCCCTGTGTTGGCTGGGATTGGCTCCAGCAGACCCCTGTGACCCTTTAGTTAGGATGTAGCAGGCTGGATAATGGATGGATGGGTGTCTATTGAAGAAATTCAAAGTGGTCTTTTTTGACCAACACTTCAAACTTTGTGGACGAGTATTCAGCATCGCCATCCAGAACTCCTGCAGATTTTATTTTTTCTCCAGCCGTCTGGAGTTTTTTTTTTTTTCTGTCCTCCCTGGCCATCGGACCTTACTTATTCTATGTTAATTAGTGTTCCCTAATTTTAATTATTTATTTTGTCTTTTTTCTCTTTCTTCATCATGTAAAGCACTTTGAGCTCCATTATTTGTATGATAATGTGCTATAGAAATAAATGTTGTTGTTGTTGCTGTTTTTGTGGTTCAGCGCTTTTGCAAATTTGTTTTGATATAAATATTATAGAACTTCATGGTTTATTTATTTATGAAGCGTTGTTCCACACTTTATCAGAGGTTGTCCTAAGACTAATATTTAAGAGTGAAATGTATGTGTAAAAGCTGAGTCTACTGTCTCCTCATTCATCAAAAATTCCAAGATAAAACAGTGTTTGTTGTTTTGTTGTTTTTTTGGATGTTATTGATTTTATTAAAATCACACAACATTCCATACAAATAAATCAATTTTTACAAACGTAAGATCGAAAACAATTCAGCCCACACCCCTGAGAAAGAGAGCTAGGCAAGCAGAGTAAAACTTAAAGCTAGTAAAAAGAAGTAAATAGATGAATTAATAAGTGAATAAAGATAAAATGGAAAAAAGGGAGAGAATCTGCTTCCCCAGTGCTTTAAAAGCTTATTCTAAAATTGTATTGTTGGTTTTTTGAGTCTGTGCCTGTACAAGAAAACTGATGTATATGGTGTGGCCAGGGTTCGACTTGGGATCCCCAGCCTGAATAAACTTCCCAGTCCGGCCCTGGTTTTGAGTGCGCTGGTGAACTGATCTGAAGATGGTTTGGGGATTTGACATCATCGCCTCGAGCTAACAGGAACCTGGAGGAAGTGCCGGTTGGCTTTGCTCCATTAGAGTCAAAAGGAAGAGCTTCTTAAACAGACCTGGGATATTCACGCCTGGGCAATGGACTTTACAGAAAATAACACGCTACTCTATTTTCTTGGTCTTGATACAGCTTGATGGAAACAATAAGACTGTAAGTAAAAGATTTTTGAGCCATCATCTCATCTGATCATCAACGGGCCCCAACGATTAGTAGCTACCACAGACTTTAAAGACTCCGTTCACTTTGTTATTATAATACGATACATGTATTTATATGCTTTTACTTTTCTCTATCTTGTTACTTAAGTAAAAAAAAGTTAAAGTTCATTACATTGCTCTTTTGGGTTTGATTTTAAGAATGGAATGCCTGATGGATAATGAAATATACAGTAAGCTTGTGTCTTTTTATTATTGGTAAAGTTACATGTTACATGACAAAGTGGGTGTTACATTTTTTTAATAATATATTTTTATGAAATCCAAATGTCTTTTAACAGAAACGAGTTTTTAGACCAGGGGTCCCCAACTCTAGTCCTGGAGGGCCTGCAGGTTTTCATTTTAACCCTTTTCTTAATTAGTAACCTGTTTTTGGTGCTAATTAACTTGTTTTAAATTCATTCATTCATCCCTCTCCTACTTGGACAGAGGCAGTGGTGCTGTAAGAATTATGTTTCTGGACTCCTCTTAGCGCCTTCAACACCATCCAAACTCTGCTTCTTAGAGACAAGCTGACTGAGATGGTAGTAGACTCACACCTGGTGGCATGGATCGTGGACTATCTTACAGACAGACCTCAATATGTGCGTCTCGGGAACTGCAGGTCTGACATGGTGGTCAGCAGCACAGGAGCGCCGCAGGGGACTGTACTTTCTCCAGTCCTGTTCAGCCTATATACATCAGACTTCCAATACAACTCGGAGTCCTGCCACGTGCAAAAGTTCGCTGATGACACTGCTATCGTGGGCTGCATCAGGAGTGGGCAGGAGAAGGAGTATAGGAAGTTAATCAAGGACTTTGTTAAATGGTGCGACTCAAACCACCTACACCTGAACACCAGCAAAACCAAGGAACTGGTGGTGGATTATAGGAGGCCCGGGCCCCTCATGGACCCCATGATCATCAGAGGTGACTGTGTGCAGAGGGTGCAGACCTATAAATACCTGGGAGTGCAGCTGGATGATAAATTGAACTGGACTGCCAATACTGATGCTGTCTGTAAGAAAGGACAGAGCCAACTATACTTTCTTAGAAGGCTGGCGTCCTTCAACATCTGCAATAAGATGCTGCAGATGTTCTACCAGACGGTTGTGGAGAGTGCCCTCTTGTATGCGGTGGTGTGCTGGGGAGGCAGCATAAAGAAGAAGGACACCTCACGCCTGGACAAACTGGTGAGGAAGACAGGCTCTATTGAAGGAATGAAGCAGGACAGTTTGACATGCGTGGCAGAGCGACGGGCGCTGAGCAGACTCCTGCCAGTAATGGAGAATCCACTGCATCCACTGAACAGGATCATCTCCAGACAGAGGAGCAGCTTCAACGACAGACAGACCATCCTGCTCCACTGACAGACTGAGGAGACCCCACACTATGCGACTCTTCAATTCCACCCTTAAACGTTAAAATTATACAAAGTTATTGACTTTGTCACATATCAAAGTCGCCGTGAAAAGCCGAGTTGTAGCCCACTGTCTGAGTGTCATATGAAAGCTTATTAGGGTACAGAGAAAAAAAGGCACACAGTGGGAAAAAAGCATGAAATGTCAACTTCTATCTCGACATTTCCACTTTAATCACGTAGTTTATTTTGTCATTAAAGTAGAACATCATAAACTTCATCTTAAAATTGTTTAATTAACCAGTTTCTCAAATCACATCGTAATTAAAGTAGCACGTTAAATGCTTTGTTTTGTATTTGATCTTCTATGTGCTCTATGTGTGTGAATCACTACTTGCTTCTTAAACCGGCTCTCTTCCTCCAACTGGACACAGAATCCATTACATTCGTGATATTACAGCTCTCTGAATAACTAAAATACTGAGATGTATACATAATTAAATAATTTATTGCAGCAGTACTCAGGGGAGGCTCTTGGCTTGTGGTGGCACTGGGCAGAGGAAGAATCGGTGGCTCCTTCGCCCGCCCGTCAGTAAGGTAGCTTATGCACGGCAGATGGCCACGTCCGTTGCAGACACTGCATAGCCGCCTCGTGCTCATGACACAAGCAGCTGAAATTTGTTGCTGCGTTTTTAGCTGTGTTGTTATTTTCTCTTTCTGTGTTATATTCAATATATATTGGCGTAGCCGTCACTGCAGTACAGTCCTTGCTTTTCTTTCCCCAAATACCCAATCACCACACAATCAGCTCTGTAATAGAAGTTAAGTCATCTATAAGCTTAGAGCGCCGATTCTTCAAAACGTTTAAGGAACATTGAAATATCTTCGTAGTACATGTTTAATTATTCTATCCTTCACGACCCTCCCAGTGAAGAATATAGATTATTTAAGTTAAAGTTTTATCTGTATAATATAATAAACATATTTTGCTGCATTTCATCTTAAAAATGATATCGTCATCATATGTAAATACGCGCTTTATAAAGTGGCTCAGGTTGTGAGATATTATAACTGTAGTGCATGTTTACAGTGGGGTGATTGTACTTATAAGTACAAACAGTTCTACAAGGAGCAATTGATTAAGTGCGTTTATAGTTCTTGGGATGAAACTGTTTCTGAACCGCGAGGTCCGTACAGGAAAGGCTTTGAAACGTTTTGCAGTGGCTGAGACAGCGTGTCCATGAAACTGTATACCGATAATTCTCTTTCCGATCAGCTGCTGCTGTGATTCACACTCAGATACAGTGATATAAATACTACGAGTGGTGCAGTGAGAGTAATATGGAAAAAAATGATCTGCTGTGGCAACTCCTAACGGGAGGAGCTGAAAGAAGAAGAAGAAGGTGCAGTGAGTAACAACGCTAAATCAGTTATGGTATTTGGAATACTATGGCTGTTCCCTGGACCATTATATTGTTACAAGTTAATTACAATCAGATGCGTTACACTAATAAAAATATGCGGTTAGTTTCATTTGTACTGTATTTATAAAGCCACATCAGGAAAATAAGGTGTAACCACACAGGAACAGTAGCACTGCTTTGACGCTGGGTGCCGCCAGTCTACAAAACCGAGCGGAGAACTTGCGTACGACAAGAAATGAGGTACCGTGGAAAAGTGCGTGGCTTTACGCCAAGTGTAGGTTTTATACATCGCGATTTGAACGTGGAAAAGTTCTTACGCAACATTTCTGTGCGTACGCACCGTTTATGCATGAGGCCCCTGGTTATGGTCTCTGTTAAGCTGAAACAAGCACCTTAAAAGGAAGATTTAATAAAATTAACTTTGGAGCAGTCAAGCCTTGTGTGTCACACCCTGCTGTAAATTAGGACAAGGGAACTCAGGCACAGGGTTTTACCCCAGACCACGTTGCTCTGGCCCTGGAGCTTCACACCACTGGACACGAGGAAAGAGAAGCTCCCCTGCTCCACCCCGACCACGGTCCGGAGACAGGCAGGAAAGGTAACAAGGGTTGGAATGAAAACCAGCTGCAACCTTCCAGGACCGGAGTTGGGGACCCCTGCTTTAGACCAGCGCTTTCCGATTCATTTTACCCTCGCACCCCCTGTGACGGACGAGGTCGATTTCGCACCCAATTGGTTTGAAAAGAAGTATGGAAAAATATGAGGTTAACACAGAAAAACAGATCACCAATTGAAGCTTTATTAATAATGGATACTTTATTCTCCATCAATAATTGTTTTGGTAAAGCCATACTCCGTGTAATCCTCCTTCCATTTTCTAATTTTTCTGCAACTAGCCATGATTAAATGAACGGTTAAAAAGTAAGAGCGAATCGACGGTGACTTATTCAGGCAGGCGAGAGCACAATACCAGGCAGGCTCGATCTAGTGCGCGTCAAGTCGATCTAAAATGCGCGGTCAGATTCGAAAAAATATATCTTTTCAAGTTCTATTTGGATATAAGTAGGTTCTATTTAGTCGACAGAAATATCTTTGGTAGGAATGTAAGTTGAATTTAGTCTTTAAATTTCTATGGTGAAGAAAAAATTAAATTTCTATGGTGAAGAAAAAATTATGCAATGATGACTAAATTCAACTTACATTCCTACCAAAAATATTTCTGTCGACTAAATAAAACTTACTTATATTTAAAATTTAAATAGAACTTGAACAGATACAATAGTTCATAATACCCACGCAGCACTAAGTGCACGTAAAAGCGGAAGTCATCCGTTTTAACAAGCAGCGTATTGCACTGATACGTAATTTAATTATTTAGGAATGGATAGATAAATTAAGATTTTGTACAAGTAATGTTTTTCTGTTTTCTTCCTCGATGGATTCTGGCATCCCCAGCGACAGTTGCTCGCACCCCAACCCCCAATCTGGAAGCGCTGCTTTAGACCATTTACTGGTAGATCTCACCGTCCCCCGTCCCATAAAGGAGAGTAGTTAAGTTCTTTTTTCACAGGTGCAATGGTGAGAAGGCTACGCTAATATCAACGAATGCCAATATTCGGACGTATTATTTTTGTTATAATGTGCGTGTAAAAAACGCCAATTGATTTGGTTGAATTTCGCTGAAACACGTTAGGCATGCTACGGTGGGCTGGCGCCCTGCCCGGGGTTTGTTTCCTGCCTTGCGCCCAGTGTTGGCTGGGATTGGCTCCAGCAGACCCCCGCGACCCTGTAATTAGGATATAGCGGCTTGGATAATGGATGGATGGATGGATGGATCGACGTTAGTCATGCCAGTAAAAAAATAAGAGTTGTAAAAAATCATTTCAGGAGTTGCACTTCCTCATCGAACACGCCGGATTTCTTCAACAAACCAAAATGCGCGGGTTTGGTTAATGGCTACATGTAACGTGTCTTTGGACTGGCACCCAAACACATCCAGAGGTATTCAGCACATGCATTGCAGTCTATTTTTGCCGAGGTCATCTCCGGCTGTCCGCGAACGCGACCCTGAATTGGATTAAAGTGTCTCAGGAACGGGATGCAAGATTGATTGACTGCCTGCTCTTCCCGTAAGCCTATTTTAAAACCACATTTGTATACTTCAAAGGTGACCACAATCCATAATTATAGCCTGTTCTCCGTTATAAGAAAACAATTATAACACTTACATTTTCCTTTTCCCATGGTTCATTAAACAGTTCATCTCCAAACAATACAATCTGCTCTAACGTGCTTATGGAATCCTGAAGTCGTTCTTCATAACTTGAACAGCACGGAAAAGGCAGGGATGTGCAGAACGGGATGCAAGGGATCTGCTGCTGGCTCAACAGAAGGTGCACTGTCCAATCAACTTAATAGTTTTAAGGATATCTTATTAAATAAATAGTCATTAAGGGGTGGATCTTGAGAACAATGTGAAAACACATAAGTCATCCGAGAAAGTAATGGAACGGAGATTCAAATTCTGTGCCACCCGCTGAGCCACCCCGCAGCTGTGCAACAGAAGTCAGTGAGCTTCTTTAAACGCTGATGTAAAAATCATTTTTCAGGTCGTTGTTGTTATGTAATTCATGTCAGTATAGTAAACGTGAATGTTTTCAAAGCTTAAACATTACGATATATGCATACTGTATGCAAAGTAGAAAAGCTCCGAAATCTTACAGCAGCAATAGATAAAATCCGCTCGGATTTGTCCCCTGCTCGCATTTCCTACGCCTGTCCTGACTGTGAGTCGGCGGTGAGGTGGCTTTGCGGCTGCGCCCTGCTCGCCGGACTCGGTGCCGCCGCTGGGTGTGCGCAACTCCCTCTTAAGCAGAGAGGGCTGGAGATGCTAAAGGGAGTCTGATCCGGAGATTAGTACGAGTGAAGAGCTGCAGGGGAGCCCGGAGAAGGCGTCGGCGAGTCGAGCTCACATAGTAAGTACGTTTATTTGTTTTTAATTTTTTATTTACGGATTTCGATAGTCTAAACTTCACAGACGCTGAGATGAATGTTAAGTGTGTAGGATGAGCCGTGCATTTCCAGAAGAAATCGGCAGTGTGGCATCACTGCGTTCCGCTCTCAAAAAGGTCGCGCGTTGCCTGTGGATTAAGATCAGCTTTTATCCACTTACTATTGCAGGATTTAGGAGGAAAATAAAAGTTGGGCCGTTTCTAAACGTGCATGTCTAGAGACAAAGGGACTGCGTGAAGGACCTGGGCGACTTCTGCCACCGGTTAAGTCGCCGCGCTACAGAAAGAGCGTTTAGCGCAGCTGCCATCTATCGGGTATCCAATTTCGAGTTAAAAAAAATCTCAGGTATATAGTGGTGGAATTATCCAGATGCAGTTCTGAGCTTATTTTCATATTAATTATTCACAGCGGTCTTCTCTACATGATTACTACTGAGATGTTTTTAATCAGAAGTTCATCCGTGGATCCGCTCTATTTATAAAGTTCAGGGTCCATCTTCTGTTACTGTAACTGATGCTAATAACGTTCAGCCTGGTTCTAGGTGACCCTGCTATGCTACTTGCAGGTCATTAATCATGTTACAGTTGATCCTGTTAAGGATGCAGCTCCTTCGCATCTGAAGGACCCAGTTTGGATATTTCTACTCACATCCAAGCATAGTTTTAGTACTCAGTCCAGCTGTATTCAGCTTCTCTAACGATATGATTACTGTTAGCCCCACTCCCGATGTTGCCTCAGTAAAGTGCTTGGAAGTTCCATTGCTTTGTCAGGCTACAGGGCAACCTCTTTCTCAATCTAACTACAGTTGGCACAAGGTCTGGTGTTTTTTCAGGCTGTAGGTGGTCCAGGGGCTGATCCTATTGTTCAGTCAAGTTACACATTTCAATATGGTGTGGTCCATCTGTTGATACAAAATCTGTTTCTAGGTGGTTGTTTTACAGAGGCTTCCATTGCTACTCAGTCAGGCTGTAAGTGTTCAAATTACCGATGTCCCTACTTGGTCTAGCAGTAACCGGTCCTAATTCTAAGGGTATCACTTAACTGGTCATACTTCTAATACCAGTATACTGTCCATCTAATTTTACTGCAGGTACAGTTATTCAGTCCGTCCATAGCCAGTCGTGCTAGTAGTGATGCTGCTTACTTGAGCTCTAAGTAATTCCTCTACTGATACTGGTAATCACTTAGGTTATCAGACTGGTAGTGATACTGGTGTTCAGTTGGGCTTTAGGTGGTTCTGGGAGTGGTGTTTACTCCGGGCATGGGTGGTGTCACTTTTGATGTTAGGCCTTAGTCCTATCCAGGTGGTCTTGCTGCCAGACTGGTGCAGCTACACTCTTAAAAATAAAGGAACCACAGTCGTTCTTCAGAGGGATGCCATAGGGAAACCATTTTTGCCTGCCGAAAGACCCATCCACACAAAGGTTCAGAAAAGAGCCTCTTATTTATTTAGATCTGTAACAGGCTCCATAAAGTAAATAACCAACTGGAGTGGAACGGATTTGTAAAATAAGTCTTGGTTTTAAAGGGACTCTTGCAGTACTAGGGTGTTGTACCGTGTTAGCCATTATGAATGTAGAGAAAAGCCAAGCAAAAT
The DNA here is from genome assembly GCF_016835505.1 of Polypterus senegalus. NCBI lineage: Eukaryota > Metazoa > Chordata > Cladistia > Polypteriformes > Polypteridae > Polypterus > Polypterus senegalus. The sequence continues at coordinate 19,793,195 of NC_053160.1, forward strand.
GCCACCTTTTATTGGCTAATTAAAAAGATTACAATATGCAAGCTTTTGAGGCAACTCATGCCCCTTCTTCAGATGAGATGTAATCTACAAGGGACTCTTGCGTAAAATAACACAGCAGGCTAAGTCCAGGTTTTCTTAATCTGTTAGTGTTCTGCTTGGTAGCCTACATACATGAAAGATTTCAGGTTTGTTTTCTACATATTAGGAAGTTCTTCAAAGTACAAAAAAAAAAGCAATGCTTCTATTAGGAATCACTCAACCTGGTAAAGAACCCTAAAATGTCATTAAAGAGCCATTATGTTTAAGAGTGTATGCATGCTTGGGCAAATTTGTGGCTGATGACATTTAATGTCAGTAAATGTAAAGTATTACACATTGGAATAGGAGTCTGGGTGGTCTGAGAATCGAAAGTCCACCTTATGAGAAAGATTTAGGAGTCGTGGTGGACTCTGAGATATCGACTATCAGACTGTGTTCAGAAGCCATTAAGAAGGCTAACAGAATGTCAGGTTATATAGCGCCTTGATGTGTGGAGTACAAGTCACAGGAGGTTCTGCTCAAGCTTTATAACACACTGGTGAGGCCTCAGCTGGAGTACTGGGTGCAGTTTTGGTCTCCAGGCTACAAAAAGAACACAGCAGTGCTAGAAAAGACCCAGAGAACAGAGGCGGCCTTAGGAATACGCGGGGCCTTGGGCGAGTGTCATATGTGGGGCCAAGAGCCATAAGTGTAGGCTATATACCGTACCACCATGCTCACGGGCTCGTCCGCCTCTAACGCCTTATTATTGTTAAAAAACATGGTGCCTTATGTAGGTACCATTGGCCGTTTGATTACATTACGTATTATAGTTGTTCTTATATTGGTTTGGAGACATCTGCATGGTATTAGCGTCGCCTTCTTTGCTGACCCAGTGTAAATCCAAAACTGAAGAGCGTAATTATTACGATATTTTGAAACCAAAAATGTCGTGCTAAGAGCTTTCTTAGTTATTGGTATAGATGCCAGGAAAGGCTTCTAAAGTAACAAGTCCTCGTTTATGAGTGGTTTCCGAAGAAATCCCACCACGTACCGTATTTCAGTCTATAACGGATTTGAATGTCTTGCAGAGGCCCCGCATATTTGTATGATGAGCTGACGGTGACAAAAGAATCTCCTATCACTGGGCCCCCCTCAGACGCGAGGCCCGGGGTGATTGCCCTAGTCGACCACCCCAAAGGCCGCCTCTGCAGAGAAGAGCGACTAGGCTGATTCAGGGGCTACAGGAGATGAGTTATTAGGAAAGATTAAAAGAGCTGAGCCTTCTCAGGAGTTGAAGAGGAGACCTGATTGAAGTGTTTAAAATTATGAAGGGAATTAGTCCAGTGGATCGAGACTGTGACTTTAAAATGAGTTCCTCAAGAATTACAGGGACGCGATTGGAAACGTGTTAAGGGTAAATTTCACACAAACATTAGGAAGTTTTTCTTTACACCGAGAACCAGAGACACATGGAATAAGTGACCGAATAGTGTGGTGGACAGTAGGACTTTAGGGACTTTCAAAACTCCACTTGATGTTTTTTTAGAATTAAGTGGATTGGACTGGTGGGCTTTGTTGGGCTGAATGGCCAGTTCTCGCCCAGATTGTTCTTATGTTCTTTCTTATATTCTGTAAGTGCCTTGAGCATGGGAAAGGCGCTATATAAATAAAATGTATTATTATTATTTATGTTCTAAGATGGGTGGTACCACTACTGATGTTGCTACTACTGAGTCTGTCACTGTCAAATGGTGCTTGTAGTCAGTCCAGCTCTAGCTGACCCCAGCACAGGTACAAGTGGTCCTGCTACTGATACTGCTGCTCTGTCCAGTTACAGCTGTCTGTAGCACTGATGTTGCTATTCATCAAAGCCTTAGGTGGTCTCGGTGCTGCTCTTCAGTCCAGCTATATGTAGTTACACATCTGGCACTGGTGCCGAGTCTGTCTGTTGGTGGGCTTGCTGCCGATTGGCCTAACTGTGGTCCTACCACTGAAATCATTGTTTAGTTCAGTTAATTTGGCTACTTGAGCAGCTCAGTGTGACTTAACTGGTCCCTGCACAGATGCTACTAATAAATATATGCTATTACATTTTCATTTCAAAAATGGTATTTTTTTTAAATGAAAACAATCTTTCAACGCGCCGAGACTTTTTAGGAAACAAGACTTTTTAGAAAAGATTTTTTCAAGTCCCGCGAGACGAGACTTTGGCCATCAGATTTTTTTCAAGCCATGTTCTCCTCTCACCCATTTTCAAACACGTCTTCTCTGCTCTCATTCGTGTGAATTAGTGATGGGAAGTTCGGATCATTTTACTGACTCGGATCTTTGAGTCTCGTTCAGCAAAATGAACGAATCATTTTTCGAGTCATTTCGTTCAATTCTCTTTCCGGCTCAGACTGCATAGTTTAAGCTTATGGGGCTGTCATGTGATGAACGAATGACTGAAACCCGAAGACTCGAGAGATGAACTAATCAATTCTGTTTCCGGTTCAGACTGAGTTGGTTAAGCTTATGGGGCTGCCATGTGATGAACGAACAACTCGAAAAACCCGAAGACTCGAAACAGGTGAATCAATTCCAATATAGAAACTATAGGAAGTTGCGCAAATGCGCATGCGCGACTGAACGAATCACTCCCACGAGACGACTCTTTCTTCCCGAGTCACATTAAAGATTCGTTAAAAATGAACGAATCGTTCAAGAACGACCCATCACTAGTGTGAATGCTGTTGTCAGGGACACTCCCCGCTCTCTCAGCTCTTATAAATTTTAATGTTTTCCTCACTTTAAGCTCCCAATTAAAGAAGATGTATTATGTCCAAATCTTATTGAAGAATTTCATCACAAACAGTTATCAACAGAAAAAATGTGTACACGGGCAATCTCAGCACCGAGAAACGATTTAGTCAAACGAATTTCCGCCAAAAATATCAATCGGTGACACGGCAAATTGGTTAAAAGCGTATGAATAGACTATGCTGAAACAGTTGGTGGTGATCGTGCGGAAGATGAAAACAACTTACAATATCCCGTAGAATATCTATAACCGTTAACACCGTCCGGTCTTTCACTGTTCGAATTACTGTAGAAAGAAGGATGTACCCAAGAAAGGTAATGTAGTACATCTTCTGCGAATAACATTAGACACCAAAGGAGATCTTGATATGCCATTTGTATTAAAATGTCAACAGTTTTCCCCGTTAGAATAGCTTTTGCAAAGACAATTAACAAATCACAGAAACAAACATTCGAAAACGTTGTTTTATTTAATAGAGAGAAAGAAATGAAATTCAAACACGGACAGTTATACGTTGCATTGATACAAATGTAAAACTTCAAATGAAAATTAAAATCTGTTTGAATTGTACATCCGCGTCCCCATACGTGAGCTGCAGAACTGCAAAGAGGCTAGTGCGTAGCGCAGGCCTGGTGGTTGGTGAGCGAAGCGAGCAGCGGGCAAAGCCCCCTAGTTATATACAAAAGTATCTCTGCCTCCGCTAAAATGTCAGAAAATGCATATGACATAGATGTTCACCTGTCCTCAATGGAAAAGTCTTTGAGGAGACGTTGATGCCGCTGGCTACAGGATTTATCACACAATTGTAGAGACTAATGAATTATTTGCCTTTTACGCATTGTCACAGGAACGAGACATTGACAGATAAAGAGTTGGGGCAGCCACCCGTATATTGTGGTATCCTGGCTGCAAAAGTCGTTTTCCTTTAACAAAATACAGAGCACTGAAGTGCACACAACCGAGTCCAAAACAAGACTAAAGAAACAAAGGAAAAGGGGCAGGTTTTAAAGGGGGAGACAGGAAGTGAGGTCGTATGGATCTGGCGTGGTCTTCCACCATTGGCTCGTGGCGGAGGTGACATCAGAGGGACTGGAGCTGGTGTGGCCGACTTCCATTGGCTCAGTCCCGGAGTGATGTCAGGAGATCAGGTGAAATCCCCCGGGGATGGTCTACAGGCAAGGGAGAAAAAGAGTCAGTGAACTCTGCCACACCCCGGCATGCCTCCGAACTGCCTTCACTCAAGCCCTTTAGCTGCCTCCCATGCGCACGTGTGTGACAAGGCCCCCCCCATAGCCCAGACCCGGCCGGGTGAGGCATTCTTTCCGAGAGGTGCGTGAACCCGAGAAGAGCATCAGCGTTGGCGTGGAGAGCGCCCGGCGATGAACAGCGAAACTTATGCGGCTGCAGGTCAAGAAACCACCGGGTGACCCGGATTCGACTCCTTGTGGAGGGCCATCCACTGTAGGGGTGCATGGTCCGTGACAATGAATTCCGGCCCAACAGGTAGTACCTCAGCTGAGTAATCGCCCATTTAATGCAGAGCCTCCCTCTCCACCGCAGCATACCTGGTCTCCGGGCCAACAGTTTCGGCTCAGGAACATGATGGGGTGCTCCACACCATCGGCGCTTTGGCTCAGCAGCAGCCCAGGCCTGTGTCGGCGTCCGTCTGGAGGATGAAAGGCAAAGAAAAGTTAGGTGCCATCAAAACAGGTGTGGACGTAAGGGCCTGCTTTAAGTCACTAAATGCAGCGCCTGTTTTTTCAGTCCATACCACAATGTTTGGGGCCCTCTTCTTTGTTAAATCCGTCAAGGGCGCGCTCTCTCCGAAAACCGGGGTACAAACCGGCGGTAGTACCGGCTAACCCGAAAGGCTTGGACTTGCAGCTTGGTTTGCATGGCGGGGCCATTTCAGAATGGCATCAATTTTGGAGCACTGTGGCCTTCGGTACCCGACCCACCAGGTAGCCTAAATATTTGGCTTAACAATCGAAGAAGCATTTCCTGGGATTAATCAGACCCGGCCTCCTGAAGTGTCCGTAATACGCTTGGACATGCTGTAGGTGTTCCTTCCATGTGCCATGTTCAGAAGCCATTAAGAAGGCTAACAGAATGTCAGGTTATATAAGCGCCTTGATGTGTGAATACAAGTCACAGGAGGTTCTGCTCAAGCTTTATAACACACTGGTGAGGCCTCAGCTGGAGTACTGGGTGCAGTTTTGGTCTCCAGGCTACAAAAGAACATAGCAGTGCTAGAAAGACCCAGAGAACAGAGGCGGCCTTAGGAATGCAGCGGGGCCTTTGGCGAGTGTCATATGTGGGGCCAAGAGCCATAAGTGTAGGCTATATACCGTACCACCATGCTCACGGGCTCGTCCGCCTCTAGCGCCTTATTATTGTTAAAAAACATGGTGCCTTATGTAGGTACCATTGGCGTTGATTACATTACATTATTATAGTTGTTCTTATATTGGTTTGGAGACATCTGCATGGTATTAGTGTAGCCTTCTTTGCTGACCCAGTGTAAATGCAAAACTGAAGAAGCGTAATTATTACGATATTTTGAAACCAAAAATGTCGTGCTAAGAGCTTTCTTAGTTATTGGTATAGATGCCAGGAAAGGCTTCTAAAGTAACAAGTCCTCGTTTATGAGTGGTTTCGAAGAAATCCCACCACGTACCGTATTTCAGTCTATAACAGTTTGAATGTCTTGCAGAGGCCCCATATTTGTATGATGAGCTGGCGGTGACAAAAGAATCTCCTATCTCTGGGCCCCCTCAGGCGAGGCCGGGTGATTGCCCTAGTCGACCACCCCAAAGGCCGCCTCTGCAGAGAAGAGCGATTAGGCTGATTCAGGGGCTACAGGAGATGAGTTATTAGGAAAGATTAAAGAGCTGAGCCTTCTCAGGAGTTGAAGAGGAGACCTGATTGAAGTGTTTAAAATTATGAGAGGAATTAGTCCAGTGGATCGAGACTGTGACTTTAAAATGAGTTCCTCAAGAATTACAGGGGCCGATTGGAAAGCGTGTTAAGGGTAAATTTCACACAAACATTAGGAAGTTTTTCTTTACACGAGAACCAGAGACACATGGAATAAGTGACCGAGTAGTGTGGTGGACAGTAGGACTTTAGGGACTTTCAAAACTCCACTTGATGTTTTTTTAGAATTAAGTGGATTGGACTGGTGGGCTTTGTTGGGCTGAATGGCCAGTTCTCATGAATTGTTCTTATGTTCTTTCTTATATACTGTAAGTGCCTTGAGCATGGGAAAGGCTATATAAATAAAATGTATTATTATTTTTTATGTTCTAAGATGGGTGGTACCACTACTGATGTTGCTACTACTGAGTCTGTCACTGTCAAATGGTGCTTGTAGTCAGTCCAGCTCTAGCTGACCCCAGCACAGGTACAAGTGGTCCTGCTACAGATACTGCTGCTCTGTCCAGTTACAGCTGTCTGTAGCACTGATGTTGCTATTCATCAAAGCCTTAGGTGGTCTCGGTGCTGCTCTTCAGTCCAGCTATATGTAGTTACACATCTGGCTGGTGCGAGTCTGTCTGTTGGTGGGCTTGCTGCCGATTGGCCTAACTGTGGTCCTACCACTGAAATCATTGTTTAGTTCAGTTAATCTGGCTACTTGAGCAGCTCAGTGTGACTTAACTGGTCCCTGCACAGATGCTACTAATAAATATATGCTATTACATTTTCATTTCAAAAATGGTATTTTTTAAATGAAAACAATCTTTCTCAACGAGACTTTTTAGGAAACAAGACTTTTTAGAAAAGATTTTTTCAAGTCCTTGAGGCGAGACTTTGGCCATCAGATTTTTTTCAAGCCATGTTCTCCTCTCACCCATTTTCAAACACGTCTTCTCTGCTCTCATTCGTGTGAATTAGTGATGGGAAGTTCGGATCATTTACTGACTCGGATCTTTGAGTCTCGTTCAGCAAAATGAGCGAATCATTTTTCGAGTCATTTCGTTCAATTCTCTTTCCGGCTCAGACTGCATAGTTTAAGCTTATGGGGCTGTCATGTGATGAGCGAATGACTGAAACCGAACTTCGAGAGATGAACTAATCAATTCTGTTTCCGGTTCAGACTGAGTTGGCTAAGCTTATGGGGCTGCCATGTGATGAACGAACAACTTCGAAAAACCGAAGACTTCGAAACAGGTGAATCAATTCCAATATAGAAACTATAGGAAGTTATGCAAATCGCATGCGCGACTGAGCGAATCACTCCCGCGAGGCGACTCTTTCTTCCCGAGTCACATTAAAGATTAGTTAAAATGAGCGAATGGATTCAAGAACGACCCATCACTAGTGTGAATGCTGTTGTCAGGGACACTCCCCGCTCTCTCAGCTCTTATAAATTTTAATGTTTTCCTCACTTTAAGCTCCCAATTAAAGAAGATGTATTATGTCCAAATCTTATTGAAGAATTTCATCACAAACAGTTATCAACAGAAAAAATGTGTACACGGGCAATCTCAGCACCCGAAACGATTTAGTCAAGCAATTTCCGCCAAAAATATCAATGGTGACCGCGGCAAATTGGTTAAAAGCGTATGAATAGACTATGCTGAAACAGTTGGTGGTGATCGTGCGGAAGATGAAAACAACTTACAATATCCCGTAGAATATCTATAACCGTTAACACCGTCCGGTCTTTCACTGTTCGAATTACTGTAGAAAGAAGGATGTACCCAAGAAAGGTAATGTAGTACATCTTCTGCGAATAACATTAGACACCAAAGGAGATCTTGATATGCCATTTGTATTAAAATGTCAACAGTTTTCCCCGTTAGAATAGCTTTTGCAAAGACAATTAACAAATCACAGAAACAAACATTCGAAAACGTTGTTTTATTTAATAGAGAGAAAGAAATGAAATTCAAACACGGACAGTTATACGTTGCATTGATACAAATGTAAAACTTCAAATGAAAATTAAAATCTGTTTGAATTGTACATCCAGCGTCCCCATCGTGAGCTGCAGAACTGCAAAGAGGCTAGTCGTGGCGCGGGCCTGGTGGTTGGTGGCCGAAGCGAGCAGCGGGCAAAGCCCCTAGTTATATACAAAAGTATCTCTGCCTCCGCTAAAATGTCAGAAAATGCATATGACATAGATGTTCACCTGTCCTCAATGGAAAAGTCTTTGAGGAGACGTTGATGCCGCTGGCTACAGGATTTATCACACAATTGTAGAGACTAATGAATTATTTGCCTTTTACGCATTGTCACAAGAACGAGACATTGACAGATAAAGAGTTGGGGCAGCCACCCGTATATTGTGGTATCCTGGCTGCAAAAGTCGTTTTCTTTAAAATACAGAGCACTGAAGTGCACACAACCGAGTCCAAAACAAGACTGAGAAACAAAGGAAAAGGGGCAGGTTTTAAAGGAGGAGACAGGAAGTGAGGTCGTATGGATCTGGCACGTGGTCTTCCACCATTGGCTCGTAGCCGGAGGTGACATCAGAGGGACTGGAGCTGGTGTGGCCGACTTCCATTGGCTCAGTCCCGGAAGTGATGTCAGGAGATCCAGGTGAAATCCCCCGGGGATGGTCTACAGGCAAGGGAGAAAAAGAGTCAGTGCACTCTGCCACACCCGGCATGCCTCGAACTGCCTTCACTCAAGCCCTTTAGCTGCCTCCCATGCGCGCGTGTGTGACAAGGCCCCCTTAGCCCAGACCCGGCGGGTGGGCGACCTAACCGAGAGGTCGTGAACCCGAGAAAGAGCATCAGCGTTGGCGTGGAGCGCCCGGCGATGAACGAGCGAAAACTTATGCGGCTGCAGGTCAAGAAACCACCGGGTGACCCGCGGATTCGACTCCTTGTGGAGGGCCATCCACTGTAGGGGTGCATGGTCCGTGACAAGGGTGAATTCCCGGCCCAACAGGTAGTACCTCAGCTGAGTAATCGCCCATTTAATCGCCAGAGCCTCCCTCTCCACCGCAGCATACCTGGTCTCCCGTCCAACAGTTTCCGGCTCAGGAACATGATGGGGTGCTCCACACCATCGGCGCTTTGGCTCAGCACGGCCCAGGCCTGTGTCCGGCGTCCGTCTGGAGGATGAAAGGCAAAGAAAAGTTAGGTGCCATCAAAACAGGTGTGGGCGTAAGGGCCTGCTTTAAGTCACCAAATGCAGCGCCTGTTTTTCAGTCCATACCACAATGTTGGGGCCCTCTTCTTTGTTAAATCAGTCAAGGCGCTCTCTCCGAAAACCGGGTACAAACCGGCGGTAGTACCCGGCTAACCCGAGAAAGGCTTGGACCTGCCGCTTGGTTCGCGGACGGGGCCATTTCAGAATGGCATCAATTTTGGAGCACTGTGGCCTTACGGTACCCGACCCACCAGGTAGCCTAAATATTTGGCCTCGCTTAATCCAAGAAGCATTTCTGGGATTAATCCGAGCCCGGCCTCACCAAGTGTCCGTAATACCGCTTGGACATGCTGTAGGTGTTCCTTCCATGTGCTGGAATAGATGACCACGTCATCCAGGTAGGCAGCACTGTATGAGTTATGAGGCGAAGCACTTTGTCCACCAGGCGCTGAAAGGTTGCTGGAGCCCGTGTAACCCAAATGGAAGGACACGATACTGCCAGTGTCCGCTAGGGGTACTAAGCGGTTTTACCTTGGTCCGTTAAAGGAACCTGCCAGTCCCCTTTCGTCATGTCAAGTGTGGTCAGGTATTGAGCCTGTCCAAGCCTCTCGAGGAGGTCGTCCACAGCGTGGCATTGGATAAGCATCAAATTGGGAGACTTGATTAAGCCGGCGGAAGTCATTGCAGAACCTCCAACTTCCGTCAGGCTTACCGGCGAGCACAATGGGGCTGGACCAGGGACTATAACTTTCCTCAATCACACCTAGCTCCAGCATGCGCTTGATCTCAAGCTCCACTTCAGCCTTTTTTGCCTCGGGAAGCCGATACGGGCGTTCTCGGACAACAACCCGGGCTCTGTCACGATGTTGTGCTCAATCAGAGAGGTCCTTCCGGGGTTCTCACTGACTACCTCCCGAGTGGTCCGGATAACTGTTTCCAGCTCCTGCCGCTGTCTGGGACTTAAGTCCGTGCGAAGTTAAGGTCGTGTGTGTGGCGAAGAGTGGCGGGGCTGGCGGAGGAGGGATCGGGGTCCTTGTCCTTCCACGGTTTCAGCAGGTTCACATGATAAACCCGCTCCTTTGGCCGGCGATTGGGTTGACTCACCAAATAGTCGACCAGTCCCTTCCTCTCCTTAACTTCGTAGGGGCCCTGCCAGTGGGCAAGCAATTTAGAGTGGGAGGTAGGCACTAGGACCATGACCCGATCTCCGGGCGGAACTCCCGAAGAGGCGTGCGCGGTTGTAGTACCGGGCCTGTGCTGCTTGAGCCTCCTCCATGTGACTTTTAAGGACAGGCGAATTTTCCAAATCTATCGCGTAACTCGCGATATACTCCAGTATGTTTGTGGAGGGAAGAGCCTCTTCTTCCCAGCCTTCTTTCAAAATATCTAATATGCCCGAGGTTGTCGCCCGTATAGTAGTTCAAAGGGGAGAACCCGTGGAGGCTTGTGGGACTTCCGATAGGCAAAAGGACGAGGGGAGGAGCTGATCCCAGTTCCTTCCATCCTCGCTGACCACCTTACGCAGCATTTGCTTGAGAGTTTGATTAAACCTCTCTACTAATCCGTCGGTTTGAGGATGATACACGAGGTCTTTAAATGCTTTATTTTCAGTAATCTGGCAGTCTCCTTGAGCGTTTCCGAGGTGAAGGGGTCCCCTGGTCTGTCAAGACTTCTTTGGGGATCCCCAGCGAATACCCTAGTAATTCCCGTGCGATGGCTTTAGAGGTAGCTGAGCGCAACGGAACAGCTTCGGGTATCGTGTAGCGTAATCCACGAGGACTAAAATGTACTTGTGTCCTCGGGCTGAGGGCTCCAGGGGTCCCACCAGGTCGACCCGATTCTGTGGAAGGAACGTCAATCAGTGGAATAGGAATGAGAGCACGGTCCCTCCTAGGAATTTGTCGCAGTTGACACTCCGGGCAGGAAGCGCCAAAGCGAACCTCCTCATTAATTCCTGGCCAGTAGAAGCGGAGCTTGATCCGCTCCAGAGTTTTTCGGTGCCCAGGTGGCCACCTAGGAGGTGGGCGTGTGCTAGCTCACAGACCTGCCGCGGAAGGTGCAGCGGCACTAGCAGCAGCCTCGTCTCCTGCCCGTCATGCATTGCTACACGGTAAAGGAGGTCATTATCTAGCACAAAGTAGGGGCCCTGTGGCATTCGACTGATTCGTGCGTTGGCCATTGACAAGGACCACTGCATTTTTTACAAACTTCAGGGAGTCATCATTCCATTGCTCCCTTCTAAAAGAAGCGGCGTTTCTTTAAATTGGAACCGCACGGAGAGAGGGTCAGCGTCGACCTCAATGGGCGTGGTTTCCTCCGCTCCGCGGCGTTGGTGGATGGCGTGTTAGCCAGCGGCGGCCGGAGTTGCACGTCAGTCAGGGCGACTGCTTCGCTCTCTCTGCCGGCTGATTACACGGCGTGGAGGCAGCTTGAGGCGGGTTATCTCCGTCCATAACGAGGCCCAAATTAACCCGGAGTGGTATGTGTCTCACCGCTTTTGATTTTAGACCAGTCCGCCCTAGTATCACCGGGTGTGGAGGATCAGGTAGGACGCTACGGTGAGCTTACGAACTGACCCTCCGTAACTGATGACACAGCGGCGGACCTGTACCAGCGGATGTCTCCGTGGACACAGGTTATACCGGTCTTAAATTTAGCCACTGTTGCGGTTGCACAAAGCGGCGGGCAACAATGGAAATGTTGCTGCGGTCGAACAAACCTGTGGTCTTGTGTCCGTTGGCGATCACCACGCCAGTATGTGGGACCGCCAGGATTAGCAGAGCACACCAACCCCTCCTCACCCTCCACCTGCATTCCTCCTTGCCTCCAAGCGGTTTTGCGCGCCAGCGCCTGGGCGCCAATCGGCTCCGGATTGTACAGGGTGGGGCTAGGTCTTGGAGCATACCCGGCTGAGTTTGACATGAGGACGGTTCTGCTCCCCAGAGTGTGAGGCCGCCCTCTGCGTCTCCATAAGCTCTATGAGCTCAGCCATGTTCTTGAACCGCTCGCCCAAACCGGCTGGGTGAAGCCACGGGAAGCGCTTCCAGGAGCAGATAGCAAGCTACCTGCTCTATTATTTGGTAGGGCGTGTTTTCAAATGGCGTAGCCAATGCCCTACCATTGCCCATAAGGACCAGGCTTGTTTGTTGGTTGGCCGTTCAGGGTCCAACCTCCATTTTTATTTTATTCACCTGCCAGTCTGGGGCACCCCTAGGTGGTAAATGGGGCTTTGGTTTCGCAGGGAGGCAGGCACTCTCCCCCAAGAGAGCATACTGAGTCCCTTTTGCCTCCCCCTCCAGGGCAGCCCAATTCTGTGAGCCCCACCCGCACACTCCCTGGCCACTCCAGATGGCTAGTTATGAGTGCGGGAGCGGAGCCCGCACCGGTCACGCCGAACCACGGGCACCCTCCCCGCCTGAATACTCGGCCCCGGTACGCTCCCACCTGGGTATATTGCAGGTCCTGTCCCCTTCTCCTCCGGGACTTCTCCATCCTGCCGACTACGCCACTGTCACAAGAACGAGACATTGACAGATAAAGAGTTGGGGCAGCCACCCGTATATTGTGGTATCCTGGCTGCAAAAGTCGTTTTCTTTAAAATACAGAGCACTGAAGTGCACACAACCGAGTCCAAAACAAGACTAAAAACAAAGGAAAAGGGGCAGGTTTTAAAGGGGGAGACAGGAAGTGAGGTCGTATGGATCTGGCACGTGGTCTTCCACCATTGGCTCGTAGCGGAGGTGACATCAGAGGGACTGGAGCTGGTGTGGCCGACTTCCATTGGCTCAGTCCCGGAAGTGATGTCAGGAGATCCAGGTGAAATCCCCCGGGGATGGTCTACAGGCAAGGGAGAAAAAGAGTCAGTGCACTCTGCCACACCCCGGCATGCCTCCGAACTGCCTTCACTCAAGCCCTTTAGCTGCCTCCCATGCGCACGTGTGTGACAGCATACAGTATATGCAGCATTCAAATGTACAAAACACAATCTAGATGTTGTAATGGATGGCACACATGGGCTGACATTCCAGCCAGGGTTGAGCAGGGACTCTTACCTGGCAGGAAGGATGTGGTCTGGTGAATATTTTCTCCTTCAATAGATAGATAGATAGATAGATACTTTATTAATCCCAAGGGGAAATTCACATAATCCAGCAGCAGGCTCTATTGTAGGCATGGAGCTGGACAGTTTGACATCTGTGGCAGAGCGACGGGCTCTGAGCAGGCTCCTGTCTATCATGGAGAATCCACTGCATCCACTGAACAGGATCATCTCCAGACAGAGTAGCAGCTTCAGCAGCAGACTGCTGTCACCGTCCTGCTCCACTGACAGACTGAGGAGATCATTCAATATGCCAGATAGCAGCATCCCTGGGCTTCAGCACCCATTTGGATACCCATAGGGCATACTGGGAATTAGAGTTCCGGAGTAGAGCCCAGCTGTGTTCCATGGGTGCTGCTAAGTGGTACTGCAGGGATTTACAATCCCAACTTGGTGGGGCTACCATCTGACCCAGTAGTGCTTCCATTGGACCATGTCCTAGCACCGGAAGTACTCCTGGGTCTGCGATAAAAGGAGCCACTCTGCTTCAGCTCAGTGACACTCAACTGGAGATGCAAGGAGGAAGAGAATCTGTTTGTTTTTTGTAGATTTTGGCTTGTATTTATTTTGAAAAGCATTGGAGGAAAATAAAAAAAAAACTGTTTGAACCCAGAAATGTATTGGAGGAGTTGTGTCTGATGTTTCAGGCTCAGTGGTGCCCCTTGTGGTTACAGATGGATACAGGCAAGCAACACAACAAGCACCCATGGAAAGTAGCTCCTCTCTGTCTGCCATGTTGGAATATAATTTTCGTCTTTGAAGGGTGACCAATCAGAGAATGAGATGTCGTAATCAGCAGGATCCAATCAGGGAAGGGCTACATAATTAGCTAATCAGAGCCCAATCAGAGTCTGTGTTTTCAAAAATCGTAGTTTTCACTCATCCACAGTGCACCTTTTAATCCAGAGTTTTCAGAAGTATTGATTTTTGGGGGATTAAAAACAATGAGGTATTGTGGATGAAAGGCACAAATGGAGACTAATGTCTATGTTTTTAAATGAAAGCATAGTAGAGTGGACATAGCCTCAGTCTTAAAGAAGGTGGTCTCACTGCTAATGGTGCCTCTCAGACCACGTACAGCTGCCTATAGAAATTCAGCCTTGCTTTTGGAGATGTTAATACTAGTCTTTAATGCAGCTATGTGTGGTGTGCCTCCTGATGTTACGTCTCACTCTCTCTGTAGGTGGTCATGCCGCTGTATTGGCGCTGTTATTCATTCCAGCTGTGGGTAGCTACAAAAAATACATAGCAGTGCTAGAATAAAGTCCAGAGAAGGGACAAGACATGAGTTATGAGGAAAGCCTGAGGGAGTTGAATCTTTTCAGTTTAAGCCAGGGGTGGGCAATGTCGGTCCTGGAGGGTCGTAGTGCTGCAGGTTTTTGTTCCAATCCAGTTTCTTAATGAGAGGTCAATCATTGCTGATGAGGCACTTATTGCTCAAGTGACATTTTGATGCTTCATTTTAGTGGTCCTGCTTGTTAAGGTCTGCGGTGGGCTGGCACCCTGCTCGGGGTTTGTTTCCTGCCTTGCGCCCTGTGCTGGCTGGGATTGGCTCCAGCAGACCCCCGTGACCCTGTAGTTAGGATCTAGCGGGTTGGATAATGGATGGATGGATGCTTGTTAAGGTTCCCCATTCTTACTGCATTTGCTGTTTTAATGGCTGCTTATTAGCAATAAGATACAAATGATAAAGGAGCCAGCAGTTCTCTGTCTAGCTTGTTTTCATTTACATCTCTGTGAATTCATCATGCACTGTTTGGTTTATTAAGATAGTTAAGAGAAAAGTGTGACAGACTGAAAATGACCCGTTTGAGGCTTCATACCATTTATATGATAACCTTGGAAAGGGAAAGAAAATCTGCAATATAAGAACCTTACATTGCAGACTAGAAAGCCTTAAAATAAAATAAGGTCTGAGACTGGCAAGGATTGGTTTCTAATTAAACAATTGGGTTGGAATAAAAACCTGCAGCCACTACGGCCCTCCAAGTCGGACATTGCCCACCCCTGGTTTAAGGAAACGGAGACGAAAAGGTGACATGACTGAAGTTTTTAAAATTATGAAAGGAATTAATACATCTTGGCTGTTACTTTAAAATGAGTCCTTCAACAAGAACACAGTTGGAAATTTGTTAAGGGAAGACACTTTCAAAAACGTTAAAAAGGTTTTCTTCAAACAGGGAAAATGATTTACGGGGTATATGTTGATGTAGCATTTTCATCGACTAAGCAATTAAAAAGGAAAATAAAATGTTAGGTTACATCTAAGGTGCCCAACAGGGGCAGTACCACCCACCGGTGGACGCTGAAGAAATCTAAGGGGGCATTTCTGGTCCAGGACATATTAAGGGAGCATTGGGGACAAGAACACGCTGAAAAGTTTGATTAATACTAATAATCATCGAACGCATGTTTCAACCAATTATTCAAAATGTCCATTAAGAAAGACCCATCCGTATTAAATATCAGGTATTGGTGCATTATATTTACAAGTTTGCATTCTCAGATCATGCAAGTCCTTACAAGATTAACGCACGTGCAGAGGACCGAATCTATGCGTGTTTTGACAGGTTCATTGAATGTTACTATAAATATGTGAGAAGTTTTTTATCAATACCAGATTGTTTCAGAATTCCTTCAGAGCAAGTGTAAACCTAATATTACAGTGCGGTACCTACAGGTCACATTCAAAGGAAAACATACGTGGACCTACTTATTAAAAACTAGGGGGCTTTGCTCACCAGTCCCCCCCGCCTGCTCTACGCACCAGCCACTTGCGTCTCTGCCGCTCGCGTATGTGGATTTCACTTTCACCAAACAACAAATCTTTTAATTCTCGCAGATACGCCTCTTCATTGGGAAGAAACAGTACTTTTCCCTGATGGCAACACGAATTAGACGATCTGCAAGTCTTCCATCATCATATTTAGCTGAAAGAGGATTTAGCATGATCAACAATCTATTAACAAAGAAAAGAAACAGATTGTCAATAGTGGGATGCAGCAATTTAAGATTGCTGATGACAAAAATGGCACCAAACATTGAAAAATTAGTGTCATCACACCAAGCTCAACCCTCTCACTAATAATATTATATTCATTTTTTTAATAATAATTTTTTTTAATCATACTTTGAACAATACACCAATATTATTAGTATTTTCTAATAAAACAATTTTAAAAATCTGTCCTTGTTTTTCAATGTACAGTGGAACCTCGGGTCACGACCGTAATTTGTTCCAAAACTTTGGTCGTGACCCGAAGTAATTTCCCCCATAGGATTGTATGTAAATGCAATTAATCCATTCCAGACCATACGAGCTGTATGTAAATATATTTTCTTTAAAGATTTTTAAGCACAAAAATAGTTAATTATACCATAGAATGCACAGTGTAATAGTAAACTAAATGTAAAAACATTGAATAACACTGAGACAAACATTCAGGCTCCCTGCTCAGCTGCACGCTCGCTTGCTCGCTCTCTCTCTCTCTCTCTCGCTCTCTCCCTGTCGCTTGCTCGCTCTCTCTCTCTCTCTCTCACTCTCTCTCTCGCTTGCTCGCTCTCTCTCTCGCTTGCTCGCTCTCTCTCTCGCTTGCTCGCTCTCTCTCTCGCTTGCTCGCTCTCTCTCTCTCTCTCGTGCTCTCTCTCTCTCTCTCTCTTGTGCTCTCTCTCTCTTTCTCTCTCTCCTGCACCGGCTTTATCCTCCTGTTTCTTGCCTTCTCCTGCAACCTTCCATTCTTTCCTGTTCTCTTCTTTTTCCCTTTAGCCGACTCGCGCTTCTATTTATGAAGAGGACGTGGTAGTCGTGGCAATCAGCAGCTCCTGGGAACAATTATGGATGTGGACCGCTTCTCACCTCTGCACTTACAGTAGGTGAGAAAAGCCCACATCATGAACTCCTCAGGAACTGCTTCGGCCACACACCACCACTAAGTCGCGAAGGAGGTGATTATTTATTAAAACTGGCCTTTATGATGGGAGCTGTGGACCCGCTATACCACAGGAGGAAGCGGGATTGAGAGGAGGTTACAGTTTTGAGGGAGAGTCCCTCTGCGTGATAGGCCGAGAACAATGTACAGTACAGGGAGAGACTGAACATGTGCGGAAATCATCGGCACATATGAACCAGAAGGGAAACGAAATAGAGCACAACGAGTTCACATTGAATGCACAGGGAGAGACTGAACATGTGCGGAAATCATCAGCACGTACGAACTGGAAGGGAAACTGGCTTGTTCGTCATCTGAGTGTGTGGTCGTGAACAGACCTGGAGTGTTGTGTGTAGTTCTTGTGGCCCGTGGTTCAGGAAAGACATAGCAGCACTTGAAGCTGTGCAGAGGAGAGCAACCAGCATCCCAGGATTTACGGACATGTCCTACTGTGAATTAAACGTGTTTAGTCTCGAACAGAGCAGATTGCTTGGGGACCTAATCCAGGCATTTACAATCCTCAAAGGCACTGATAAAGCAGATCCAGTCAAATTCTTTCAGCTAAATGGTGGATCACGCACACAAGGGCACCAGTGGAAGTTAAGGGAACGTGCATTTGAGACTGAAGCCTGGAAGCACTTCTTTACACAAAGAGTTGTGGGACTCTGAAACAAACTACTGAGACATGGAGTTGAAGTGGAAACTTTGACAACCTTTAAGAAGAATCTGAATGAGATATCGGGGCAGCTTAGCTGTTAGCTAAACAAACGGCCTTAATGGGCTGAATGGTCTCCTCTCGTTGGTCAAATTTCTTATGTTTTGATTTATGCAACCACAGACATGTGGAATAAATTGCCAAGTAGTGTGGCAGAAAGCAGGACTTTATGGACATTCACATTTTGATTTGATATTATTTTGAAGAAATTAGGTGTACTAGATTGGCAGTGCCATTGATAGGTCATTTTGCACCCTAGATGAAGCGTATTAGTGTGCCAACTGAGTGTTCAGTTGCTTACCTGGGCAGGTGGGGTGGGTCCGTTGCGTCTGGGTAGGTGGAGCGTCTGGGGTGGCTGGGTCCCAGCCCCCTTATGATCTGTGCTATTGGCCTAATGCCTAATTGGCCTTAATGATGGTGATACTGAGTCAAATGAAGAGACAGTATTTTGAAGAAGATGGACTAGAAAATGAGAGGTAGTCAGAAATAAAAATAATACGCACATAGATCAAAGAAGCAAGAAAAAAAAAATCCAGAAATCAAAGTCAAATAATGTTGCCAGAAAATGAATTGTATGAGAGAATGATTAAGAAAGAATCACTGTAAGACTTTTCAGGAAGTTATCTCTAACCTTGACTAATAAATGGCCATCAGAGCCGATCTTTAACACGCTATGTAACTGATGTCAGACACTGTGACCTCCATAACCCTGGCCCCAGTAACTAGGAACTGCGTCGTGGTGAGGGGGCTCATGAATCGTGATTTAGATTTGTAATTCATTTAGAACACTTTGCAGAGTTCTGTCTTCACTTTGAAATTAAAGAGTCTTTTCCTGTTGATCAATGTAAAAAAAAAACAAATTAAATCCACTGTGATTGAATGTTGTATGACAATAAAATGTGAAAACTTCTAAAGGGGGCGGTGAATACTTTTTACAATCACTGTACATTACCCCATCACTCAGTTTGAATTTGGCTGTACGCCGAGTCCATTTGTCTGCTTGGATTCTTTACTTTAAAGTTGTGATTTGTTGGACTGCTGTCATCAATCTGTTGTGTGTGTCTTTTCTTCATTTACCAATCTATTATATAGGTCTTCTGCGTGTGTTTTTTGCTATACATGGTTATGTTGCATAGTCTTGCGTTAAATTATGTTGTACATTATGTTTCTTTGCCATTTGTACAGTATATTAGTTTATCATTGTGTGGTGCCCTGTATTGCCTTTTACCATACGGTTGCGTTGTGTGTTGCTTAATTTTGTCTGTTGTGTGTGGCTTTTACCAATATATCGTGTTTCGCTTTTCCTTTCTTTAGCAAAACCTTGTATAATTGGGTGTCATCTTCTTCTTCCTCTTTTCCCACTTCTGTGTGGGGTCACTGTGGTTGATCCACCTTCTCCAAACAGCTCGGTCCTGCACATTCTCCCCAGTCCTTTAGGTCTTCTTTTTCTTTGTCCATCCATTACTGCTTTGGCCTCCCTTGCTTTCTTTTCCCCTGAACTTCCATTCCCATCACTCTTTTGTCCACATATATTCACTGTCTGTCCTAATCATCAGAGCCGGTCTTTAACACATTATGTAACTCAGGGTTCTCAAACTCCGGTCCTGGAGGGCCGCAGTGGCTGCAGGTTTTCATTCTAACCCTTTTCTTAATTGGTGACCTGTTTTTGCTGCTAATTAACTTCTTTTGAATTCATTGTAATCGACTTGCTCTTAAAGACTCAGACCCCTTTAATTTATTTCTTTTTACTTAATTAGCTGCCAAACAATAATGAGATGCAAAATTAACCAAAACAACTGGTGTCCATCAATACAATATCTGAAAATAAAGAAAGGTGAAGGTCTCAGGAATGTTGATCTGCTCAGGTCCACAGAACATTTGAACAAAGCTCTAAGAAAAGAGAAAATCAACAATTTCAGAAATGTCTGTTATTGCACCACAAGAGCAGCAACAAGCCATGGAATTAAAGAACGGGTTTAATTAACGACGAGACTCGGCACCTTATTAAGCAACTGGTTGGAGTTTGTGGTCCTGACTTAGTTGGCTCACTCACTTCACATTTCATTTCTGCTTGGGTGCCATTTAAGAAAAGAAATGAAGCAATTCAGAGGAACAATTCTTAAAAAACAAGTCAATTAAAATGAATGGAAAAGGAGTTAATTAGCAGCAAACACAGGTCACCAATTAAGAAAATGGTTAGAATGAAAACCTCCAGCCACTGTGGCCCTCCAGGACCGGAGTTTGAGAACTCTGATGTCACTGATGTCAGACACTATGACTTATGAAACCCTGGCCTCGGTAACCAGGAACTGTGTCTTGGTGAGGGGGCTTATGAATCAGGGCAGCACTCCTAACAAAACAAATTCAATTTTGTGTTTTAGATTTGTAATTAACTTAGAACACTTTGCAGAGTTCTTTCTTTTTCTGTTGATCACTGTAAAAAAAAAAGCCAAATTAAATCCACTGTGATTCAATGTTATATGACAATAAAATGTGAAAACTTCTAAAGGGGGGTGAATAACTTTTACAGGCACTGTACATTATCCTGTCAGTCACTCTGAATTTGGCACTTAGCCTATCTTGCAGGTCTTTGAGGTGTGGGTGCAGGGGCGGATCTACCGGGGTGGCACGGGGTGGCAATTGCCACCCTGAGAAAAAGCCTTGCCACCCCATTTGCCACCCCAGCACTAGTATCTCAGTGTTCTAAAAATAAAAGTTTCCTCGACCGATTTACAGCAGCAACGCTCTATTATGATGACATAAAAATAGCATATACCCGTAAATAATAGAACAAAATCGTCTTTCTATTAAAGCGTAGTCTGAACAAACGACTCTTATGAACTGCTTCGTTTTAGTGAATCAAAGACATTTAGTGCAACCAGCGGGATCATCACAGACAAATTCCAGCATTTTTAACAAACCGAAGCAGTTAATTTTGATATCTTCGCGCATATCAATGACTAACAGTTTAACTGTAAACTATTTTCAAAAGTATGTTGTTCAGTAGCTTGCATCTTCAAGTCCGAACCTTTGATAAGTGGCGTCACGTGACAACAACGCTGTGTCCAGTCCATCGATATGCTGGAGCTGAGAAACAAAACCAGATACTGAACTACTTTCATACTTAACAAATGAATGTTTAATTAAACATGTCTTAGTGTTGCCTGAGGTAGATGCTTGCTAGTTATATGACAACTAAACAGCAAGTATGTCTAATCAGTTCTATTTAACGTTAACCTGTATTACCTTGTTAGCTAGTGCAGCAATCAAAATATTCCATAGGAGCACATGAATTTACTGAGTTATTGTATAGCTTAATGTTTTCATATATATTCATTAGGGAGGTGAAATTGTTCAGTGTAGTGTATGTTTAGAAAGCTATAAAGTCTAAACTTCATACTTGTTGCATCTCCCAGGATACTATGAAAAGAAAGGCTGACATCCAGAGTTTTTTTAAACCAAAAAGAAAAGGAAAATCAGAATCAGATACTGTGGGAGTGGAAGGTGAAGATAAGATAGAAAAGGGTACAAAAGAGGTTGTGGAAGACAGAGGAGGTGATGGAGTGTTGGACGAAAGAAATATAGAAATGGATAACAAAGAGCTAGAAAGAAGTGAAGAAGCAGAAGATATCCAGCATGAAGTGAGTGAAGAGGTGGAAGAAAGAGGGTTAAGAGAGGAAGAGAGCTCAGACATTGAAAGAGAGGAGAGAGAGCTTAAAATGCCAGCACCCTGTTTGTCAGGTGTCCATGGTATGTTGTTCATTGTGCTTTTCAAATATTTCTTTACATAAATAAAAAATAAGCACAACCTATTTGATTTATTTAACCTATAATCATTTAAAGAACCATAGCTCAATGTATGTTTAACCTTGCTTATCGTGGTTACAGTCAGTGTTCTTTATTAGATGTTGTTGAGATATATGCCTAAAAAAAAAAAACCTTTAGACAAAGGTTGCTGCAGTAGTAGCTGTACATGAATGATTAGGTGTTAAATGTTTCATACTGTAACATTTAAATATAAGTGATTTTTATTTTACTTTACTTCTAGGTATATCACAATTTAGGTCAGAAGGCCCGACCCAGCCAAAACTTTGTTTTTGACTTAATGATCCATTGAGCTTTTGTATCAATGTGCAGTCTGCATTGTTTGTCATGCTTAGTAAATTAAACTTGGTATAGACTTTGCGTAAAACGCATAGGTTTGCGTAAAACACAATAAAGAGAAGTTAAATATACCGTACCATCTCATTTAATTTATCTGACTTTCCAATCCAGATATCAGATTCAAGTCAATCACAAATCAGACTTTATTTCATTTTTATAGAACAATGTAAAAATGTGCACCCTAGTGTATACACCGAATAAAGAATAGCATTCCTTGAATCCACAAAAACCATGCAAGGATGCTTGCTTCAGTGTTGCCACCCCTCATAATTTTAATGCCACCCCCTTGCCACCCCATGAATAATTTTCTAGATCCGCCCCTGTGTGGGTGTCAACGGTGGGTGTGTACCCAGAGACGTTCAGTTGGACATTGGGAGAACTCGCCTACTTCCTAGCAAAGATCTCCCGGCTTCAAATCAAACCTTTGGCAGCTGAAACAGCGTCACTCAATTTCAGTTCGTAGCTTCAAATAATTTGGCATCAAATTCAGGTGGATGAAAACATGAAGCCAAGACAAACGTCTTAATCTCTTTAAATATGTTTCTCTGGTAGCTCTTTTTCTCCTTCTTCATAGTAATGCTTTTTTGTATGGCCATTTGTACTTATCTACACTGAATGGTAAATTCCAAGTATTGGTCCCACATTTCCGTTTAGAGTCTAAATCTCCATTGTCTCGTCAGTTATCGTATCTGCTCTTCCTCCTATTTTCATCTCACCTACAGATTTCAGCCTTCTCTGTAATAAAACCGTTCTCACCTTTACTGAGTGGCAGGCAGAACCGCAGTCTCATTCAGCCACAGCATTTATCCCTCGGTGGTTTGTGTCACGAACTGTGACCGTGTGACTGCTGTTTATCGACCGGCGGTAAGGAAGGCATGCCTTTTAAGGCTTCAGTGAAGGTGAAGTGAAATCAGCATGAACTGGACGGAAACAGGGCCACTGGCTGTCATTGTGGGAGGAAGACAAGGACACGTGGAGTCTAGGAACTGTTTGTGTGCACTGGCTGTACACTGAGCCCATTTGCCTGTTTGGTTTCTTTACTTTAAAGTTGTGATTTGCTGGACTGCTTTCGTCAATCTGTTGTGTGTGTCGTTTCTTCATTTACCAATCTGTTGTTTAGTTTTCAGTGTATTTTTTTTAAATGGTTATATTGTATAGTTTTGCGTTAAATTATGTTGCATATTATTTTGCTTTGCCTTTTGTATATTATTTTATCCACTTTCTCCAAACAGCTCGGTCCTGGACATTCTCTCCTTTCGGATGCGTTTTCCTTCAGATCTTCTTTTACTTTATCAATCTATCCATCTCTGCTTTGGCCTCCCTCGCTTTCTCTTCCCCTGAACTTCCATTGTCGTCACTCTTTTGACCACATATTCACTGTCTCTCCTAATAATCAATGGTTATATTGTATAGTTTTGTGTTAAATTATGTTGTGTATTATTTTACTTTGCCTGTTGTATATTATTTTATCATTGTACAGTGTCCTGTATTGCCTTTTACCATAAGGTTGTGTTGTGTGTTGCTTAGTTTTGTTTGTTGTAGACTGTTGTGTATGGCTTTTACCAATATATTCTATTTTGCTTTCCTTTCTTTACCAAAACCTTGTACAATTGGGTGCCTTCTCCCTCTTCATCTTTTCCCACTCCTATATGGGGTCACTGTGCTTGATCCACCTTCTCCAAACAGCTCAGACCCTTTTTCTTTGTCCATCCACCACTGCTTTGGTCTCCCTCACTTTCTCTCCCCCTGAACTTCCATTCCCATCACTCTTTTGCTCAGATATTCATTGCCTCTTCTGATCACCACCTTCAACCTCCTTTCCAGTACTTTCTTTGATATCTCGCCCACTTTTGTTGTACCTCAGCTCTTCTCATTTCTTATTCTGTCCTTTGCTGTAACTCCATGCGTCCGTCTCAACATTCTTATTGCTACCACATGTAACTTCTTCTCCTGTTCTCCTCTTTCTTGCCCTTATCTCAGCTCCATACATCATTGCTGGTCTTACCACTGTCTTATAAACCTTACTGTTAACCTTCACCTTCAGTCACACAATACCTTCTTCCAATTGTTCCAGCCACACTGCACTCTATGGTTGTTCTCTGCCTCTATTGTTCCATCTTGGGCTACCACTGACTCTAGATATTTACATTTCTCCACTCTTTTCAGAGGCTCTCCATGCAGGCTAACTTCTGAATTCTGATCATCACTAAACCTCAGAGATTCTGTCTTCTTCCTGTTTATCTTCAGCCCTCTGCCCTTCTCCATTCTTCTTCCAACTTCCTCTCCACTTCTTCTTTTCTGGTGCTACACAACACAATGTCATCGGCAAAAAGCATGCAATTTTATGTGATCTTTTATAAAATGAATTGTGTAGAGTTGTATTTCACTTTCTACATTTTATTTTTTATCTTTACAACATTTAACACACTACTTCTCCGCTGCCAAGCGCGGGTATATATATATAGATTGATAGATAGAGATATATATATATATAGATATATATATATATATATATATATATATATATATATATATATATATATATAGATAGATATGAGAACAACATATATATATATAGATAGATAGATAGATAGATAGATAGATAGATAGATAGATAGATAGATAGATAGATAGATAGATAGATAGATAGATAGATATGAGAACAACACTCATATCAATGACAAAACAATTACATTAACAACCATGTTACTTTATTTTTAAAATTTTTCCTTTTCTTTTTCGTAACTTCTTTAACACACTACTTCTCCGCTGCGAAGCGCGGGTATTCTGCTAGTCTTTTATAAAATTAATTGTGTAGAGTTGTATTTCACTTTCTACATTTTATTTTTTATCTTTACAACATTATTAAATTGAATTGTTTGTTGCTAGTCTTTACGGTTATACAGTGCAGTGTGGCATTTTTGTTTCATTTACATATTCTTTTATAGTGTTATGAATTATTATACCATATGCGTCTTGCTCAAGGGCCCAGCAGATCAGGATCTCATTTGGCAGCAGCAAGGATTTGAATTGACAACCTTTTGGATCCCAGGGCATCAGAGCCACCGCTCCGCCCTGAGTTATCTGAGTTACCGTAACCTTTCTGCCAGCTTCACCCAGTCTGGCCATTCTCCTCTGATTTCTCTCTCATCATCATCAAGGCATTTCTGCTGCTCACTGGATGTTTTGTGTTTTTGCATCACTCTTGAGATTGTTGTGCATGAAAGTCTTTGGAGATCAGCAGTTACAGAAATACTCAAATCAGCCCGTTTGGCACCAACAATCTCATACCTCGGTCAGAATCACCTTAATCCACATTCTGGTATTTGATGTGCAGTTTTATCTGATCTTTTGAAAATTATTGTGTAGAGCTATAATTCACTTTCTACATTTTATTTTTTATCTACACATTGTTATTAAATTGAATTGTTTGTTGCTTGTCTTTACTGTTATACAGTGCAGTGTGGGGTTTTTGTTTCATTTACATATTCTTTTTTAGTGTTGTGAATTATTATACCACCAGTAATGGCGGACTGCACGATAACATACAGTGAATGACTTATAGCTCTCATCCTCTTTCTCTGTACATTTGCTGTATCATTCGTTTTCTCAGAGGTTGATGCGCTTGCTGCTTCCTGAGCAGAACTTCATTTCTCCACCCTAGCGGCCCACTGCTTCTCTTCTTCCATCAACATTTTTTTTCATTGAAACTGGTCAATTCATTGTTTGTGTTGCGATTACTTAGTACACTTTTCTTAATTTTAAGCTGGCACTTAAGTGTTCAATCTGCCTCGAGAAAGATTTAAGACATGAAGAGGATGAGGAAGTGACGGCAAAGGTGATGGAGATGAGAACAGTGCCTGTACACATGCCCCACACGGGCACCCTGCTGCCGAGAGTTGATTCTACAATAAAATAAAATAAAATAAAAATGAAACGAGTAATAAAAATCATCACCCTGAAAGCGCACAGTAGAGGTCAAGTAGTATATATGTACTAAAGTTCAGGTCAATGGGTCAAACGGTTTGTGAGCTACAGGTGATTTAAAATCCTGGACAGACAAATGGACAGCCACGGTAGCGTATTATATAAGAAGATCTCATACCTCGGTCAATATCATTTTTTTCCACATTCTGGTATTTGATGTGCACATTAAGTGAAGCTCCTGACCTTCATCAGCAGGCTTTTATGCATTACATTGCACTGCTGCCTTTTGATTGGCTGATTAGACAATTCCATGAATTAGCAAACGTACAGGTGGTCCTAATCATTTGCTCGGTGAGTGTAGTTACATAATATCTTTCCGTCTTTGTCATATTGTCTTGCAATGCTGTTTTTAAGTTACTTAATAAGTTTGCTTTTTGCTGTTCTTTCTTTGTCATTTTGTTATATAGTGCTGTGTGGCGGGTTTTATTTGATTTTATAGGGTGTGTATTTGCTTTTATTTGTTGACCATGTAGCTCTAAAGTACTATGTCATTCTTTTTGTTATTCACCATACTGCTTTGAAGTGGTGTGTTTATCATTCTGTTGTCAGGGTTGTTGTTTTTTTATATAGCTTTTATTTACTTTATTGCTATTCTCTTTATTTATTTATTGTGGTACTGTTTGCAGTTTTTTATAATACCACTGTACAGTGCTGTGTGTTATGTTTCTTCCTTTATCACATTGTTCCATAATGTTGAGTGCATGTTTTAATTTTTACAATACTGTTTGTGTACTGTTAGGTGCTTCTTTTCTTTCTTTACCAAATTCTTCTTTAGTTTTGTGTGCTTTCACATTAGTGTATGGTGCTGTACATCACATTGCTTTTCTTTCTTTACCATTTTGTTTGTGTTGCTTTTTTACAATATTAGATAGATAGATAGATAGATAGATATGTAAGGCACTATATAATAGATAGATAGATAGATAGATAGATAGATAGATAGATAGATAGATAGATAGATATGTAAGTCACTATATAATAGATAGATAAACAGATAGATAGATAGTGTCAGGGATGCCAGGGGCAACGACCCGGCCGGGACGCCTTGAGAGACCGAAAGAGGGTTAATGCCCACCCTGGATCACGTGGGGGTCGCCATCCTGGTTGCTTTGGGGGCCACGGGTAGGGGGCTTGGAAGCCCAACTCTGTAGGGACCTGTGGTCACCGCCAGGGGGCACCTTAATGCCTTGGGGACCCTGGACCTCAGCACTTCCGCCACACCAGGAAGTGCTGGGGGGAAGAGGAGAAGGGACCCCCGGAGAGCTTCCGGGAGAACAGCCTGCACTTCCGCCACACTGGGGCGTGTCCAGGGAGGAGTGCCGGGAAACACCTGGAGCCTATCCGCAGTGAAATAAAAGGGGCCGTCTCCCTTCATTCAAGGCTGGAGTCAGGTGGAGGCAGGACAAAGCAAGAGAGGAGAGTGGAGGCAGCCCGAAGAGAAGGCATTGTGTGTCCAGGACTGTGTGGGGTTTGTGTGTGTGGACTGGACTTTATTGTGTAAATAAGTGTAAAATAAACGTGTGATGGAGGAAAACCAACATGTCTACCTGTCTGTGCCCGGGTTCCGTTCACAATAGATATGTAAGTCACTATATAATAGATAGATAGATAGATAGATAGATAGATAGATAGATAGATAGATAGATAGATAGATATGTAAGGCACTATATAACAGATAGATAGATAGATATGTAAGGCACTATATAATAGATAGATAGATAGATAGATACTTTATTAATCCCCAAGGGGAAATTCACATACTCCAGCAGCAGCATACTGATAAAGAACAATATTAAATTAAAGAGTGATAACAATGCAGGTATAACAGACAATAACTTTGTATAATGTTAATGTTTACCTCCCCTGGTGGAATTGAAGAGTCGCATAGTGTGGGATAGGAACGATCTCCTCAGTCTGTCAGTGGAGCAGGACGGTGACAGCAGTCTGTCGCTGAAGCTGCTCCTTTGTCTGGAGATGATCCTGTTTAGTGGATGCAGTGGGTTTTCCATGATTCACAGGAGTCTGCTCAGTGCCCGTCGCTCTGCCACAGATGTCAAACCTGTTCAGCTCTGTGTCTACAATAGAGCCTGCCTTCCTCACCAGTTTGACCAGGTGTGAGGCTTCCCCCCTCTTTATGCTGCCTCCCCAGCACACCACCGCGTAGAAGAGGGCGCTCGCCACAACCGTCTGGTAGAACGTCTGCAGCATCTTATTGCAAATGTTGAAGGAAGTATAGTTGGCTCTGACCTCTCCTGCACAGAGCATCAGTATTGGCAGTCCAGTCCAATTTGTCATCCAGCTGCACTCCCAGGTATTTATAGGCCTGCACCCTCTGCACACAGTCACCTCTGATGATCACAGGGTCCATGAGGGGCCTGGACCTCCTAAAATCCACCACCAGCTCCTTGGTTTTGCTGGTGATCAGGTGTAGGTGGTTTGAGTCGCACCATTTAACAAAGAATTAGATAGAAAATTGAACTTTAGAAAAAAATGATGAGATCAGTTCATTCAGCCCGGCAAACTCATCCATCCTATCCACGCAATTTCTCAACTTGAGATATGAGGGCCACTAAAGTTCTGCTGCCCACCAAACCACTTGGTAATTTATGCCATGTGTCTATAGTTCTCTGTGTGAATAAAAACTACCTGACTTTTGTGTGAAATTTACCCATAACATGTTTCCAGTTGCGTCCCCGTTTTTCAATGACAGCCTTGAATCCACTCTACTAATTCCTTTCATAGCAGTAAAAACTTCAGTCATGTCACCTAATAATCTCTGTTTGATTAAACTGAAAGTAAAAGCATAAACGTTTCCTCATAATTTGTCCCCTGCAGTCCTGGAATCAGCTTAGTTGTTCTTCTCTGGACTTTCTCTAGTGCTGTTATGTCTTTTTTGTAATATGGAGACCAAAACTGTGCACATTACCTCCTGGTGACACCTTACTAGTGTGTTATAAAGTTTAAGCCTGACCTTCTTTTGACTTGTAGTCTAAACATGAGGGCGCTTAACAACCTAACCTTCTACCATTGTTTTCTTTCTTTACCATCACCATCTAGTGATGTGTTTTATTCTATACAGTATTTTATAGTTTTGTGTATTTTCTTTCTTTCTTCCTTTCAAATTTTTGCACTTTTTAACATATCATTGTATATTATATTTTTTCTTCAGCCATAATATTGTGTTGTGTGTTGCTTATTCTCTACCATTTATAATGTGTAGGTCACATTAAGTACCAAATGATTGCACTTTCCTTTTTATTTACACATCCCATTATGTTTGTTGCTGAAAGAGCAAATACAAATAAGAACACTAGTGTACCGGGGCCACATTTATAGAGCTTGTGTATACACAAAAACATGATCTAAATGCCCGTATGCAACTTTCCATTCAAACATCTGGATTTATTAAAGAAAACTTGATGGGGGATCAAATGTATATTGATGTCAGCTCTGACCCATGCGTACGCAACATTTTGGAGAAACTGGGTAAGGATTAATATATAAGGCAACGGGAACAAACATTTGTCAGAAAACAAACAATGGAAGGACACAATGCTTTATTTGAACGCTGCTCAGATTTAATGAACATCTGCAAGGGGAGCTCCATCGTCTTCAGGTGCAGGTTTGAGGCTGACCACCGACTTCCAGTTTGATAATCTCTTAAATACCTGTTGGAGTGAAAGGGGCAGAACTAGTGGGCTGCCCCCGGCGGTGACATCAGAGAGCCTTTCTGCAGATGAAAGAGGAGAAGAAGTTAATGACTGTGCAACCCTGCCCTGGGTAAAAACCATTCTTACCTCAACAGAGCCTTGAAGGTACACCTGATATACTCAAATGCAACAATAGATAGAGAAATGTGAAAGACACAATACAATATTGATTTATAGATGGAAAGATATATGTGAAGACTCTGTATAATACCATTTGATGGACAGATGAAAGAGACACAATTTAATATTGTTTTATATATTGTGACACTAGCGGTCGCTGTTTCCCCGTGAAACCCAACAGACAGACGTCCTGGACACACGTATAAAAGCACCAAGTAGAATTTTTTATCATTTTCTCCAATAAAGTGCACAAAGCACCACACTCGCCACAATTCTCCAATATCAAAACTCAATAATCACAAATATACAATCCAATAAATCAATCCTCCTCTCCCAGCAGCTACGCCACACTACTTCCCAACTCTGACTCAGCTTGCTGGGTCTTCACAAGTCCTTTAAATAGTCCTTGATCTGGAAGTGCTACTGTCCTTCTGTCCATGTGATTCAATAGCACTTCTGGGTCAGATGAAGACTTATATTTTTCTTCAGCCCGGAAGTACTTCTGTTCTTCCATCCCCGTGACCTGGGAGTACTTTTGGGCTACAGGGAAAATAAAAATCCCTGAGTCTTACTCCAGTGTCACACGATGGCACCCATGGCACCCAGCAGGGCTGTGAAGCCAAACTCCATCTCCCATGGTACCCTGCAGGAATCCAGGGCACCTCCATGCTGTAGGGAAGACGCCATCTAGCATCTTGGATGTGTCGGCTGGGATGAGCTGCCGGCCGTCCATTACAATATAGAAACGCTAGGGGGCTTTGCTAGCTATGCTCCAGCTACTTCGCATCTCTGCCACTCATGTATGTGGATTTCACTTTCACCAAACAACAAATTTTTTAATTGTCGCCGATACGCCTCTGCAGGCCCGTCGCGACAAGGCAGGCAAACCAAGCAATTGCTTGGGGCCCCGAGCTGGCCTGGGGCCCCAAGACAATGACTGGTTAAGAATAAAATGCAGCGACAAACTGTGTGAGCGCCCCATTGATAGTG
The DNA here is from genome assembly GCF_016835505.1 of Polypterus senegalus. Classification (NCBI taxonomy): domain Eukaryota; kingdom Metazoa; phylum Chordata; class Cladistia; order Polypteriformes; family Polypteridae; genus Polypterus; species Polypterus senegalus. The sequence continues at coordinate 19,823,832 of NC_053160.1, forward strand.
AATGCAGTAAAGTGCAATGACACTGTTATCGGGATCTCCCTCAAGGGGGCCCCCCTCGCTGACAGCAGCCAGCCAACCACGCGATCTCTGCTGCCGGCAAAATACAAAACTTCCTCGGTGTGGTTCCTTTGCGTGCGTGCGTGCGGGGGGCCTCCATGTCCATTTTGCTTGGGGCCCCCAAATTCCTTCATACGGCCCTGCGCCTCTTCATTGGGAAAAAACACTACTTTCCCCTGATGGCAACAGGAATAAGATGATCTACAAGTCTCCGACTTAAAGTTTAAATCTGAACAATGTATTCAATCTCTTTTCGCTGTTCCGTTATTTCACCGAGTAATAAATTCTGTTTGTTTGTGCTAATGTAATCTTTACTATAATTTTTTTGAGACTTTCTAAGTTTAGTACTTTCATTATCTCTAACCTGCTCTGCATGTGTATCGCTTCAATGTTTTTGAACCTCTTTACGATGTTCTACTTTGTCATCTACTCTTGGGCTTTTATTTCCAACCCTGGGCATGGTCAAATCTCTTGGCACAAAGTCTCGTCACGCGGCATGTGAAAGAGTCTATTTTTATTATAATAAAGAGATGTGAAAGGCACTAGATAGATAGATAGATAGATAGATAGATAGATAGATAGATAGATAGACATGAAAGATAATATTATTGATTTATAGATGGAAAGATACATGTGAAAATACCATTTAATACTGATTTGTAAATAGATGAGAAAGACACAATATAATATTAATTTATATAAAGAGACGTAAAAGACACTATATAACAGATAGATAGATAGATAGATAGACAGACAGGGTTCACCGACAAAAGCGCGATAGACATATGCGTCCCTACAAAACCGCGACGAACAAATGAGCGCCGACAAACCCGCTAACTGGTTTTCGACAAATGCACGCTGACAAAATCGCCATGACAAAATCGCGAGAGAGGCCAAGAGAGTGGGACGCGTACGTGTGCATTATGTACACATTATGTGCTAGGTTATAACTGTTAAAACTGCTGATGGCATGCCGCGAACAAATAACTCAGTCGAGGGTTGGCATAACGCGTCGTAAACAAAGTGGAATTACCAGCAGTCAGGCAGCCAGCAAGTCTAAATACGCTCAACTATCAAGACGTCTTGCTGCAATTCTTCCTACATATGCAGGGAGTGATCTTAAGGACTACCTGCGTGCCGTGCTGATGGCATGCCGCGTCTCATAATATTGACTTCTAAAATAAACATTATTATATATGCGTTAAACTAGTAATTCATATTTAATGAAACTTTCGCGATTTTGTCGGCGTGATTTTGACGCCGTGTTTTAATTGGCGCTATTTTGTAGGCGCTCATATGTCTATCACAGATAGACAGATATTATATAATACTAGGCTGACCCGCCTTTTAAGGTGACTGACTTTTAAGTTGACCATTTTTTAAGGCAATTCAATATGTAGATCAATTTGATATTTTATACAAACTCATTCATTTGGTTATATTGCATTTGAGCGGTATTACTTTAATACTCGTAGTTTCTATTATTTTTGTGATGAAATGTAAACTTTTTTTCTATAATGAGGTCGCCCTTTTAAACCCCCCTGATATTTACTACGCGGTGTGGCATTTGTACTCCATCAACATTAATTATTTCCAGAGACATCATTTTGTCTGTTTTTCCAGCGCATTGTGCACAAAAGCAAGGGAACGATGGGAGCACCAGAACTCTGCTCACATCATGTCGCTTCGTACCACAAGCTGCAAGTAGTAAGTCTGTGATAAGCGGAATACCGCTACGCTTTCCACTCACGGGACGGAAGGACAATCCTGACCGCTTTTATATAGTAAGAAAGAAGAAGAAGGTATTGCACAGTCTGGAGTAGAAAATCATCTTTTACCTGGAAAAACGAAACTACAAATCCCATCGTTCATTGCAAAATGGACGGGGTGTGTGTGAAACTCCGCGCCTGTGTAGCACTCACGGGATGGAAGGACAATCCCGACCGCTTTTATATAGAAGGATTCATTTATTGATAAACATAAGCAAGCTGACTTATTGCAAGGGTTCTAATGAAGCAGTGCATGATGGTGGATGAAAAAGAGGGATTGAAAGGTGAAAATAAGGTAAAACTGGAAAATGAAATTGCAGAGGTATGGTGGTGCCCCTGCCATACAGCTCTGGAGTCCTGATAATGAACGTTCGCTTTGTCATTGTCTGTGTGGTTTTCTTCTGGGTACTGATCTTTTCCTTCCATGTTCAAAAGCATGAATGTTGCTTTGATTGAGTTATGTGCATAATGGTCATGTATGGTAGATTTGTTTTCAGACATCTTATGACTAAATGAAACTGCCATTGTTTGCCTACAGAGTGATTCTTTTCAGAATGTGGCTGTCGTAGGACAGTTTGAATTTGGATTGCCCTGTATAATTCTGTACTATACACGGTGGTCCAGATCTAATTATGCAGATCCAGATCGTCTGGACGACTTTGATTTATGTGGGGACAATTCCAGTTTGGCGCGAAGATGATTCTTCATGTCGTCAGTTCGCACACTTCTCGATGGTCTGGGAGTTTTCTGGTGATTTTTCTATGTAATAAACTTAATAAGTTATAGCGTAATGAAAATTGAATAATTAGATCTGGACCACCCTATATATATATATATATATATATATATATATATATATATATATATATATATATATATATATATATGTATATATATATATATATATATATATTTCCTTTTTTTCAAGATTTTGTAGATGGGAAATACACTATAGAAAGTAGGCAGATTTGAAAGTCACTATACAACAAAAAGATTAATGAAAAAGGAACTATATAACTGGTAGAAAAGAAAAAAGTCTTTAGCTAGCAAAGGGACAAAGATTTAACTGAAGAGAAGACAAACGGCTTAGGCTGGCAATTAGATACCCCAATTTGTGGAGTTTTTAGCTACTCTGCTGCTCAGTCTCTCTTATCCTTATTGTGTTTATGTAAATCTGAGCATTTTGATGATAAGGATGCACCTCAGGGTGAATGGCCCCTTAAACCTGCATGTTTGGTATGGTCAGTCTGTGCTATGCAGGCCTTATACTGGCCGCACAGGTGTCTGTGTCTGGGTTTTGGGGGTCTGCCTTTATTGCTGCTCTGTAATTTCCTGCCTGCAGAGGAGATGAGGTTGGCCATTGATGATCACAACCACAAAGTACAGTAAGTTATGAGTACCAGAGCTATCAGTTGCCCTTTTTTTGAACGATAACACATTTTAGAATAGCAGAGGGACATGAAACTTCATCTGACCCCCTCAAGGACTTAAAGAGGCGTTAGAATGTATTTGTAATCGTAATCACACAGAACCTTATGATTCTGATACTGTAGGTTAGAACAGCAACATGTACTTTTTTATTCTTGATTTTTCTCCTAGTCCATTATGCTTATTCTCTTTGTAGTTGCAATGGAAGGAAAGCCTAGCAGAGTATAGTTAAGTGCTATATGTTTAGGAATATAAGTAGTAACAGCCTGTAGAGCCATCTGGTTTAGAAAGTGATTTCTTTTTCATTTGAGACATCTGACCGAATGATCGGTTTGGTGTCCAGTGTCATTCTGGCTTTATTCCAGTAAGAGAGATGAATGATGTCTGTTGTGCGACAAACAACGGGATCAATAAAGAGCAAGTGCTATGTCATGGAGAACATAGCGGGGTAAATATTGGTGCACTTTAAAAGAAAAAAAAAAAGAAATTCTATTGTTTCTATTTATCAGTGGAAATTATACACTTTGTGGACTTTTGTGGCTAGGTCTAAATTTATGTGGGGCATCATTTTAATGATTATCAATCTTCTTCTAACAGCCTTTCAGATACCAGAGAGCCAGGAGGCTGCAGGAGTGTTGCATTAGGACATGCATAATTAATATGGGATATGTCCGGCCTGAAACGCAGAACACACTGCTGCACTCCGACTTGCCGTTTCTTAACCATTTAAGAATCAGTCCGCCTGACTTGGCTCATGGAAATGTCATAAATATCTGCAGCAGGGCAAAGATGCGTGTGGGAGTAATAGCACGGAAGGGGTTCCACTTATTTTTCGAAAATGGTTTGAGTGAATTTTCTGTTCAGGCAGCTGTACTTTAACAAGAGAAGAGAGGAGAAAGAATCATGTAGAGAAAAAAATTAAAACACTGTATCACAAGGCAAAAGTAGAACTAAAATCCAGTGAGCAAAATTCATAGAGAAAAGCCGAATTACTGCCAAAATATTTCACGCATGTCAATATGGAGGCTGTTATGCTGTCCAGTGTTAGTATCTGACTTGCTGCTGGCTTAGGCTCTAGACACATGACTGTGAATTGATAATGGATGAGTGTAGTAAGAAGTGTTCCTCCACACCAAAATGATGGCACTAGAGTCACAAAGTATGTTAAAAATTCACAATTTTTTTCCAAAACAATACAATACAATACAATACAAACCGGCAATGGTCTTTAACAGGCCCTGCCTTTTGACAGCCCCCCTGCCTTGACTCTCTAAGAAGACAAGGAGAAACTCCCACAACAAAAACTCTTGAAGGGAAAAAATGGCAGAGAGACCACTTTCCAAAAAAAAAAAAGAAAATACGCAGAACAGAGCACAAGTAATCCTCATTACAATACAATAGTGCAATAGAAATATCACAAGTACAGAGCAGAATTCAACAGTAGATGATTTCACATAATAGGATTTGGATTTGTTCAGAGACCTGGAGACCTCAGCCTCAAGCTGCCTTCCCCCTATTGGCCAATGCACAGCTGAGTCAGCGCTGGGCCAGCCAATCCGATGAAAGGACCCCTCTACACCACGATTCCTGTGATCCTCCATCAGGGATGACTTTACCTTAGGCAGGCAAAACAACTTGGCAGGTGGGCTGTGGCACCAAGTGCCACATTTGAGTACTGAGAAGAGAAACAGAATAGGTGAGGGTTTCTATCAAATTATAACTATTATATTACTTCAGCTTTAGTGCTAATGACTAACAACAGAGATGCAGTCTGTACAGTTAATCAGCAGCTCTAGTCAGGGTGTGCTAAACTGTAGTAGTGAGTCTTTAGCCAGGATTTGAAAGCTGAGACTGAAGGGGCATCTCTTATAGAAGCAGGAAGACCATTCCACAGTTTAGGGGCCCTGTAACTAAAAGCTCGACCTCCCACTGTTATTTTATTAATCCTTGGAATCCTAAGCAGACCGGCATCTTGAGATCTTAATGTGCGCTCAGGTTTGTAAGTCATGATAAGTTCAGACAAGTAAGCCGGACCTCGGCCATTTAATGCTTTATATGTTAAAAGGAGGATTTTGAAATCTGCCCTAAACTTAACCGGGAGCCAGTGTAAGGATTTAAGAACTGGAGTTATGCGTTCGTATTTTCTTGTAATGATTCTTGCAGCAGCATTTTGGATTAACTGGAAGCTGTACAAAGAACAGTTTTGACATACAGTACATTGCAGTAGTTAATATTACTAGAAGTAAATGCATAATTAATTTCTAAGTATCCCGCTTATTTAGAAAACGCCTTAATTTCCCAACATTTTTAAGATGGAAGACAGATGATTTGGACCACTTTGTAATATGTGCTTTAAATGACATGCTAGAGTCAAAGATAACTCCTAGATTGTGGGCTGATTCAGTAAAACGAATGGTGATTCCAGCTGAGCAGGGAGGGATACAGAGGTAGAACACAACACACTAAGTGACGAGGGCCAAAAACAAAACCCCTTTTCCTGTCTGGGAATTCCTAAACAAACCTGTTCTGCCAAGAGGTGGAAAATGACAGGCCACAAAGGGCAGAATAATAACAGGGCAGAAGGTGCAAGAGCCAGAAAACCAGAAAAATCAAGCCAAATAGATGTATAAGCTCAAAATGTTATCAAAGTCAAAGTCAGAGCACAATAAGTTCACTGCTTAAAAATCCATTTCCTGCAGATGTTTAAATTGCAATTAGCATAATCAAATTTGGACATGGAATGTATCAAGTTGCTGGCTTATAAACCGTCGCTGACATCATTTGTTCATTGCATATCTACCCGCACTCGTGTCCATACACAAAATGGCGGCATCCGTAAATTAGAGACAATATTTAATCTGGGAAACTAATGGGAGAAAAATATCTGTAAGAGACATTTGTGTAAACATATGTGTATTGTATGTGTAACACTCCCAAGGTGTTTGCCTGCCTATGGAAATGTTACCTCAGATAAAGAAGAACTAGAATCATGGAGTAGATCATGGATCCTTTCATCTGATTGGCTGGCTCAGTGCTGACTCAGCCTTAGAATGGCCAATAGGGGGAGGCGGCTTGTTGGCCGAGGTCTCCAGGACTTTGATTTTGTCTGTCTGGCTTGTTTGACTCCTTTTCTACAGTTTGGCTGGGGTTCCACAATTAACCAATGGACAGATGGTGTTGTGTTTCAATTATGTTACTTAGTTTCTATTTTGTTTTGGATGTATTTGAACACATTTGTATCTTTGTATGTGATAGCTCTGTATTTAGTGAGTGGTATTATCTATTCTTGCGTTTTGCCTTGTAGTTTCTATTATGATATTGTTATTTCTGAGGTGGCAATCATAGACTGGCCATCTAGCTCTGTGAAGAGGATGACTTGTGCTCTGTTTTGTGTGTTGAATTTACCCCATTTTTTGACACCCATTGCAAACCCAACCTACCTGGAAAGAGGTCTCTGTCTCTCCTTCTCTCTGTGAATTGCATTTCCCAAGATTTCTTCCATTTTCTTTCCTTACATGTTTTTTTTGGGAGTTTATTTATTGTCTTCTTAGGGAGTTAAGGTTGGGGGCTGTCAAAAAATCACTGTTAAAGACCAGTGAAGCATTATTTTATGTAATTTTGGGCTATACAAGAAATAAGTTATTGTTATTGTAATTGTTTATATAATAAATTGAACTGTATATAGTATATATTTTAAAGAAATACATATATGAACTAGGCGGCACGGTGGCGCAGTGGGTAGCGCTGCTGCCTCGCAGTTAGGAGACCTGCAGGTTAGGTGCATTGGCGATTCTAACTTGTCTCTAGTGTGTGTGTGTGTGTGTGCGCCTTGCGGTGGGCTGGCGCCCAGCCTGGGGTTTGTTTCCTGCCTTATGCCCTGTGTTGGCTGGGATTGGCTCCAGCAGACCCCTGTGACCCTGTAGTTAGGATATAGCGAGTTGGATAATGGATGGATGGATGGCATACATGAACTGCTAACTGGGGCTAGAACTTTTATCTTGGTCTTGACTGAAATCTTATGACCTGACACAACCTGACACCTGCTGTCACCGTCCTGCTCCACTGACAGACTGAGGAGATCGTTCCTCCCTCACACTATGCGACTCTTCAATTCCACCTGGGGGGGTAAATGTTAATATTATACAAAATTATTTGTCTGTCTGTTATACCTTCATTTTTATCACTCTTTACTTTAATATTGCTCTTTATCAGTATGCTGCTGCTGGAGTATGTGAATTTCCCCTTGGGATTAATAAAGTATCTATCTATCTATCTATCTATCTATCTATCTATTATATAGTGCCTCTCTATCTATCTATCTATCTAGTATATAGTGCCTTTCACATCCATCTATCTATCTATCTATTTATTCTGGATGTTCAAAAAAATTGAGTGAGTGGTAGTCTCAGCAAAATGACCTGCGCTTATGGATTTGTTATACCAAAGTGATTGTCAAACTAAGTGACATGGTGGAAAGAAAAAGAAGACCAGCAACATGTGCTGAGTGACGAGCAAATCACAGAGGCCAATGACATGACAAGGAACACCATAATAGAAAGGAGAAGAAGAAGAAGAAGAACTGACAGTGCCATCTGATGAGCATTATGTACCAGATTCAAAATGCAAGAATATCAAAGATAGAAAAATGTGTGTGACCAGAAGTCCATATGTAACTACCGGGGCTACAACCTTGATCTTGGTCTTGGTCTTGATTGAAAGCTTATGACCTGATATGTTCTGGAAATTTAAAAACGTTAAGGTAGTGGTAGCCTTAGTGAACCTACCTATGCATGTGGTTTTATAACGGATAAATATCCATCTATCCATCCATTACCCAACCCGCTATATCCTAACTACAGGGTCACAGGGGTCTACTGGAGCCAATCCCAGCCAACACAGGGCATAAGGCAGGAAACAAACCCCAGGCAGGGCGCCAGCCCACCACAGAACAGCTAACTAATCAGCAAATAAAGTGACATAATGGAAAGTAAAAGAAGACATCTGCTTAGCATTAAGCAAATCGTAGAGGCTGATGACATGATGAAGAACCCCATAATGATAATAATAATAATAAGAAGAAGAGGACAAGCACCATGTGATAAGCATCAAGAGCAGGACTGGATAGGGAATGCAAGAATGACAGAGAGAGAGAAATGAATGCGATCAGAAGTCTTTGTGCTTCACGAATATTTATAATTAATACAGGGTGTAGTTTTATTAGGAGTGATAGGAACACTATGTGAGCGTGGCCCGGACACAGACAGGCAGACATGTTCTTTTTCCACCACCACACGTTTATTTACAATATTTACAAACTCTTATGTGCACACAAACCCCCCAAAGTCCTGGCCACACAACACCTTTCTTCTTCGGGCCGCCTCTACTCTCTCTTCTCTTGCCTTGTCCTGCCTCCACCCGACTCCAGCCTCAAATGAAGGGAGGCGGCCCCTTTTATTAGCACCCGGATGTGCTCCAGGTGAATTCCGGCAATCACCCACCGACACGCCCCTGTGTGGCTGTACTCCCAGAAGCACTCCGGGTGTCCCTTCCTGGTGTGGCGGAAGTGCTGAGGTCCAGGGCTCCAAAGGCATCGGGACACCCCCTGGCGGTGACCACGGGCCCCTACAGGGTTGGGCTTCCAAGCCCTCTACCCGTGGCCCCCAAAGCAACCAGGGTGGCGGCCCCCACGTGATCCAGGGTGGGCGTAGACCCTCTTCCGGTCCTTCAGGGCGTCCCGAGTTATCATTTCTTTAAATGCATAGACGGGTCCATTAGTCTGTTCTGTAATGAGTTTTAACTCTGTAAGGGGGTTTGAGCTAAAGTGAAGCCAAGATTTTCTGAACACTATAATATGTTGTGTTTTTCAGGTTAATGTAATTTATAAAGTTCTTTACAATTTAAGACATAGATTATGAGTGGTTTAATGTGCCTGAATCTTCTGTTCTGCTTGAAGTGGCACTGAACTAGATGTTTACCACTAAAATAACAGAAGCCAGGAAAAAATTAGAAAGCCTATAATTCACAACAAAACCCCTGTCTGTGGGGATGTGTATAACATTTTTGTACCTTTAATTATCGTGTTATTAATATCTATATACAATTAAAATATCAAGGTTTTAGAAGTCTATCTTGAGCTGGCTCATCATGTGGCAGGTTTGCCAACGCGCTCTATCAGTGAATGTTCCCAAACTTGTGTCTATTAAAAGTTGAATTTTTTTTGTTGAATTTTTTTCTAACTACATCATCATCCTGAGACATTTTGTATCATTTGTTGACATGGAAACTATTCCCATAATTCTCAGCGATGTGCTCATTTGTGACATCATTCAGGTGATGGTATAAAGCAGGGGTGGCCAACTCCAATCTTGAAGAGCAGCAGTGTCTGCAGGTTTTTGTTCCAACCATGTTGCTTCATTAGAAGCCGATCCTCACCAATAACAGATCTTTAACCTCATGGCTTGTTGGTGTTTTAACTCTACTATGTCAGTTCATTCTTAAATCATAGCTTTGTTTTTGTTTCCTTTCTAATGATACGTGCATCATCCAAATGATTTGAAGCCTAAAATGGATCAGCAATTTTCAGCTTTTCACTTACTCTTCACTTTCCTTCTGAGTAATTGATTAAATAGTGAATGATGAATACACATGGGTGGAAATGGAGACAAGCTAGATGGAGAACAGTGAGTTCCTTTGTTATTTACATCTTATTGCTCATAATGAGCAGTTAAAACAATGAATATAGCTGATTAAGACTAAAATAAGCAATTAAGGGTCCAAAATGGGTGGCACGGTGGCACAGTGGGTAACGCTGCTGCCTCACAATAAGGAGACCTGGGTTCGCTTCCTGGGTCCTTCCTGCGTGGAGTTTGCATGTTCTCCCCGTGTCTGTGTGGGTTTGTTCTGGTTTCCTCCCACAGTCCAAAGACATGCAGGTTAGGTGTATTGGCGATCCTAAATTGTCCCTAGTGTGTTCCCTGCCTGGGATTTGTTCCTGCCTTGATTTCAGCAGACCTCCGTGACCCTGTGTTACGATTTTGCGGGTGGACAATGCAATTTATTTTTGTATAGCCCAAAATCACACAAAAAAGTGCCACAATGGGCTTTAACAGCCATGACTCTCTAAGAAGACAAGAAAAAACTCCCAAAAAAACCCTAGTTGGGAAAAAATGGAAGAAACCTTGGGAAAGGCAGTCAAAAGAAAGACCCCTTTCCAGGTAGGCTGGGTGTGCAGTGGGTGTCAAAAATAAGGGGGTCAATATAATACAATACAATACACAGAACAGAACAACATCCTCAATACAGTATAAAAATTAAAGTTTTAGAAGTATGTAGCAGAATTTTAACAGTAGATGATATCACATAATAAGATTTGGATTTGTTTAGAGTCCTGGAGACCTCAGCCATCAAGCTGCCTCCCCCATTTGGCCATTCTACAGCTGAAACAGTGCTGGACCAGCCAATGAAAGGACCCCTCTACCCCACAATTCCTGCAGTCCTCCATCATGGATGACTTTATCTTAGGCAGGCAAAACAACTTGGCAGGTGGGCCATGGCACCGAGTGCCACATTTGAGTTCTGAGAAGAGAAACAGAATAGGTGAGGGGTTAGTAACAGATTATAAGTATCATGCTACTTATGTTTTAGAGCTAATGACTAACAACAGAGATGCAGTCTGTACAGTTAATCAGCAGCTCTAGTCAGGGTATGCTAAACTGAAATAGTGAGACCGAAGGGGCATCTCTTATAGTAGCAGGCAGACCATTCCACAGTTTAGGGGCCCTGTAACTAAAAGCTCGACCTCCCACTGTTATTTTATTAATCCTTGGAATCCTAAGCAGACCGGCATCTTGAGATCTTAATGTGCGCTCAGGTTTGTAAGTCATGATAAGTTCAGACAAGTAAGCCGGACCTCGGCCATTTAATGCTTTATATGTTAAAAGGAGGATTTTGAAATCTGCCCTAAACTTAACCGGGAGCCAGTGTAAGGATTTAAGAACTGCAGTTATGTGTTCATACTTTCTTGTTCTTGTAATAATTCCTGCAGCAGCATTTTGGATTAATTGGAGGCTGTATAGAGAACAGTTTGAACAGCCAGTGAACACCGCATTGCAGTAGTCAATCCTACTAGAGATAAATGCATGAATTAATTTCTCAGAATCCTGTTTATTTAGAAAGTGCCTTAATTTCCCAAGATTTTTAAGATGGAAGAAGCATGATTTGGACAACTTTGTAATATGCGCTTTAAATGACATGCTAGAGTCAAAGAGAACTCCTAGATTGCGGGCTGTTTGGATGGATGGGTCCAAAATCTTAACAAGCAAGATAGCTAAAATGAAGCAGAAGAATGTCACTTAAGCAGTAAGTGCTTCATCAGCAATGAATGATTTCCCATGAAGCAATTGAGTTGGAACAAAAACCTGAAGCCACTGCGGTCCTCCAGGACTGACGTTGCTCAGTCCTGATTTAAAGGATCGAAGTCTTAAACAGAAAATAAATTAATTGAAGTTAATTAGTAGCAAAAATTAATCACTGGTGACGAAAACATTTAGACTAAATACCTGTAGCCACTGTGGCTCTCCAGGATCTGAGTTCGCCACCATGGTATAAAGATTGCCCACATTAGTCCTTTAGGATCTGACCTTGATGGATCTATAGAATCTCCTAATTGCTTTGCTAAAAAGAATTCTTCCAGTGAATGAATCCTTGGTTTGAGCAATTATGACTGTGCTCATATTGTGATGAAAGATTGGTTAGAACTTTCGTTATTTTGACCATGGCAAGTCCCTGACCTCCGCATCCATTATCCAACCCACTATATCCTAACTACAGGGTCACGGTGGTCTGCTGGAGCCAATCCCAGCCAACACAAGGCGCAAGGCAGGAAACAAACCCTGGCAGAGTGGCAGACCACTGCAGGGCACACACATGCACACCAAGCACACACTAGGGACAATTTTTAGAATCACCAATGCACCTAACCTGCATGTCTTTGGACTGTGGGAGGAAACCGGAGTACCCGGAGGAAACCTGGGTCTCCTAACTGCGAGGCAGCAGCGCTACCCAGTGTGCCACCGTGCCGCCCCTGGTCATAATCATTTGTTTTAATTCTCTGTCTCTTCTTAATCAGAATACTCTTTACCAGTTTGACAACTTGCCTTCATTTCTACTACCAGTATCTCTTTCTCCCACCAGTGAGCCCTTTCCTCCTCAAATTCATGACGTTTTTATATTATTTTCTTAACATCTTGATGGTGATGTGGTCACGGCACCATTTTTAGCTCTGTATCATTTCTCAGTTCTTTTTTTTGTAAGGAAATGGCCTTTTTGCAGGTCATGTGACCGTTGGCTGCACTCTATGTGACGTCATTATTGCTGCCACTATTTAAGATGGTGTTGTGTTCTAACTTAGTGGTTTGACTCATTTTTCTGTACTCTCAGCTATAGTTCTTGTTTTGCCTTTGTTCTTATGATAGATCGGTTTGTTTCCTGGTTTATGTTGCTTGCATGTCTCTGGTTTATGGTTTTAAAGAAAGCATCCCCTATCTATCTTTTAGACCGAATGATCCCAGCAGCCATATATGAAATTTCCACAAACTGCCAGCTTTGCCCAGATGAGAATAAGCCTTGTGTAGCAGATGCAGATAAATAGTTGGATCCTCCACTCCAATCTTTGTCCAGGTGGTCTATCACAAGAGGACTCATGTAGTCCAGGACCAGCCTCACAAGGGTCTTCCTGATGTGAGACGTAAGTGCCACTGGTCTGTAGTCATTAGGCCTGCCTTCTTTGGAACAGGGACAATGCAGGATGTTTTCCACAGCAGTGGCACTTTTTGAAGTCTTAAGGACAAATGAACAGGTGACACAGAAAACATTTCCTCATTTTTAAGCCGCTTTTGTCTCATAAGTGAACAGTTAGGGATTCAAATCCCAACTCGGATACCAATTTTGTGTCTGCCAAAGGTTTTGCTCCACATCCGCTGGACATGCATGTTAGATTAATTAGTGACTTTAAATCGCCTCTGTGTGATTGTGTGCTAGTTTGTGCACGAGTGAGACTTCGGTTCATGCCTAGTGCATCGTCCTGCTGGGTTAAGCTCCAGCTTCCGCAGCCCTGAACTGCAGTAAGAGGGTTAGGGGATGGAGAGGTGGACAGTTAAATAGCAGTGCGTCCCAGTGCCTAAGCCATTGAATGGCCTGTTTAGTCCCTAACACTGACGGCCTGTGTAACCTTGAGCCTCCTCACTTACCTCCCAGTGCTCCGAAATTATGGAAATATTACTCTGCCCTTGTGATCTGCAAGCTACTTAGGATGAAAGTGTCAGTTAAATAAGCAATTGTTAAGTGAAAATAGCATTGTAGTGTTTGGAATGATTCCGTATTTACATTGTTCAGGATTTGACTACATGGGAATATTAAACTGAGCACCCATTCCAAAACAGAAAGCAGGCTTTTTCCTTGGTCAGGAAGGGTCACTCTAGGCAAAGTGCTGAATTGGAAACGGATAAGTGAGAGAGACATAGCTCAATGTTAATCCTCGTCTAAAGTGGTTCTTAATCTCATTACCGAGCCTGGTGACATTGGGTCTTGAGATTAATGCAGCTGTTTACAAGACACTAGACGGTCCTGACAGAAAATGACGTCGCTCAAGGTTCAGTGTGCTTGATGCAATGTCTTAATCAATTGAAAGGCTCACGGCGGGATTCACACTTTGTAGCGAAGATTTGTTTGTTGTAAAAATACCACATAGTATTGATCTCTGATTAAAAATAGACATGTCCCGTACGTCACTTATTCTTAAAATGGGAGAGTTAACAGATGTAGTCAAACTAGCACAAAAGTATCTGCAATTGCCTGGGTATATTTGTATAATGGGTTAGTGTAAGACATCAAATATTAATGTGTTTAAAATGTTGACCCTTTTGTCATTGCTGGTTGGAATGCAAGTGTCACATGTGTCATCTACACAGCCTCTCACTACCTCTGGTCTCATGGGTCAAGAATTGGTTCTTTTCTTGTATATTTGGCTTCCATCATTAAAGTAACTCTTTGCTGGCTTTGAAAAAGGAATGCTACTTCTTCGCATTTCCTGGTTTACTGTGGTCTCACAAATGGACATTAATATTAATAAATAAATAAACGGGAAGGTTGTTGAAAAACGTAATCATTGACATGGCATGTGTGAAGCAAACACAGACACACAGGTAATAACAGACTTATTTATGAGGTCCATTTACAATTTACAATTGCATATCTAAAAAGTAAGAGATAAACAGCCTTTCTTACACCCCGCATTAAACACTCTCAATAGAAGTGGATGTATGGTATACTGATTTGCAACATCCAAGCTTACTTATAGCACTGTGTAACCTGTACAATAGATATAGGACATGTCAAGTGGTTATGAAATTTGCTGAGAAAATCTGCATGATGTTCACAGTGTGCATTAAAGTCACTTGAGACTCACTCAAGATTCACTCTCTATCGTAATGTACATTCAACCGGTAACTGCTCTTAAATATAATATCTATAATATCTTAAAGATAGTATCTCATGAATAATTGTACAAAACTGTGTTTTAAGCAGTTTTTTTATATTCTAAACTGCAATACTTGCACAAATGAAGAAACCATATCTTGTTCCTAAACCTGAAGCACTACATTTTCAAAATATCCTGCAATAATATACAATACAATACAATACAGTTTATTTTTGTATAGCCCAAAATCACACAGGAAGTGCCGCAATGGGCTTTAACAGGCCCTGCCTTTTGACAGCCCCCCAGCCTTGACTCTCTGAGAAGACAAGGAAAAACTCCCAATAAAAACCTTGTAGGGAAAAATGGAAGAAACCTCAGGAAAGGCAGTTCAAAGAGAGACCCCTTTCCAGGTAGGTTGGGCGTGCAGTGGGTGTCAAAAGTAGGGGGTCAATACAATACAATACACAGAACAGAGCAATTCCTTAATACAGCATAATAATAAAAATTTTAGAATTACGGTTTGACAGTAGATGATATGACATAATTAGGTTTGGATATTTTTAGAGTCCTGGAGACCTCATCCATCTAGCTGCTCTATATTGCTAGCCAGGTTGTAGAGGCGTCAGGAATTTCAGTTTGTTAGGAACCACCAACTTCAACACTGTGAGGTGGAGAATTTTGGGATGATGGTGACATTATCTGCAAGAGACCGGAGGTGAACTCAGAAGACGGAAGCAGCTCGGATGTCTGGATGAAGCTTTTGAGATGATCACAAGGTGCTCTTTTTATCACGCTTTATATTAACTTCACCTGTTTGTTGTCTGGTACAAATCTTTAGTAGTAGAGTGTTGTACCGTGTTAGCCATAGATTGATACAGGAGAAAGTAGGGTGAAATGACACCTTTTATTGGCTAACTAAATAGATTACAAATGCAAGCTTTCGAGGCAGCTAAGGCCCCTTCATCATTCAAGGTGTATCCTGGTAGAAATCTTGTAATCGATATTAAACCCACTTCCCATTGTCCAAATGACTTGAAATTTTGCACACTTACTTACTTCTGATGACAATACATGAATCAATAATAAGTTTCACTAATTGATCAATTAATCCATGTTAATTAAGAAATGAAATTTTCATATGAAGAATAGTGCAAGATTTCACCAAGAGATGGCGCTAGTAACAGATAGAAATATTAAGGGAAGTGTTAAAATATTGATGACAAAATGACTGTAAACTAAAACAAACCCAAGACTAAAAAGTTGAAAATAATATATATATATAAAATACTTTTTAAAAACCACACTTATATTAAGTTAAAAAGTGTACTAAAAAGTCAAAAATAAGTCTCTCATACATCACTCGTAAAACAAAAACACTTCTTAAAATCTTAGTAAAAACGCCCACCTTTAATTTTACGAGGGATGTATGAGAGATTTATTTTTTACATTTTAGTACACTTTTTAACTTAATATAAGAGTGGCTTTTAAAAAGTATTGTTTTATATATACAGTGGTACCTCCATAATTTGTTCCAAAACTCTGGACGCGACCCGATTGTATTGATGTAATTTCCCCATAAGATTGTAAGTAAATACAATTAATCCGTTCCAGCCCATACGAACCGTATGTAAATATTTTTTTTAAGATTTAAAAGCACAAAAATAGTTCATTATACCATAGAATGCACAGTGTAATGATAAACTAAATGTAAAAACATTGAATAACACTGAGAAAACCTTGATCAACAGAGAAAACTGAGAGTTCGCGCTACAGCCTTACGAACCACTCGCTGTAAACACTTTTTTTATGAGTTTTGAGCACAGAGAAAAATCCTTAATTTATACAAAAAACTAACCATAAACAACCAAGAAAACTAACCTTGCATGAGTCGGGTTCTGGAGTGAAGGAAGTGAGGAGGAAGCTGGGTGGAGAGGAGGTTACAGTTTTGAGGGAGAATCCGGCTACGTGAAGGAAGATTTCAATTTAGAAATTGATAAATTTCTAGTAGATTTCAACTTCTTGTACTTGGCGGCAAGATCAGTAACATGAACGCCATGCTCATACTTTTCAATGATTTCTCTCTTTAACTGGATTTCAATTTTCTTTGTACGTTTCTTCTCACCAACACTACCATTCTTCACTTAGAGGTCATGGTTAATTGCAAAATGAATTCAAAAGCACACGAAATATAGCACAAAGAGTTCACAGAGAATGCACGCACGTCTGACTGAGAACGATCTACAGGGAGAGACTGAACACATGCGGAAATCATTGGCGCGTACGAACCGGAAGGGAAACTGGACGGCAGTGTTTTTGTTCGCCATCAGAGGGTGTGGTCGTGAACAGAAGCAAAGTTTGGCGAACTTTTTCATCGTAACCCGATTTGCACGTGTTCGGAAACGTTCGTGACCAGAGGTTCTACTGTATATGTTGTTCGTCTTTCCTGTTGAAATAAAGAGAGAGGTGTTGACACGTTGTCTTAGTCCCCTGTCTTGTGGTTTCGCGCAGCTCGTCGGGTCCTTTAGCTGCCCCATAATCGCTCGTGTGTGACACATATACGATGGGCAAAACTACTGATTTTTGTGTTATTTCCTTTACTGAACCCCTATTTATGACGAAACCTTTGAATCTCAATAAACTCTATACAACAATGAGTTAATGGTAATATACAGTCAGGCTCTGTATGCTGCCACAATGGATTTGAAATAAAGCAGTCATTGCAGTATGTGATTGAAGTGTAGACTTTCAGCTTTAATTTAAGGGCTTTACCAAAAATATCATATGAGCCATTTAGGAATGACAAACAATTTTCTGCATGAATGAAAGTGGTCCAAGGAAGGACAACTGGTGAACAGATGACAGGGTCAAGGGTGCCCAAGGCTGACTGATGCATCCTGGGGAGTGAAGGCTATCCCATCTGGTCCAATCCCATAGAACAAGTGCAGTAGCACATATTGTTGAAAAACGTAATGCTGGCCATGAGAGTAAGGTGTCAGAACACACAGCTTTAGAGGTGGCATAGTAGCACACTGGTTAGAGTACCCATACTGACCCCTGCCCACCACTGCAAGCACCTCTTAATGGGGACTTGAGCGACAGAATTAGACCAAGGAGCAATGGGAGAACGGTGCCTAGTCTCATGAATCACGTTTTCTTTTAGCTCATCAACAACAACAACATTTATTTCTATAACACGTTTTCATACAAATGATGTAGCTCAAAGTGCTTTACAAGATGAAGAAAGAAAAAAGAAAAATATAAAAATAAGATTAGGCAACACTAAGTAACAATGAGTGGGTTTTTGTGCATTGTTTACCTGGGGAAGAGATGGCAGCAGGATGTACTATGAGAAGAAGAAGCTCTGGGCAATGTACTGCTGGGAAATCTTGGGTCCTGTAGATGTTACTTTGACATGTACCACCTACCTAAAGATGGTTGCAGACCACGTGCACCCTTTCATGGCAATGCTATTCTCTGGTGACCGTGGCCTCTTTCAGCAGGATAATGTGCCCTGCTACACTGCAAAGGTTGTTCCAGAATGGATTGAATAACATGACAAAGAGTTCAGCGTGTTGACTTGGCCTCCAAATTCCACCGATTTCAATCTAATTAAGCATCTGTGCTGGAAAAACAAGTGTGGTCCATGTGAGCCCCACCCTGAAATGTAAAGAACTTAAAGGATCTGCTGCCAACATGTTGGTGTCAGATATCACAGGACACCGTCAGAAGTTCCTTGGAGCCTCGACAGGTCAGAGCTGGCAGAGTAGTGCTGGGCGGTATGACCAAAATTCTATATCACGGTCTTTTTCAAAATTATCCCTGTTTCACGGTATTCAACTGTATTATTTCCCATGCATGAGTGGATGTTAACCACATTTTCCACTGAAATTACTGCAGTAGACTGGCTAAGAATAACCTATTCCACTGTCATGAGCATTGTACATTACACAAAAAAAAATTTAATAGGCACACAAGTGTTAAAAAAGGTTTGCATGGCCCCATAAAGTGATAGTTTTCAAGGGGGTGTTCACTAATGAAGAGAAGGAATCACATTGCATGAGTTGCAGTCAAAATATAGAACCTTTTTATTGAACAAATTTTGCATACAACTTAAACTATAATTTTGACAACATATTTGCAACCATCCAAAGAGGCTTTTAGACTTAGTAAAATATCCAGAGGTGCCTGTCAAAAGTTGTATTGCACTGAGCATGTCTTAGAAAAGGAATAAATAGTAAATATTTTTTGTAAACCACCTACACTTTCTGTTAATGTTAACAATCTCTGTCCACTGACACGTTAGCTATATGGATTGTAATGGCGTTGGTTATCTCGATCCACCGCTTGCTTTTTTTGTCGTAGGCAGTACCTCTAGCAAACGCGTCTACATGTGACGTCTCACTCGAGTGTCCTCTAGCTTTTTCAGTTTTACCCGAGGACGTGGATGGTGCCAATCTTAGTTCCATACGTTCATGGTACTCCAAAGCATATTTGCGGCTAAGGTGGTGCAGCAAATTGCTCGTGTTGTCCGGCGACAACTTTAGCTCGAAAGCATTTGCAGTAAGTAATTGTTTGGTACACAGCTCCTTTTTTCGGCAAAATTTCTTCTGTGTCATCATCCATCCATCCATTATCCAACCCGCTATATCCTAACTACAGGGGTCTGCTGGAGCCAATCCCAGCCAGCACAGGGCACAAGGCAGGAAACAAACCCCGGGCAGGGCACCAGCCCACCGCAGTCTGTGTCATCATGTTCAACTTTATCATCTGCTACAGCTTCAGTTTCGGAATGTTCTTTGTCCATTTTCACCGCTCAATACCTCCACTAATGCATGTACTCTGTTGCATGCGTGTTTAGCAGTGTAGAAGTGAAAAAGGTCCCCGCTTAAACAGTTTCTTGCTGCGCCACGTTCCGAATGTTATTTAGGCTATTTAAACCTATTTAAATCCATATCATAACAAAAATAAAAAACGGTTTTTGGTATGAACCAGTATACCTCCCAGCATTAAGTGAGGGGCACTACACAATATTAGGCAGTTGTTTTGATGTTGTGGCTGATCAGCATATATGAAAAAGATCATAAAGATCGACAAATTAGATAATGCAAAGTTTTTGGGACACATAAGCCAAGTCGTCTGGAGACTGTTATCTTCTGGAATTCATGTTCCACCTCAATAAGTGGACAGGTACTCACCAGATGAGAAAACAGGCACCAGGTTCAGGGGTGTCACATTAACACTAGAATTACCAGAGCTTACGAAAAAACTCATAGATCCATCCCACCTTAAATCACTTCTCACTTCTCCGTCAGCGTCTTTTGTCCTTTAAATGTGTTGATAAGCAGCAAGCAGTCTGCTATCACATCCCTCACCCCGCACAGTTTTCTCAGCTCAAGTCTGTTTACCTGCGTGTCAGTTGCTTAGAGTTGTATAGAGTGAGAAGTCAAGCAACATCACACCTTTTATAAATACTATATCATTATTTGGAACACTTGCATTTCATGTGTCTTCCATGCCTACAACGATCTATGTAAACACATTGTTACAAAAGAAACGTTTTTCATGTTTTAGTAATAATTGACAAAATGTAGACATGAAGTTGGGAAGAATGGAGCGTGAGATCGACAGGCAGATCGGTGCGGCATCCACAGTGATGCGGGCTCTGCATCGGTCTGTTGTGGTGAAAAAGGAGCTGAGCTGTAAGGCAAAGCTCTCAGTTTACCAGTTAATCTACGTACCTACCCTCACCTATGGTCATGAGCTGTGGGTAGTGACCAAAAGAACGAGATCACGAATATAAGCGGCTGAAATGAGTTTCCTCCGCAGGGTGTCTGGGCTTTCCCTTAAAGATGAGGGTGAGAAGCTCAGTCATCCGGGAGTCACTCCGAGTAGAGCCGCTGCTCCTCCACATCGAGAGGAGTCAGATGAGGTGGCTCGGGGATCTGATCAGGATGCCTCCTGGACTCCTCCCTGGTGAGGTGTTCCGGGCACGTCCATCCGGGAGGAGGCCCCGGAGAACACCCAGGATACGCTGGAGGGACTATGTCTCCCGGCTGGCCTGGGAATACTGTGGGATTCTCCTGGAAGAGCTAGAAGAAGCGGCCGGGGAGAGGGAAGTCTGGGCTTCTCTGCTCAAGCTGCCGCCCCCACGACCCCACCTCGGATAAGCGGAAGTGGATGGATGGATGGATAGACATGAAGTTTATAATGTGTGAAGCCTGAAGTCCAAATATTAAAGAAACACTTTCACAAAAGGTAAAGAACAGAACAAGTGCGCTTTTATTCAAAAATATAACTGCAGAAAAAGAACCCGCGTTAGGGTGCGACATTGATACGCATTTACTACGACTGCTTTGGTGTCTGGTAATCAAAGCTTCACGGGTTCGGTCCCCAACGAGTCCGTTTTGAGAAGTCAGCTGCTTTTATCCTTACTATTTTAGAATAAAAACATACATTTGATTTCAGTCTGTAACAGCCGATGTAAATGTATGATACTCGTAAAGGTTAGCTTTTTTTTTTTTATTCAGTTTCATTCTCTCAGTCGCGTTCACGATCCTACCCTACCCGATCTGACACTGCTGTTTTCACATAAAGATGCTCTATACTTGTGACTTTACACTGTAGGAAGTAAGTAACTAAATCCAAATAAATAACATTGGATCTTCAGTTCGCAAGCGATTTTCCACGTTAGTTTTTATATCTGGACTGTGTATGTGCCCTAAAAAGAAGTCTGACTGCATCCTTGTACCAATGCTTGTCAACTGAAGTGTCTACATGGCATTACAGGTGTAGTTTTTGAGCATGCCCGTGTTGCTCAAACAGAGGAAGCTCTGCAGTGTACTTGTGACTTTAGGCTATAGGAAGTAAGTAACTAAATACATTCGATCTTGCTTTTATGTAAGTAACATATACTGTAAATGTTGATATACAAGTATAACAAAACAAGTGCACTTTTATTCAAGACTATAACCAAAGAAAAAAGAAAGCAAGTTACAGTACTTTGTATATAACAGCCAGATCGGGGGGTGGGGGGTGTGGTGTTATGGGTCCACAGCTCGTTGAGAAAAGGCCATTCATTTTAAATAAATAATCACCGCACCCGAGGCGGCTTCGTGAGGGGTTGTTGTTGCGTGCCGCGGGGCAGTCGTTGATGTGGGCGTTTCTCACCGTGTGCACAGGTGAGGAACTGCCCACATTCGTGATTGCTCCCGTGGCTAATGCTACAGCTGTGATGGCCCCTCAAATTTTAAAAAAGCGCGAGTCGGTTGTGGAGGGGTGTAAAACGATCGGAGAGAAAAAGGGAAGGAAAAAAGTGGAGAGAGAAAGGAGAGGACGGAGGTTACCGGGAGCAGGAGAGGAAGCAGGTCGGTGAAAGAGAGAGAGAGCCGCGAAGAGCGAGCGGACGGGCGAGCGAATGAGCACTCGTGGACAGCTGCGTGGAAGCTGGGTGTTAGGCCGACACCCAGGTGTTTGTGTTGATGTCGCTCCCGCTGAGCGACCATGTAGCGGGAGTGACCAGGTGAAAGCGACGGGCCGCAGAGAAGCCGCGGAAAGGCAGTGGAAGTCGGGAGACTTGGTGGTTGGAATCCCCAACGTGAGCGACCTGGCCGTTGTGGGAAACCAAGTTCTCGGAGGCTGGGATGAGTGCCATACCGGAGCCAGGGTTCGGGAGGTCTCCAGTCTCGTGTGTGTGTAGAGGAGGGCAGCTGCAAAGAGCGCCTTGCCTGCTGCTTGGCCCAAACGGGATAAGCAGGTGAGACGCTACCATTAAAAGCACTGGATTTGTTATTGTTTTTAAGACTGCTTCCTAAAGAAGATTTTTAACCTCTCGTTTTAAAGGATTGTTTTTTCTATTGTTGTTTTAACCTCCACGTTTTTTTCATTTTATGGATTTATTTATTGAAAAACTGCACTATTTATGGAACACTGTTTTTGTTGGTTTTTATTAAAAGCACTGTTGCACTTTCTACCTTCCCCTTGCTCAGTAATTTGCCTCCATTGACTAGCTCACTCGGTTACATTATCGACGGTGTTGGGTTCAAGTGCTTCAAACATCAAAGGGAGTGTGGAGCCAGGACCCACATCGTCACAGGGGGTAGGGTAGGATCGTGAACACGATTGAGAGAATGAAACTGAAAAAAAAAAAAGAAACAAAGCTAACCTTTCCAAGTGTCATACATTTACACCGGCTGTTACAGACTGAAATCAAATGTATGTTTTTATTCTAAAAAAGTTTTGATTACCAGTCAATAGTTGATACTGTTGCACCACCGAAGCAGTCATAGCAAATGCGTATCAATGTCGCACCCTAACTCGGGTTGTTTTTCTGCAGTTATAATTTTGAATAAAAGCGCACTTGTTCTGTCATATTTGTACCTTTTGTGAACGAGTTTCTTTGATATTTGGACTTCAGGCTTCACACATTATAAACTTCATGTCTATCTATCCATCCATCCACTTCCGCTTATCCGAGGTGGGGTCGTGGGGGCGGCAGCTTGAGCAGAGAAGCCCAGACTTCCCTCTCCCCGGCCGCATCTTCTAGCTCTTCCAGGAGAATCCCACATTATTCCCAGGCCAGCCGGGAGACATAGTCCCTCCAGCGTGTCCTGGGTCTTCCCCGGGGCCTCCTCCCGGTTGGACGTGCCCGGAACACCTCACCAGGGAGGCGTCCAGGGGGCATTGTGATCAGATGCCCGAGCCATCTCATCTGACTCCTCTCGATGTGGAGGAGCAGCGGCTCTACTCTGAGCCCCTCCCGGATGACTGAGCTTCTCACCCTATCTTTAAGGGAAAGCCCAGACACCCTGCGGAGGAAACTCATTTCAGCCGCTTATATTCGTGATCTCGTTCTTTTGGTCACTACCCACAGCTCATGACCATAGGTGAGGGTAGGAACGCAGATTAACTGGTAAACTGAGAGCTTTGCCTTACAGCTCAGCTTCTTTTTCACCACAACAGACCGATGCAGAGCCCGGTGTCATTTTGCTTGACTTCTCTCTCTATACAACTCCAAGCAACTGACACGCAGGTAAACAGACTTGAGCTGAGAAAACTGTGTGGGGTGAGGGACGTGATAGCAGACTGCTTGCTGCTTGCTGCTTACCAACACAGTTAAAGGACAAAAGACGCTGACGGAGAGAGGTGCGAAGCGATTTAAGGTGGGACGGATCTACGAGTTTTTTCTTAGGCTCTGGTAATTCTAGTGTTAAATGATGGGTGAACTTACAAACTTGACCTTCCAGCCCGTTTGGAAGTTACAAGAAATGATAAAAAATACAAATGAATAAGTCATGTAAACAAAAGCAAGCAGTGTAAGTACACTACTTCTTTTTCTATAAATAAATAAACAAAAAGAAAGAAAGCCCCAAATCCCAACCAATCCTGGGTTCAAATAAATGGATGTTTTATTACAATACCTCACAAATAAACCATTAAAATCACAGATATCTCTCCTCCAATTTTCCTCCCAGCTCCAACCCGGCTGGACAAGGTAGTGCAGCCCCTTTAATTGATGACCTGGGGGTACAGTTGCCTGTTGGAAGCACTTTTGGGTCACACGGCAGTCTCACATAACAAGGAGCACATTTCCCTGCAGCACCCTCTTTTGGCACCCATAGACCCCAGCAGGGCTGCACTGCCAGACTACAATTCCCAGCATTCCCTGTCTGTTCTCAAATGGGTGGCTGCCATCTGGTGACTGGGGGGAATAAACACCCCCCAGAGACAGCCCTTCCTTGTTCTCTTTTACGTCGGCCAGGGAAGGTGCAACACATGTCTGGTCAGGATTTGTCTGGGGCTTCCCACCAAAGTAAGAAACCATTTATTCTGGGTGTGCTGTCCATCCATCCATTATGGAAGCTTTGACTTGGTGCAGCATCCTTCCCTCTCTTAGCCGGGATACCTTTCTGTCTACTCAGGGCCTCCTGTTTAGGCAAGGTACGTTCCCAGCTCCTTGTCTGAATGCCGTTCATCCACCTACAAACAATAATAATAATAATAATAATAATAAACAAGAAGAAATGATAGGTAAAAAGAAAGCACTAATAAGGATGTCTTTCATGTGTCAGATTTTAAAAGCTTCTCTGCCGCAGAGTTTGTTAAACTAGATGAGTGTGGTCTGAATGGGTGCCGACTTCTGGTTCTTTCAAGATTTAATTAGCTCCTGGGGCATATTAGCGAGGACCACCAGGATTGTACCAGAAGTGACATTACAGTCCATCTCAGGGCTCATCCTCTGGTCCAGAAGGAAGAAAGAAGTAGTTAGTGATCATTTTCACCCCTAAGCACTGAATTAATGTCCTCCTCAGACAGAGCCACTTAGATGGTCCACAAGTGTTTGTCTGTGACAATTAATGGCAAGTTCCTGACACAGAGATCTTTAATCAATACCCAGACTTTACAAGCAAGCTGAAGTACCTTTTAAAGCTGGTTATATTTGATGTTTCCATGTGGGGATTTGAAGACAAGTTCTGGTGTGCAGCTGGCTCATGCAGGAGTTTTTGAAATTACATGACGCAGTGGATGTGATGGCCGTGTATCAAAACAGTGAATTTCAAGGAGAGGCTGGTTACGTGGGTGCCAGATTGATCAACATAGGGCTCAACAGATCATCAAAAATGTGTCTGGTTATCTTGTAGGTTTCCCACTTCACAAGACTATCACACGCGCCCTTCCTTTACCACTTTTGTTCAATAGGTCTGACACTCCACCCTCTCCTTTTCTTCTAAAAGTAAGTAATAGCTGGCACAAGTCATCCTCCATCAGCAGAGTCTCACATCCTCTGCTCTGACTTTATTAGCTTTACAACACTGACCAAACACTTATTAACTAGGAGACAATCAAGATGGCGATTGAATGAAGAAGTATAAATGTGTTTTGGTTGCTCATTTGTGGGTGTGCTTTACAGTATGGTCTGTGTGCCGGCTTTGCACTGTACAGTCGTGGCCAAAAGTTTTGAGAATGACACAAGTGTTGGTTTTCACAAAGTTTGCTGCTTCAGTGTTTTTAGATCTTTTTGTCAGATGTTTCTATGGTATACTAAAGTATAATTACAAGCATTTCAACAGTTATATTAAGTTGCTGCAAAGAGTCAATATTTGCAGTGTTGGCCCCTCTTTTTCAAGACCCCTGCAATTCTCTTTGGCATGCTGTCAGTCAACATCTGGGCCAAATCCTGACTGGTGACAGCCCATTCTTGCATAATCAATGCTTGGAGTTTGTCAGAATTTCTGGTATTTTGTTTGTTCACCCGCCTCTTGAGGATTGACCACAAATTCTCAATGGGATTAAGGTCTGGGGAGTTTCCTGGCCATGGACCCCAAATTTTGATGTTTTGTTCCCTCAGCCACTTAGTTATCACTTTTGCCTTATGGCCTGGTGCTCCATCATGCTTAATTGTTCATTGTTGGACACCAAACTGTTCTTGGATGGTTGGGAGAAGTTGCGCTCAGAGGATGTTTTGGTCCCATTCTTTATTCATGTCTCAGGATCAGGGGATCACCAGTGTAGAGCTAGCTCAGGAATGGCAGCAGGCAGGTGTGAGTGCATCTGCACACCCAGTGAGGGAGGCGAAGACTTTTGGAGGATGGCCTGGTGTCAAGAAGGGCAACAAAGAAGCCAAGAAAAACATCAGGGACAGGCTGATATTCTGCAAAAGGTACAGGGATTGGACTGCTGAGAACTGTTGAAGGAAAGCAATTTTCTCTGATGAATCCCCTTGCAGATTGTTTGGGGCATCCAGAAAAAAGATTGTCCGGAGAAGAAAAGGTGAGTGCTACCATCAGTCCTGTGTCATGCCAACAGTAAAGCATCCTGAGACCATTCATGTGTGGGGTTGCTTATCAGCCAAAGGGAGTGCAGGCCTCATTCACAATTTGGCCTAAGAACACAGCCATGAATAAAGAACGGGAGCAAAACATTCTCCAAGAGCAACTTCTTCCAACCCTTCAAGAACAGTTAGGTGACCAGCAATGCCTAGTCCAGCATGATAAAGCACCGGGCCATAAGACAAAAGTGAGAACTAAGTGGCTCGGGGAGCAAATCATCGAAACGTTGGGTCCATGGCCAGGCCATAATCCCACTGGAAATATTGATTCTGTGCATAATGTAATTGCCAATAAAAGCCTTTGAAACTGATGAAATGCTTGTACAATTCTACTTCAGTATACCATAGAAACATCTGACAAAAAGATCTAAAAACACTGAAGCAGCAAACTTTGTGAAAACCAACACTTGTGTCATTCTCAAAACTTTTGGTCACGACTGTAAGTATAAGCCAGGCTTTACTCTGCCTTAGTTGCTGACACCATTTTGAGAATTCGCCTGCACTCTGTACAAGAGTCAATACTGATCCTATAAACTATCGTCACCGTGGAAATATACACGAGTTCTTCACTGAAGCTCCTTCCAATCATAGCCCAACAATCAGCCCTCTTAAAATGTCTGACATCATTCCACCTTCAGATGGAAGGTTAACGGCTTAATAATTTAACACCTCATGTGTACAGAGAGTCCTACTTTTAATGGAACTTGCATCTCTTGGCACAGTGGCAAAGAAAATTGTGCTATAATCCCAAGGCCCAGCATTTGAGTTATGCTGCTGAGAGAAGGGCGCCATACTGAGTGAATACCTGAGAAAAAACAGTGTCTGTGGTAAAAAACCAAAATGTATACTGTAAAATAATAACGGAAGCAAATAAATAAGGGTTGGGGTCCTGGTGGATGCTCCATTTAATTTGGTTCTCCAAAGGACGACAACAGAAGGTTGCTGGTTTCCATCCATCGCCCAACCCGTTGAATCTGAACACAAGGGTCTGCTGGAGCCAATCCCAGGGCACTAGGCAGGAACCAATCCCGGGCAGGGCGCCAACCCACTGCAGGACACACACACGGGACAATTTAGAATTGCCAATCCACCTAACCTGCATGTCTTTGGACTGTGGGAGGAAACGCACGCAGACACGGGGAGAACATGAAAACTCCACGCTGGGAGGAACTGGGAAGTGAACCCAGGTCTCCTAACTGCGAGGCAGCAGCGCTAGCACTGCGCCACCATGCCACCCCAGGTTGCTGGTTTGAATCCCATAAATGCTAAAAGTTTCTCTACTCTCTTGGACCCTTAAGTAAGGCAGCGATTGCTGCATCCTGGGTATGACGTTAATCTGCATCCAGTCCTGCAAGCAGGTCCTCCAACTTACAGGGAACACTTGGGGTTGGTGGCAGGATTGGCACTCCAGCCACTGTAAAAAAAACTCAAACTATTCCAGTGTGGTGCTGAGGGGACACCCGCTGCACTCGGGTCCCAATCCAGGTGGTTCATCGTGTGGTGGGTGCAATAATGCACTCTCTCAGAGGACAACAAAGACAAAGTGGCATCATGCTGAACAAAAGGACTGACACAGTGTCGTGTTCCGTACAATAAAATTTTAGAGGTTTAGAGCCCTGTTCTTATTAGAGGTTGGTCCAAAAGTCAACAGCAATTTCCAATGAGGGTTTCTCTTATACTATCTGTGTAAGCCCCTGCTGTAAAAAACACGGGGTCCTAGAAATTATTGACATCATCAGAAAAAAAATTGAAATGTAGAAATGTCAGGTCATTGAAAGGAACTACTTTGGGCATCTCTCTCTTAGGAGGTTTTGTTTTGCCGATGTGCTCACATTGCTTCTGTATTAGTGGCTAAGCAAGTTTGTCTTTCTTATGAGGTTTCATTTAGCCGATGTGCTTGCCTTGCTTCTTTATTAGTGGCTTTATTAGTGACTCTTTCTTCAGAGGTTTCGTTTTGCCGATGTGCTCGCCTTGCTTCTGTATTAGTGGCTACGTGAGTGGCTCTTTCTTTGGAGGTTTCATTTAGCCGATGTGCTCGCCTCGCTTCTGTATTAGTGGCTAAGTGAGTTTCTGTTTCCTCAGAGGTGGAGCACTTACCCCGACTGCACCTCTCACTTCTGGGCCAGACAGACAGACACACACACTTCCACACGTAGATGTTTATATATAAGATATGGCTCTGTGGATTCGTGGGTAGAGGTAGTGACCTCACTGGTCTTTTGGAGTTTTCTCCTCCCCCAGTCTAAGGAAACAAATGGAAGAAAAGTTGGTGGTGTTGTCACACTCTTTTCTTTCCATGTATTCAGCCAGTACAAATCTGTAAAATGCTCCTCAAGCCCATGTGTCTGATGGTACACTGCAACTCAAGAACAAGTTGAATGATTTTTATGAAATGGTGTGGAGATTTCGACAGTCATTAGTCTTAAGAGCTGATTTTGTTTTGGGTGAATTCCAACTCTTCAGGTTCAAACTATTTAAATTTCAAAGATTTTAAAGCCTGTGAAAGAAACACTTTTGAGAATTTTGAATTCAATCCAAAGCTCAAGCTTTCAGCTTTTAAAACTCTAAATTTTCAAACGCACTACTTACAGCAGCTAAAGTCCAATTACAAAAGAAACATCGATTCCATTTTATGTCTTTATTAAATTAGCAGGATGTCTATTTGTTTATGCCAGGTACTTAATTTTCTGTTTTGTTTAAAAGGGTTTTTTACTTCAAGTTTTGAATTTGGCAGCTTCATTTTTTAAGTTAATGGTGCCGTACAAAGACCATTATGTTTACTTATTTGGTTGACACCTTTATCTGAGGTGACTTAATACATTTACAATACAATTGATTTAATTTCTTTTGGGTTTTCCAATTGGAGCAAAGGCAGGTCAAGTGACATGTTTATGGTCACACAGTGTCAATAGTGGGATTTGAACCCACTGCCTCAGGATTGAAGGCCAAAGCCTTAACCACTGCACCACATCAAGGCTACATTACAGAATGTGCAGATTTCGCCACCTTCTCCTATAATTTTTAAATTCTTAATTGAAACAAACTATGAGTTAAACAATTGATACAATATTCATATTGTTACAAGTAGATAGATAAATACATTATTGTTCAAATTTAGGAAAACACATCTAAGTCCAAATCTTTACAGGAAAATCATAAACTGTGTGCTTATCTGTTTGTTTGTTTGCCAACAGCTGAACCGTTTTTCATGAAATTTTCCATGTGTCTTGCTGTCAAGTCTACTTAAAATATAAGCTATACAGTGGAACCTCAAACTAATTTCCCCCATAGGATTGTATGTAAATACAATTAATCCGTTCCAGGCCGTACAAGCTGTATGTAAATATATTTCTTTAAAGATTTTTAAGCATAAAAATAGTTAATTATACCATAGAATGCACAGTGTAATAGTAAACTAACATTGAATAACACTGAGAAAACCTTGGAACACAGAAAGTTAACATCGCAGGAGTTCACGCTACAGCCTTATGAACACATTTTTATGAGTTTTGAGCACATAGAAAAATCCTTAATTTATACAAAAACTAACCATAAACAACCAAGAAAACTAACCTTGCATGAGTCGGGTTCTGGAGTGAAGGAAGTGAGGAGGAAGCTGGGTGGAGAGGAGGTTACAGTTTTGAGGGATAGTCTGGCTACGTGAAGGAAGATTTCAAGTTAGAAATTGATAAATTTCTAGTAGATTTCAACTTCTTGTACTTGGCGGCAAGATCAGTAACATGAACGCCATGCTCATACTTTTCAATGATTTCTCTCTTTAACTGGATTTCAATTTTCTTTGAACGTTTCTTCTCACCAACACTACCATTCTTCACTTAGAGGCCATGGTTAATTGCAAAATGAATTCAAAAGCACACGAAATATAGCACAAAGAGTTCACAGAGAATGCACGCACGTCTGACTGAGAACGATCTACAGGGAGAGACTGAACACATGCGGAAATCATTGGCGCGTACGAACCGGAAGGGAAACTGGACGGCAGTGTTTTTGTTCGCCATCAGAGGGTGTGGTCGTGAACAGAAGCAAAGTTTGGCGAACTTTTTCATCGTAACCCGATTTGCACGTGTTCGGAAACGTTCGTGACCAGAGGTTCTACTGTATATGTTGTTCGTCTTTCCTGTTGAAATAAAGAGAGAGGTGTTGACACATTGTCTTAGTCCCCTGTCTTGTGGTTTCGCGCAGCTCGGTGAGTTTTAAGCACAGGGGAAAAAAATTAACATTTGAAAAATCCGTAATTTATACAAAAACTAACCATAAACAACCAAGAAAACTAACCTTGCATGAGTCGAGTTCTGGCCTGAAGGAAGTGAGCAGGAAGCTGAGTGGAGAGGAGATTACAGTTTTGAGGTAAAGTTCCTCTGCGCGATGCACGTCTGACCGAGAACAATGTACTGTACAGGGAGAGACTGAACACGTGCGGAAATCACCGGTGCGTTCGAACCGGAAGGGAGACGAAATAGAGCACAAAGAGTTCACAGCGAATGCACATGGAGAGACTGAACACGTGCGGAAATCATTGGCGCGTACGAACCGGAAGGGAAACTGGTTTGTTCGTCACATGAGTGTGTGGTCGTGAACAGATGCAAAAGTTTGGTGAACTTTTTGGTCGTAACTCGATTTGTATGTGTTCAGAGACATTCATGACCCAAGGTTCCACTGTACAGGTATGTGTTATTGGGGTGAGGAGTTCTATTCGGAGGGTGGCAGCCAAAAACCAGTGCCAATGTACAATTCCCATCAGACAGCATGAATGTGCTTGGGCTGATGGGAAGACACCATCATCAGTCAAAGGTTTATACTGGCCATAGTGGGATTTCATCTCAGACTGCAGGGTATACAGCATTGTCTTCTCAACTAATCTGTATAACAACTCTATTGTCTTGTTGGATTGCAGTTTTTGTCTAAACGTGCCTAATTTTATCTCATTGTGGGTTGTGTCAGCCATGTTGAATTTCCCAAAGACAGTTTTTGCCCACTTAGTTTGCCCTTTACCGAGAAGTAAATGTGTCCAAAATGGGATGTACAATGTCGCCAAACCTTTAAGAAGCTATTCATCTTTCTTTCAACCCCTGAAAACCCTTTTAAGTTTATCACATAGTTGTAAAATTGTATGCAAAGCAAAGTTTAGCAGCAAAAATGTATGCGAAAGGAAACTTGGTTGTTTCGCTCACCACTATGTATCATGTTGTGATGTTATAAGTAAGCTCAGAACATGGAGGAATGGATATATGATGTGACGGATGGCTGGCATCTTTACCTGGCAGGGATGCCCAGGATTTGGAAAGGCAGCTTCTTTAGGGCACTGCCTCCCCAAGAACGCTAGATGGCAGCTCCTGTGGGTTGCAGTGATGCCCCAGATTCCCACAGACTTGGAGTTCTGTACCTCAGCCTTGTTGGGTACTGTGGGTGCCACAAGCGGGTGCTGGCTGAAGAGCCCTATGGCATGAAATTTCCGCCTCACCCGGAAGTGCTTAGAGACCGTGTGGGCGGTAGAGCAGAAGCAATTCTGGGGTGGCCAACATAAAGGGAGCTGCCTGCTTCACAGAGGGGAACCAAAGTTGCGTGGAAAGTGAGCGAAGCTTGCTGGGAGGAGCGGTGGAGGCCGTGACCAAGAGATAAAGGAAAAAAGAAGGATCATTGTGTACTATTGTGCTTCTGCATGCTTGTGGCTGTGGTGGGAAACGCTTGAGGGAAGAGTTTCTCATAATAAAAGGCATTTTGTGTTTTAAACTTGTGTCCAGGCCTGCTGTGTTGGGTGTTTGGGGAGCTGGAGCGCCTCCTACTCTCCACAATGGAGCGAGATTCATTCTATCAAACAAATTCTGCTGTTAAGGCCTCTTTTTATCATCTGAGAGTCTTGAGCAAAGTAAAGCAAATGTTTGGGATGTCTTGAGACATTAGTCCATGCTTTTATTTTTTCTCATCTGGATTATTGCAATGAACTGTATTTTGGGGTTAGTCAGAGTACTTTGTCTCGACTTCAGCTTGTGCAAAATGCAGCCATACGTCTGCTAGCAAAAACAAAGGAATCGTGCCATATTGCCCTAATTTTATTATCTTTAGGCTGGTTACTTGTGAAATTTAGAGTTCATTTTTGAATGTTACTTTTCGTCTGTAGATTTTTGAATGGTTTTGTTCCAGCTTACTGAATTGACCTCATACATCCCTATTGTCCTTGTAGAGCTCTGAAGTCAGACGATAAGCTGTTGATTTCTGGCCAAACGCTCATTTCAGGTGTAAAGGTGATGGTGGTTTCTCCGTGGCTGGGCTCAAATTGTGGAACAGTCTTCCTCTCCATGTTCGATCAGCCCCACCACTGAATGTTTTAAATCCAGGCTAAAAGCCTACTTGTGTACTCAGGCTTTTTAGGTGTATTATTGGGGTGTTTATATGTATTTTATGTTTTCTGTATTACCCATATGTTGTTGTATGATTTATTTATTTATTTTTACTGTATATACTTTCAGATAAGTTCTCCGTGGATAAGTTGGGACTTGCTTTTACAGTAGAATTTCTAATATTTTATAATGTCGGTCGTATTGGGGGAGAGAATAACTAAGGAGCACATGGCCTTTTTTTTCTATGTATTGTGCCTACGTAACCACACAGTGATACCCAAACTATTCCGAAGTGACGTTTGCACAGTTTTGTGTTTTTTGTATCTCACACCCTCATACACCTTTATCATAAGAGCATCCCTTATCTACGATGGAGCGTTCGATCAGAAGAAAATATAAAGCTGGTTTTAAATTAAATGTCATTGAAGTGGAGGAAGAAATTGGTAACTGCGCTGCTGCAACAAAACTCGACGTGTCTGAGAAACTGATGTGAGATTGGAGGAGGCAAGATGTAAAAGAAAAATAATTGTTGTATTTTTGAACGGGCGTATAAGTCGGGGTCTGGTTTTATGATCGATTTTTCAGGTTTCAAGACCCGACTTATACGTGAGGATATACAGTATTCATTTATTTATTTTTAAGGTGGACTGTGATGTTTGCTGATGACATTGTGATGTGTAGTGAGAGTAGGGAGCAGGTTGAGGAGACTCTGGAGAGGTGGAGATCTGCTCTAGAGAGGAGAGGAATGAAGGTCTGTAGGAACAAGACAGAATACATGTGTGTGAATGAGAGGGAGGTCAGAGGAATGGTGAGGATGCAGGGAGTAGAGTTGGTAAAGGTGGATGAGTTTAAATACTTGGGATCAACAGTACAGAGTAATGGGGATTGTGGAAGAGAGGTGAAGAAGAGAGGGTTGAATGGGTGGAGAAGAGTGTCAGGAGTGATTTGTTACAGACGGGTATCAGCAAGAGTCAAAGGGAAGGTCTACAGGACGGTAGTGAGAGCAGCTGTGTTATATGGGTTGGAGACGGTGGCACTGACCAGAAAGCAGGAGACAGAGCTGGAGGTGGCAGAGTTAAAGATGCTAAGATTTGCATTGAGTGTCAGGAGGATGGGCAGGATTAGAAATGAGGACATTAGAGGGTCAGCTCAAGTTGGACGGTTGGGAGACAAAGTCAGAGAGGCGAGATTGTGTTGGTTTGGATGTGTGCAGAGGAGAGATGCTGGGTATATTGGGAAAAGGATGATGGCCTAAGAGGAACTTTATGGATGTGGTGAGAGAGGACATGCTGGTGGTGAGTGTAACAGAGCAAGATGACAAGGACAGGAAGATATGGAAGAAGATGATCTGCTGTGGTGACCACTAATGGGAGCAGCCGAAAGCAGAAAAAGTTGTAAACCACTTTGATCTACCACTGGTTGTTTTTAAATTGTGCTATTAAATTAAATAAACTAACAAACAGAACCAGAGACACATGGAATAAGTGACCAAGTAGTGTGGTAGACAGGACTTTCAGGACTTTCAAAACTCAACTTGATGTTATTTTGCTAGAATTAAGTGGATACAACTGGCGAGTTTTGTTGGGCGTCATGGCCTATTTTTGTCTGGATTGTTCTAATGCAAGACCTCTTATCAGTATATAATGAATTAAATAACCGGAAGACCCAGAAAAGCAGAATAAAAATCTTCAAAGCCAAGTTAAAAAAACAAAACAAAAAATGATAATTTATCCCCATGTAACACACATAGAATCTTGGTACAGTACATCCATCCATCCATTATCCAACCCGCTATATCCTAACTACAGGGTCACGGGGGTCTGCTGGAGCCAATCCCAGTCAACACAGGGCGCAAGGCAGGAAGCAAACCCTGGGTAGGACGCCAGCCCACCGCAGTGGTAGAGTATATTCTGGTATAAATTTAACAAACTTCATGTTGTAATTTCTTTAAAAAAACAAAAACTAGGAAGGAAAAGTTTAGGCTGAGTGTAATTAAAACACATAAGTTGGCATGAACAAAAACATGGAGCCATCAAGTTTGAGAACCACTGGTATGTTAGTTGAAATACTGCATTTCACCAAGTCTTTGTCTTCCAAAGTACTGTTTTTATTCCACCTAATGAAACACTCCACTATAAAGTTGCATTTTGTAATACATTTCTTACCTTATAGGTAAGATACTTTATTCAGTCATTATAGTCTTTAACCTCCACCTAATAGGATATGTGTCTGTGTATCTGTATGTCCGTCTGGTTGCTATGTCTCTGTCATTCCAACATATGGTGCATTGCAAACATTTGTAGTAATAAAATGTGTTGCATTTGTCATTTTAACAAATGGTGCATCCCAAACAGTAACACAGTTTTTATGACTCCCATACCAAACAGCATATAACAGACATGCACATTGTAGTTGTCATTCCAATAGATGGTGGATCACAAACAGCTGTGGTAATACATTTTTTTACTACAAATGTGAGTGATGTGCTGGAATGACAAATGCAATGCATTTTATTGCTGCATCCATTACAAAATACATTTGAAGAGATGGTGTACTGCAAACTGAGGTCTGCATTGATCACTTAGATTTCAACCCGTCTTAGATGGGTAGCACAACTAATTCTTAATGTCCTTAATATGCCAAAATCAGAAGCAAAGCAAATGGATGTGACATCATAGCACCTGGATGTTTTAGCAGGTATAATAGATGACCCGATGTGCATCGGTGCTCCGTCTCTTATGGTTGCATTGCTGCAGTTCAGATGTCTTTCAGCACAGGCCTTCTTCATGATTTTATTCTTCCTACTTCCTGCTGCTGCTTATTTGCTCCCTTGAAGCGGCTGATTTTTTTTGAAGGTTGTCTGGGCCAAGATGAAACACCCGTAGTCCCCCTCTATCCAATGTCATTTTCAAAGACTGTATCAGTACATACTTACAAATTAATGGTATCCTGTGCAGTGACGTGCCGTGAGGTTCATGGCTGGTGAGGCTCCTTCAGAGTCAGATTTACAAACATATGAACCCAAAAGAGTAGCTTATTGACTATTCAATTGTCAGCCTGCACATTGACTACTGGTTATGTTTCATATCTCATCAGCATTCTTTACACACACATAGTTAAGGTACACATTTGGCTAAGAAAGAACGCTACATTTATAGTGAGAATGGAGAGACAGCCGAGAGAGCGCATTTGCTCGGCACCCTCCACGTGTTCTAAATTTGCAGTTCCGATTCCACAATTCAAACTCATTCAATTCAAATGAAAGTACTGAGTGGTGTACAAAAAAAAAAACGGATTTCAATTTTGACCTTAATTCTGAGCTTTTATCCATTTTAATACAGACTGTTCAACAAAAGTATAGCAAGAAAAACAAAAGAATATTTTATTTAAGGTAATGGTGAACAGTCAAGTAAAATGGCACATTTTACAATATGCAAGCTTTCGAGGCAACTCAGGCCCCTTCTTCAGGCAAGATGTAATCAATTAAAATCAATTATTTAAGGTCAAAATTTAGTTTTTAAATATTGGATTGTTCTTTTCTTAGTCTGATCCCATTTTTCATAAAATTGAAAACCGTTTATGGTTTTACCTTTATTTGTAAATGAAGTCCATGCGCCTATCCTTATCCATGAAAATCTCCGTCAGTTCCTAGTAAAATTCCTCCTTATTTTACATTAGTTTTAAAAATCGTAATCTTCCATTTTGGCAGTCGGTTGGAACAAAAAAAATAAATAAATAAAAAATAAACGGTCCGCTGCAGTGCACCTGACTTTCTGATATTCGTAACTTATTGGTACCCAGAGCCTCTGTATAGATGAACAGCAGCAACAAGCGCCTGTTGGGCTCACATGCACCCGCTTCAGGGCGTCACGGTACTGTCTGCCTCACCTTGTGCTTTTTCACAAGCAAAATGATCTGCAAAACTAAAAAAGTCACACACATTCATTAAAGATATTAGCCAGACTGTGGAAAGTCAGGTGTATAATAAACGTGTCTGCAAGCCTTATATTGGAAACATACAGAGAGACAGCGACAGGCACGTGCCAATTGTATGGATCAACCCGTGTGTGAGGGACGGCGCAGTCTGAGGTGAGGTGAGGCTCGTCGCTGCCTCATCTCTTGTTTCTCCCTTGTATTTGAACAGGAATTGTTCCGATTCAGCGATTTTGACTATTAAAATGATTAAAGTTATTGGAATCATACAGAAAACAAATTTATAACACAGACCAGTGGACAAATTTATTTTATGTTATCATTATTAATTTTTTACTTTTCATGATGACAGGTGAGACTCTGCCTCCCCTGACTGCACGTTACTGATCCAGTGGTTTAAGATTTTTTTTTTATTTTTAACAGTTGTGGAAATTGCAAACAGGTTTGACCTTTCCTAAAATGTAACTTTGCTAAACTGTTCTTATGCAGGTTTCTTTTTTTTTTTTAAGTATGAATACGTTTCTTCTATATAAATGTATCTTCTGCGGATGCTCCCCCGACTACTGACATTTTATATTTTATATGGCTAAGAATTAACTGCCTTTACAGAAATTAGAAGTTCACTTAAAATTGAAAAGAAACAGCTGACAGCTCAAAGATTCTTGAACACTTTTTAACATCTTAAAGGCTAACGTGCACCAATGTCAAACAAATGAGCCAGAACAATTATAAGAGAATAAAAAGCTTCCGAACGGACAGAAAAAAAAGCAGAATCAAGGTAGTAGCCAACTCACTCCATTATTTGCAATTAGCAGAAGTTTACTCATCTCTGTTTAGTCAGCTGCATTCAAGAAAATGTTGGGGATGCTTAAGGTAAAATCGATTTGCTTTCTGCCTGCTTTAATTTCAGAGGATCTCTCATTATATCTTGTTGGCATCAAATTAGCTACCGATAGATGTAGACCCTTGTTGCACATCCCACACGTCAGCAACTTACTACTCTCTAAATGAATTATTTCATAGTGAATGCTGTTTAGGCTGAGTGTATGTCAGCATTCACACATCCTCTGCTGTTACATTATTATTGATTGTGGTCTTACGCATTTATGGACAAATAATCCGGGTTCCTACATCCTGTCTGTCCTGGCACCTTGAACTTACTTTCCTTCATGTCACTCTTGAACTTGTCTGTTACACCAGTATGCAAAACGTCACCTTTTATTGGCTAACTAAAAAGATTTCAACATGTAGGTCTCACTACCGTCTTGTAGACCTTCCCTTTCACTCTTGCTGATAATAATAATAATAATAATAACCTTTATTTCTATAGCACATTTTCATACAAATAATGTAGCTCAAAGTGCTTTACATGATGAAGAAAGAGAAAAAAAGACAAAGTAAGAATTAAAATAAGACAACACTAATTAACATAGAATAAAAGTCCGAAGGCAAAACAACTCCAGATGGCTGGAAAAAAAATAAAATCTGCAGGGATTCCAGACCATGAGACCACCCAGCCCCGTCTAGGCATTCTATCTAACATAAATGATCAGTCCTCATTGTATTCAGGGTTCTCATGGAAGGACTTGATGATGATGGTAACGTGGACTTCTGGCATTTAATCCATCAATGTAGGGGCATCATGGTGCTTTGATTAGGTGGTGGTGGCACAGGTCGCCACCACTGAAAACCAGAAAAAGAAACAGAAGAGAGAGTAGAGGTTAGTATGGATTTTGGAGCCACCATGAATAGTAATGATAATTAATTGAATATACAGAGCATCAGGATTAAACTAAAATGAAGTTATGAGAAAGCCATGTTAAAGTAATGTGTTTTCAGCAGTTTTTTAAAGTGCTCCACCGTAGCCTGCCGAATTTCTATCGGTGCTATTCCAGATTTTAGGTGCATAGCAGCAGAAGGCCGCCTCACCACTTCTTTTAAGTTTAGCTTTTGGAATTCTAAGCAGACACTCATTTAAAGATCTAAGGTTATGATTTGGAGTGTAAGGTGTAAGACATTCTGAAATATAAGATGGAGTGAGATTATTTAAGGCTTTGTAAACCATAAGCAGTATTTTAAAGTCAAATCTGAATGACACAGGTAGCCAGTGTAGTGACATCAAAACTGGAGGGATGTGCTCGGATTTTCTTTTCCTAGTTAAGATTCTAGCAGCTGCATTCTGCACTCGTTGCAATCGATTGATGTCTTTTTTAGGTGGTCCTGATAGGCGTGCATTACAGTAATCTAGTCGATTTAAAACTAATTTCTCAGCATGTTTCAATGATATAAGAGGTCTAACTTTTGCTATATTTCTTAAGTGAAAAAATGCTGTCCTAGTGGTCTGATAAATATGCGATTTAAAATTCAGGTCAGAGTCAACAGTTACCCCTAAATTCTTTACCTCTGTCTTGACTTTTAATCCTAATGCATCAAGTTTATTTCTAATAACCTCATTATATTCATTATTGCCAATCACTAACATTTCAATTTTCTCTTTATTTAGCTTGGGAAAATTACTACTCAGCCATTTAGAAACACAAGTAAGACATTGTGTCAGTAAAACAACAGAGTCGGGGTCATCAGGTGCCATTCATAAATACAGCTGCGTGTCATCATCATAGCTGTGGTAGCTCACGTTATGCCCCAAGATAATCTGACCTAATGGAGGCATGTAGATCGAAAAGAGCAGCAGACCCAGGATAGAGCCTTGTGGAACACCATATAGGATATCATGTGTCTTTGAAGTATAATTACCACAACTTACAAAGAATTTTCTACATGCCAGGTAGGATTCAAACCAATTTAAGGCACTGCCAGAGAGGCCCTCACACTGACTAAGGTGATACACTCTTCTTCACCCACTCCACCCTTCACTCCACCACTTCATCGTTCTTCTATACTCCCCACTACTCTGTACTGTTGATCCCAAGTATTTGTTAGTTGTGTGCACATCTCACCTGAAGAAGGAGCCTGAGTTGCCTCAAAAGCTTGCATATTGTAATCATTTTAGTTAGCTAATTAAAGGTGCCATTTTGTTTGACTTCTCATTTCATCCATAATGGCTAACATGGTACAACACCTTAGTACTACCAGTATGCTACAAATTTATACCAGCCGGGCTAACAACTCTTTTTCAGCTTGAGATTAGTATATACTCTGTCTGACAGGACTTGTGTCACAGCCAGCTGCCAAAGTACAGGAAAAATCACTTTGTAAGTGACGGATGCAAAAAACATAAAAGAGTGATATACTGGCTGGCCCATCACCTCATGACTATTGTATTGTATGATATAAAAATACCAGACAGAGTCTGCCACTAATTATGTTGGCTCCTTTGGTTTACAAAATGACATCTCAGTTGGGTTATAAAGTGTCCCATATTTCTTGTCCAATTTTGGTGCCTGCTTTATTTTTTAAAAATCCTCACATGTTCCATATTTTAAACATAACTCGTTTCTCAGCTCATTGACAGAGCAGTCAGTTATTGTAGAAAGAGCACTTTGGAAATTCCTTACATCACCAATCATATTAGTTCTACTCAAAACAGGTAATATCAGACCAATCAGATATTCTTCATTTTCAGAGCTAAGCTTATGAACTATGCAAGTGCAACGTTAGCCACGTGCTGAACTCATCAATGTGACTGCTGTCATGAATGTGTGTTGGAAGATCTCCTCACGGGCTCCTTGTAGGTATGTAATATCCCGCCAGGAGGAGAGAGGGCCCTGTCGCTAACATTGTCTTCTCCTTCCTTGCCTGTGGCACTGAGAAACCACCCAATGAGGGCACTTAGCCCCACCCCTTTCCGGTTCCCCAACCATAAAAACCCTGGCTGCCCAGAAGGAGACATCTCTTTGGTAAGAGCGACCCACAGGGTGGAGCTCCCAAGCAAACAGAACCCGAACCTACAGCTGGGCCTTTTATTGTTATTTGGAGGCCTGAGGGCGAGATGCCCAATGCTGTGAAGCGTTCATTATTTGGCTGAACTTGGGGATGACCCTGTGGTATTTTGAGACCTGTCATTCCTGCACCTGGCCTGGTTATGCATGTTTAACAAAGAACTTCAGAGGGATTTTAAACTATTGAAAAAGATGTATTTGGTTCCGTAAGTAACAAACAGACATATATGATGAACATGTGGAGGATGCATATTATTTAGCATATCAATACCAAAAAACATCAACGCACCAAAAAAATTAAGTGTGTTACCCCTGGCCAGGACATTAAGCAGATACGATTTTTGCAAGCATAGGGGCTGTTCACATATCATCCATCCATTATCCAACCCACTATATCCTAAATACAGGGTCACAAGTGTCTGCTGGAGCCAATCCCAGCCAACACAGGGCGACAAGGCAGGAAACAAACCCCAGGCAGGGTGCCTGCCCACTGCAGGGCACACACACACACACACTAAGCACACACTAGGGACAATTTAGGATCGCCAATGCACCTAACCTGCATGTCTTTGGACTGCGGGAGGAAACCGGAGCACCCGGAAGAAATCCACGCAGACACGGGGAGAACAGGCAAACTCCACACAGAGAGGACCCGGGAAGCAAACCCGGGTCTCCTAACTGCGAGGCAGCAGCACTACCCACTGTACCACTGTGCCGCCCTCACATATCATTTAGCAGCATAAATAAAATACAATCTGAGTGGCTGTATAGCGCTTTCTAATTCAATTGAGGTATCAAATGTGCAATGTGGTGCCCCCTTCCTCTGGAGGACTAAGCATGTGCTTATTTTGCTTAATGGTTAATCCAGCCCTGGTTGAACCTCATGCACTGGTCCCATAAAGCACCTTTAGGGCTCATTTATACTTCACGCTCAGAACGCGTACGCGTCCGCATCATGGCTGCCACGCGTTCCTAGCGTTCATTTCACGCGTCCTCTGAGCAGGTCCTCAGAAATTAACGCGACGCG
Organism: Polypterus senegalus; assembly: GCF_016835505.1. Classification (NCBI taxonomy): domain Eukaryota; kingdom Metazoa; phylum Chordata; class Cladistia; order Polypteriformes; family Polypteridae; genus Polypterus; species Polypterus senegalus. The sequence continues at coordinate 19,865,604 of NC_053160.1, forward strand.
TGCGCGAGTTGCAGTACCAGCAAAAGTCGGGCGAGTGTGCTAAAAGTCGGAACGTGACGTCAGAGTCTCTGTTTACTATCTACATGTGACAGCAAGCCTCTATGGAGATACTTCGGGGATCGATGTGAGCGCTTTGCTGTTTGATGAATGGTTCAAAGTGGTGAAGCAAAATGCCGACATACAGATGCATTTGTGGTGCTTTTATATTCAAGCGTCGCATATTCCCGATCGTAATGACACGATACATTTTAAAAGTCTCAGTGCCGTCTATTTTTTTTTTTTTTTTGCAACTTCACATCGCCAACATAATGTATAGCGCTGTATTTGAGCCACTGAGAAAAAATAAAAGACACGGTGAAAACGTGTATTTTGTGATTAAAGTGGAAATTTCGGCTTTAATCTCGAAATGTCCACTTTAACCTCGTAGTTTACTTTATTATTAAAGCAGACGGTCGTAAACGTCATCCCAGTTTTTAATCGCTACGAGCTTCTTGGACCTGACAGCTGCTGCAAGCAGCAAAAGATCACCACACAGAACAAATTAAATGTATGATATTCCAACTCTCTGCACATTTAGAATCTTTAGATTCATACTTGATATCACTTTCATGATGAAATGCATTAAAGTGTGTATGTAACATTTTACATATAATTTCATTTAAATAATGAATACTGTTAATAATTACACACATGGGGGTGACACGGTGGCGGAGCAATAGCACTGCTGTCTCGCAGGGAGTTACGTTGCTGGTATTTCCTGCTTGTATTCCACACTGTGCTCCGGTTTCCTTCCAAAGATAAGCAGATTTGGGGATTTGGTGCCGCTAAAATGACGCTAGTGTATGTGTGTGCTTGTATTCACCTTGCGATGAGCGGAGACCTCGTCCAGGGATTGTTTCTCAGTCGTGCCCAATGCTTGTTGGAATGGACACATCCCTGGCTTGATGGATTTAATCAATAATCATCCTTTTCACATATATTGCGGTAAGGTGTTATCGGAATTTAATAAGTGTTCTAGGCAATTCACAACACAGAGAATCCAAACATGTTCTCACCGTGATAATATCTCACACTGCCACCTGGTGGACTCCTCCAGATTTACGTAAAGTACGCTCGCAAGTATAAACACTTCAACGATTGCGTAGCAGGAGCGTCCGCTGCAGCATGCGTCGCGTGAAGTATAAATGAGCCCTTACAGTCTGGTCGAGAGTAGGTTTGTGGGAGGGTTGTCTTACTCTGTAATAATGATGAGTGTCGATTAGACATGTCTTGTAGTTGTCTTTGTCATGTAGTATGGGTGTTGTGTAGTGCTGCTGGGTTGTTTGCGTTTTACTTCTCAAGTCATGTGACAAAAACATGTGAGTTCTGCAGCTATACGCTTCTCCATTGCTAACAATGATACGAAATGGCACTGCCATGGCGTCAACAAAAAAAAAAATTGGACGTGAGCGTCAGTAGGCTTTGTGTTCCCGAGGAACCAAGTTACCCAAACTATTCTCTAACATTTCAGTAATTATTTATTGCTCTGATGCTGGTCTTTCTGATCATAAAATAGGTCATTATGATAGCAATTGATGAGAAGAATTTTTAATTAATTGCAGAATTGCAGTATTTGAGGGTCATCTAGAGCAGGGGACCACCTTGGCTGCAGGTTTTCATTCTAACCCTTTTCTTAATTAGTGACCTGTTTTTGTTGCTAATTGACTTCTTTTGAATTCATTGTGATTGACTTGCTCTTGGAGACTCAGACCCCTTAATTGTTTCTTTTTCCTTAATTAGCAGCCAAACAATAGTGAGATACAAAAGGAGCCAAAACAACTGATGACCATCATACAATATCTGAAAATAAAGAAAGATGAAGGTCTCAGGAATGTTGGTCTGCTCAGGTCCACAGAACATTTGACCAGAGCTCTTAGAAAGAGAAAATCGACAATTTCAGAAATGTCTGGTAATGCACCACGAGAGCAGCAACAAGCCATGGAATTAAAGAACGAGTTTAATTAACGACGAGACTCGGCACCTTATTAAGTAGCTGGCTGGAGTAAAATTGGTTGGAGTTTGAGGCCCTGACTTAGTTGGTCTTCTGTTGGCTCACTCACTTCACACTTCATTTCTGTTTGGGTGCCATTTGAGGAGAGAAATGAAGCAAATCAGAGGAACGATGAAGAACTTCAGGGGAACAAATCTTAAGAAAGCAATTCAATTAAAATGAATTCATAAGAAGTTAATTAGCAGCAAAAACAGGTCACTAATTAAAAAAAGGGTTAGGATTAAAACCTGCAGGACCGGAGTTGGTGACCCCTGCTCTAGAGTGCCTCTTTCTCTTGCATGATTTGGCTCAAAAACGAATTAGCACATCATCATCTCATAACAGGCTTTAGTTCCGAGTTTGGTATTTTTCTGTCCAGCTGTTTTAGCTCTAGACTGACGTGAAGAAACTGTGGCAAACAGAAATATACAGACAGACGCACACCAATCATCGAGATATCGATGTTTTCGGTATCATAGGACCCTAAAACGTCAAGATCCGTTGAAACCGGAGATTGGGAATTTTTGACAAATCTAAAGCTTTCGTTCCTCCCCCCTAGACGATAGGTTATGGTGAGGGAGGGTACAAAGCAAAAAGACAACAACAAGAAAAATGAATTATTATTAGAAATAGAAGAGCTAGAAATTGTCTTGTGGCATATAAGTAATTTTCACAACATGGTTATTTGACCTTTTCCCATTGCCCATATCTTTTGATTATGTTATTCTACTTCATGTTTCTGTTATAACAGATGTTTCCACAGTAGCATTAACCTCTCTGATAGTTTACTGATTTGATGATTTTTACTTCTGTGAAAAGGGTCAGGAGCTACGCATAGTCAAAAAAGCAGCTGAGGTCAAAACTTAGAGCCACCATATCTTCCAAGAAAGTCAAAATGAGAGCAAAACTCAAAAGGTCAAAGAGATCAAGTATATTTAAAAAAATGAAGGTCTTGAAAGTCACAAAATAAAATAAGCTTGTTATTGACCATCGAGAGGACCCTTTAGCCAACTGATCCATCAAAGTTGTGACCCTAAAGGCCACACCCCTAGCAACCAGAATCTGCATCATGATGAGGAAATTCACAAAATGGTGCCCAAGTAAAAAGTGACAGCCCTGCCACTACAAAACACTAATAAATTGTAAGTTCCTCAAATATGACTTCAAAATCCCTGAAGAGATATAATTAGACAAAATTCATTCAGCACAAAGTATAAAAAATGATTGAAAACACCAATCATTACTGACACTGCTTGATATAATTCTTTCCTTTTTATGAACTGAACCCCATCTATGTCCTAAGCTACTCCCCTGGCACAGTGCCCACTGGCTTTTTATGGACTGTTCATTAGTTCCTTAATTATTAATTCTGTTACTTGTGTGAAGAGGAGAGGCACCAAGTTGTTCTGAATTTTGCTTTTTCAGTAGAGCCGCTGACTCTTCTAAACTCTAAAAGCTCACACAGTGAAATTGGCACCACAATGTAAAGGAATTGGTTATGAGGTTAATCAATATCAGTCACGTTAAAGGAAAATGCAATGCAGTTCTTATGACTTCATGTTCTGAAACATTAGTTGCTACCTTTACATTTTTTACAGTTAGCTTCTTTTGCAATCCAGTTGAATATACTGTAGTTACTTCCCGAGATTCAGGGAGCTTTTAACAATTGGGTCCTGACAAAGCATTCATAACAACAGTAACAAGTTCATTGTTGAATTCACTATGCCAACTTCCATAACTATTATTTGGCAGGTTTAGATAGATAGATACAGCACTATATGATAGATAGATAGATAGATAGATAGATAGATAGATAGATAGATAGATAGATAGATAGATAGATATGAAAGGGACTATAATGGATAGATAGATAGATAGATAGATAGATATGAAAGGGACTATAATGGATAGATAGATAGATAGATAGGCACTATATAATAGATAGATAGATAGATATGAAAGGGACTATAATAGATAGATAGATACAACACTAGATAGATAAATATCTATCTATCTATCTATTTTTAAAATGACCTTTATTATGAACATTAACAAAATACAGTCATAAGACAAACAGTCCCAATATTCAAGATAAACAAAAGGTATATATCAGACAACTACCACTACTCCCCCTTTACACTCCTCCTACTCCGCAAATAAAAATAAAAATTAACAATTTATTATAATACACAGACCGCCACTCCTCCCCCTTTACACTCCTCCTACTCTGCACATAAATTAGAGCATATTGTTGAAGCCCACCAATCCTTTTCATTCCCAGTTGATCACCAGTTCGCCCTCCACAGCACACAGTACCTGTCGTGTCCCCCACATGTCGCTGAACATTTCTAAATTGTTTGTTAGTTTATGGTACATGAATTCAAGTTTTAGTCGACTTTTAATTAAAACTTTGAACAGCAGCAGAGCGTCGGTCCCCATGAGGTTTTTCTCTTTATTCCTCCTTGTTTTTAGGATTGCCAACTTGGCCTGTCCTAAGAGGAAATTCCCAAGAACAGACTTATTCCTATTTTTTTGATTATAGTTAATACCAAAGATAAAGTTAATTTTTGAGACCAAAACCAAAACCACTAAGAATTAAATCCAAGAAAATAAACAAAGGCCTCAGCCGTTCACAGTGAATGAACATATGAAAGATGGTCTCCCTTGTGTCACAGAACGGGCACTGGTCAGTCTCTGAAGCGTTAATTATATTCAGAAATGAGTTTGTGGCCAAGGCCGAGTGCATTATCCTCCACTGCAGATCCCCAAGTCTTTTCTGTAACGGGAGTTTATAAAAGCTCTCCATGAAGGTGTTATGTTCTCTGAGACCTGCAGTTCTTTCCTCCACAAAGTATCTGGCAACCCTTTCAGTTGGTTATAAAATGTCACTTTGACACACAGTTTATAAAGTTCTTTTTTGTTAAACAGTTCAAAGTCTTTCTCGACCAGAGTCCCAAATCTGAGAAGGTGTCCAGGTCTGTCAGTGTGGTCAGTGACGTGTGGTCTTACAATGATGGTGGGTGATGTCATCTCTGCTTCTGGTGTCCCTCACCTGTGAAGTACTCGCACACAGTGAACTCGCTCCTGACCTCGCAGTGCTGTTTGTACTTGACTAAGAAAAATGTCAACCAGGCGTACTGATCTGATCCCCAGGACTGTCGCTAGGTGGGCAGGGTGTGCCAGCACCTCATATTTGTATTAAATAAATGTCTTATTTTTAAAATTCTTTTGTTTAAAAGAATTGATACGAATGAGTCAGAAAATAATAACGAACAATCTAAAAGAGGATTCCAGACTAAAGGTTCTTCCAAGAACCAAAAATACTTTCCAGATTTAGCCTGGTCCTCCTGAACTTTCTGTGCCAAACCTGAAGTGCAGATTTATAAAATTCCGGCAGGTCAGACCCAACAACGTTGGCAGAATGTAATAAAAATAATGTTCAGCAAAATTTAAATTCCTTACCCCTCGAAATAAGGTAAAGGCCAGCTGTCTCCATGGTAGGTGCTCAGGGCCGTATAAGAGCCGATGTAATGCCTGTAACCTAAAGGCCTCCATCTTGCTCACCAAGTCAATGAGTCCCTGACCGCCCTCTTCTACAGGCAGATACAGGACACTGCGCTTACCCAATGCAGGCCATCCCAAAAAAATCTAAAAGTATTGCCTGGATGTTCTTGATGACCGATATTGGGGTCTATACATTGTAACTTATGCCAGAACATGGAGGCTATTAAGTTATTAATAATGAGGACCCTGCCTCGACAGGAGATCTCCTTTTGAAGATATTTCCATTTCTTCAGTCTGGCTTGAACTTTTTCCGCCCAGTCTGCCCAGTTTTCTTCAGCTACTCCTCCTTGTCCTAAAAACACCCCCAGGTATCTGAAGACTCTTCTGTTCCACTTAAGGCCACCAGGTAGGCCCGGTGGGTCTCCATCCCTCCAGTTGCCAATTAAAAATGCGGTACTTTTGTCCCAGTTAATTTTTGCCGATGACAGTTTTTCAAATTCATCCAGGCAATGTTTCAGCTCCGTGATGTCTCCAGGATGACAGATGAACACGGTTAAATCATCAGCATACGCGACCACCTTGAGCTGTAAATTCGGGCACTGAGGGATGTTCAGACCTTGAAGGCGGATGCGAATTTGTTGTAGTAGCAGCTCGATGGAGAGCGAGAAGAGCATACCGGACAGAGAGCATACCGGACAGAGAGCAGCCCTGACGTATCCCTCTGGTGACCTTGAAGGGGGCTGTTAGTGTTCCATTGAGTTTCACGACACTAAAAACGTTGTGATATAAAAGTCCAATGTGTTTAATGAATGAAGGTCCAAAGCCAAAGGCCTTCAGCACTGCTAAAAGGTAATTGTGGTCCACCCTGTCAAACGCCTTCTCCTGATCCAGTGATAAAAGACCAGCATCAAACCCAAAGAGCCTGGCAGCATCAATCACATCCCGAACCAGGAAGATGTTGTCCAGAATACACCTGCTGGGGACACAGTATGTCTGCTCGGGTTCACGATACTCGCCATGACTCTTCCTAACCGGTTAGCCAGGGCCTTGGAGAAGATTTTGTAATCTGCACACAGCAGGCTTACTGGGCGCCAGTTCTTTAGCTCCGTGAGGTCTCCTTTCTTTGGGAGTAGTGTGATAACCGCCCTGCGACAGGAAAGGGGCAGTTCACCCACTCGCAGACTTTCACAGAAAACCTCTGCCAGATCAGCGCCAAGGTGACACCAAAAAGCTTTAAAAAACTCAACAGGCAAACCGTCAATTCCTGGGGACTTCCCAATGTTCAGCCCATTCAACGCTGTGGTCAACTCATCTAGAGAGATCGTAGTTTCCATGAAGTCTTCTCTCCATCTAGAACCTGAGGTAAGTCCTGGAGAAAAACTGACGACTCTAAATGTACCTCTTCAATGTCTGCAGAAAACAGTCGCTGGTAAAATTGGTGTGCCCAGGATCGAAGGGCTTCAGGCTCCAGCAGGTCTTGACCTTTGTCATTTTTTAAACAGTTGATGGTCTTACTTTGGCCAATTGTTTTTTCCAGTTTAAAAAAAAATTGTGTGGGAGCGTCCATCTGGGTGAGCAACTGCATTCTCGAGCGGACAACTGTGCCGTTGACTCTCTTGTCTATAAGGTCCATCAACAATTGTTTCTTAGTTTTGAGGGACTCAAAAATGCTGCCGTCAAATTTCGTACATAAAACTGAATGAAGTTCAGTTCAGAAATGGCCGCATTCACATCCCTGGTGGTGTGCTCGGTGTATTGTTGGCACAATACGCGTATCTCAGTTTTTGAGCAATCCCACCATTGCCTCAGTGAAGAGAAGGTCTTCTTTTTGTATCTCCATTGTGTCCAGAAGTATTTGAAACAGTTGATGAAGTGGGGGTCTTTCAGTAGATTATTATTAAAGTGCCAGTAGGATTTAACAGAAGGAGCAGAGAGAAAAGAGATTTGAAGGGAAACAAGACAGTGATCAGATAAACTAGTTGGAAGAATGGAGCAGTTAGCTATGAGGTTCCTGTGATTTTCTGGATGTAAATTCTTTCAAGTCGAGCCATAGACAGCAGCCCAGCTGAGCTCTTCACCCACGTATACTGCCGGACCCCCGGATAAAATCCCTCCAAATATCAAGGAGATTATTTTGGTGACCACAGACCTCAGTGATTGGACGGACCCGGGCGGTTCTAGCCCATTCCTGTCCAGCTGCATTTTCTGTGCAGTTAAAGTCGCCCCCAACAAACACCAGCTCATCATTGTCACATGTCCCCAGGACATCATTTAAAACTGAGAAGCAGTGAGTTCTCTCAATCCCTACATTTGGGGCGTAACGTTAATGAACACCCACTTCTTCTCTCCCAGCTGCGCTTCTACCTTCAGCAGCCTCCCCTGGATTAACTCAGTACAAACAACACTGTCAGGTACAAAACTCTTAGAAAATAAGATGGCAACACCTGCACTGAGATTTGAGCCATGACTAAGATGTGCCACCCCTGGCCACTCAGACTGATTTGCCTCGTCAGTATGGGTCTCTTGAAGGAAAACCACGTTAATTCTTTTTGCGCTAAGTGCTCAAATAGCGCCGTTCTTTTACTAGATCTCTGCAGCCGTTTATATTGAAAGAGCACAGGGAATAGACAGGCATTTTAAAAGAAAATAAGGTGGCGGTCAACAACACTACATTAACCAAAGAAACGGGTAATCGCATTAAAACTGCCATCATGATTGTGCTTCTAGTGAACGTTTCACTTTGCTTATGATATTCTTTAATCGGACTCTCTCTTTGGAGGTCATACCTAATTCAGCAGCCCGCCGCCGCACTTGCTTCGCCGAGCTCAGAAACTGATGGAGATCAGGAAAGTGTTCAACTATACTGACCCCCCGCTTCCCTTCTAAAAACTCTAAAAAGCGCAAAATGCTTTCTGTGCTGTAAGCCTCGTGTAAGCTCGAGTGAGATGACAGATCAACTCTTATCGACGGGTCAGATTCATTGCCGTCCTCCCCTCCTTCCTCTCTCGCTTTGATTTCAGTGCCGTCTGTCTGCTGCAGTTCACTAGCGGCGGCCTCTGCACTTTCAGTCTTCGTGCTCTTCTTGGCACGCCCACCACTGGTTGTTTGCTCTTTTCTTTTTCTGGTTACCGGCTTAAAATAACCGTGTTCATCGTTACTGTCTTCAACGAGCATTTCTCCATCGGCCCCCGTTTCATGCGTTGTTTCTTCACTCAATGCTTGCGCAGCCAGCGCGCTCTTCTCCGCCATTTGAGAAGGTGCATCTGTTGGGCTCGTCTCTGGAGCGGCAATACTCTCGGTGGGTGTTTTTTGGAGAAGCGCTGCAGGGTCATCTTTATAATATTCAGCCCCTGGTATCACCTTAGCCACCTCCTCCTCTTCATGGCTGACTTCAGCCTTCTTGTTCCCATTACTTTCATTAATTTGCCCGGCATTATCCGCTGCGCCCGTGATCATTTCAGCCCTCAGGTTTTCCTACGCAGGCTCTCCGCTGGACACTTCCAGCTCCCCTGCTTCATGTCCCGGCCAGCTGTGATACTTTGAACTACAGTAATTTCACTCTGATCTTCAGCCGCTTCATCTGAATCGTAACTCAGATCCTCCATTTCTGAATCACTGATCACCGACTCATTTCTTCGTTGTCCGAAGTTCTATCACGGGGCTCCCTGTGCACACCAGACGGTCCTGGCTTATCCGAGCCGTCAGTCATCTCACCCGCTTGCACTGACTTGCTTTGTGCCCTGTCTGACCACACTTAAAGCATTTCATTTGTTCCGTAGTGATAAAAACTATATATTCGTAACCTCCTACTTTGAATTTCAAGGCCACATCAAGCTCCTCACGCGAGTTATTTAGTATCATGTACACCTGTCTCCGGAAAGACACGACATGCTTTAAATCCGGTGAGCGGCAGCCAAGCGGTATCATTATCACATCAGATATTATTTCACCATATCTACGAAGTTCGTGTAATAAAGCATCATTTTTCAAAAAAGGTGGAACATTTGAAATAATAACTTTTAGCAGGAGTCGATAAAGGCAGAACCGGGACTAGCGAGCCGTTTATTACCAGGCCCTCCTGCACTAGAGTATGCACCATGGCTTCGTCGCTTAGAAACACTACAATAGTTTTGTTCATGCGGGATGCTGACTTCACATTCTTACAGCCAACTCTTTTCGCCACCTCCACAACACACGCTTCAACAGAAACCATCGGGTCCACAACTACCTTAATTCCATTTTTCTGGAAAGATTTTCAAAATTTCGCGGTTAAGCCCTGGAGGCTTTGCTCGACGCGCCATGGCGGCAGCCGCAGCCGCGTCCGACTATTACACCAACCACCAACAATAAACTTTCAAATAAATGGCAAATCAGTAAAAAATACTTTATACATAAAACTAATAGTAAAGAAAGATAGAAAAGAAAACGAGAAATACTCACAGAGCCTCAAACAAACGGAGTGGACCTGCGACCAACAACCACGCCCACCCAGACCAGAGTAATCGACAGACAGAGATTCCACAGACAGAAAGGATAGATAGATAGATAGATAGATATGAAAGGGACTATAATAGATAGATAGAAAGGCACTATATAATAGATAGATAGATAGATAGATAGAACGGCACTATATAATAGATAGATAGATAGATAGATACAGCATTAGATAGATAGATAGATAGATAGATACAGCACTATATAACAGATAGATAGATAGATAGATAGATAGATAGATAGATAGAACTTTTTTTTGCCCCAATATGATTTGACTTCACAGAGCACAGAACTGGACAAGATGAGGTTCAGTTTATAAAAAGAGGCTGAATCAAGCAATGTCTGTTATGATTGGTGTGTATGAATACTTGGCTGACAAATTCTTGTGTGCACTGTCAATGGGTTCCCATCCAGTCTATTTTTGTTATGAAGTGGAGGTTTCCTCCAAAAGTTTTGATTGGCCAGGCCAGGCCTCCCATTGAACTTAAAGGAACACTCTACTCGAAAATGATATTTTTTCTATAAATGATATTTTTTCTAAATGTTACTTACTCCTTGTACTTTGTAGCGGTGGCTGAGAAAAAAATTTAATTTCATGTTGTCATGCAAACTGGAGAGAAAAAAGCTTACGCTATAATAAAAGCCAATAGTGACCAATGCCGTACAATGTCAATGTGAAAATCGACCATGAATAAAAGAAAACAAAACTCACGTTACTTGTGTCACATAATCCCCCAAAAACCCTGAAATGGATTAATAAGGTTTGAGAATGTTACGTGATATTAGCTGGGACAGTAGACATCTACAGTTTCAGCTTTTGGAATATGGTCAAAATGTAGTGGTTGGTAGTGATTGATTGGTGTTACACAATCATTTAATTAATTGTCAGTGTTGGCTTTGGCAATGACAGAAATTAAATAAAAATTTAGTAAGATGCCCACCCAGGGATGGGAAATTATTATTATTATTATCTTTTGGTATTTGATACACTGTATTAATCCCTGAGGGGAAATTGACTCTAATTATCTCTAACCTGCTCTGCATGTGTATTGCGCCAACGTTCTTGAATTCTTTACGACATTCTACTTTGTCATTTTCTCTTTGTCTTTTATTTCCGGCCCCAGCCCCAGTTAAATCTCTTGGTACAAAGTCTCGTCTCGTGGGACTTGAAAGTATCCCTCTGAAAAAGTCACCTCTCGTTCCAGGATTTTTTTTATATGATAGAGAGTGTCAGGGATGCCAGGGGCATTGACCCGGCCGGGACGCCGTGAGGGACCGGATGTGGGTCTGCGCCCACCCTGGATCACGTGGGGGCCGCCTTCCTCGTTGCCTTGGAGACCTGTTACCTCAGCACTTCCGCCACACCAGGAAGTGCTGGGGGGAAGAATTAAGAGGACACCCGGGGAGCTGCCGGGAGAGCAGCCGACACTTCTGCCACACGTAGGCGTGGCCAACGGGGGTGTGTCAGAAGCACCTGGAGCTCATCCGGGGAGTGTATAAAAGGGGCCGTCTCCCTTCATTTGAGGCTAGAGTCGGGTGGCAGAGGCAGAGGCAGAGGCAGAGGCAGAGGCAGAGGCAGAGGCAGAGGCAGAGGCAGAGGCAGAGGCAGAGGCAGAGGCAGAGGCAGAGGCAGAGGCAGAGGCAGAGGCAGAGGCAGAGGCAGAGGCAGAGGCAGAGGCAGAGGCAGAGAGTGGAGGCGGCCCGAAGAAAGGCATTGAGTGGCCAGGACTGTGTTGGGGTTTGTGCACTGACTTTATTTAGTGTCTGAGTGACACATTATTGTAAATAATTGTAAATAAAACGTGTGGTGGTTTGAAAACAACATGTCCGCCTGTCTGTGTCCGGGTTGGCTCGACAAGAGATATATATATATATATATAAAGCAGGAGAAATCAGTCTTTTAGATAATTGTGTGCACTACTGTGCGTGTTTGCATATCCTAATTGTTTTCTGGCTTAATATTGAAGTAATGAATGCATCTACCAAAATATATTGGAGTATAAGTATCCATTTGCATTTGGAAATGTGGAGAAGTAAAAATGAAAGAAGATGAAAATGTAATACTAAAGTAATATTGAGATATTCTCAAAACATGTTCAAGTTGAGTGACGACGTATTTCTATTTTGTTACTATACAACACTGCTTGAAAGTTACAGACTACATTCTTTCTCAACTAATAGTTCTCACTGGAGTTTTTCAATGTAATTTGCTAATTACTCTGTAATTAATGCCCTTTGTTTTTCATCAAACAATTTATCTGCAGCTCCCGTTAAGATTAAACATTTTAAACCTGTTATGATACACTGCTTTTGAACGGCTCACAGCTATCACTTACCTTTGACAGGTCATTCATTCATTATATCGTCTTCTACAGTCCATGTTTTTAATGTCAGCTTTCTTCTCCTTTTGTCCACTCCTACTTGGGGGTCACCACAGCGGACCATCCTTCTCTGTCTATACCCGTCTTTTACTTCATTTTCTGCCACACCAACCGACTTCATGTTTTTGTCTTGCTGGGTGGTTCCATCCTCATCTCTCCTCTTCACGTGCCCAAACCATCTCAATGTAGCCTCTCTCACTTTGTCACTAACCTATCATACCTGCATAGTCCCTCTAATACACTCAGAGCGAAAATCGTAGCATCTTCAGCTTTGCCACTTTCAGTTCGGCTTGCTCTGTTTTCTGTGTTTAATGTCTGAATTGGTTATTAAGTTACTGTGAACTACTGTCTATCCTCTTTTTTTTCTTGCTAATCTTATGTGAATGTTCATCCTTTTTTATTTACAGTTAAATGGAAAAAGCAGAAACTAACCCTCCACGGACACGGAAGACGAGTAGAGTTGAGCAAGTTGTAGGACGATGGCTGCGTCGCTCAAGAGACAACACTCCAAGGTGAATTTTCTGCAATATGCTACAAGTGTATCCTTTTGAACTACTTACTTGAATTTAAAAAGAATTTGTTAGCGAAGTTAGGGAAGAGTTGGCATGTTCTCCCCGTGTCTGCGTGGCTTTCCTACCAAAGTCCAAAGACATGCAGGTTAGGTGGACTGGCGATCCTAAATTGTCCCTAGTGTGTGCTGTGTGTGTGTGTGTGTGCCTTGTGGTGGGCTGGCACCCTGCCCAAGGTTTGTTTCCTGCCTTGCACCCTGTGTTGGCTGTGATTGGCTCCAGCAGACCCCCATGACCCTGTAGTTAGGATATAGTGGGTTGGATGATGGATAGATAGATAGATAGATAGTGTGAAGCCAACCCGGATGCAGACAAGCAGGACACAGGTTCAACACAACACCCGATTTTATTTACAATTTTGTGCACATGTCACCAACACCAACGTACACAATCCAGTCCCTTTTCAGACGCCAGTCCATCCACCTCCAGTCCTCCTCAGGATTTGTCTTCTTCTTCTTGACTCTGGCCATCGAATGGTGGGGACTGGCCCCCTTTTATAGGGCACCCGGAAGGACTCCAGGTGCCCAATGAGCTTCTTCCGGCCTGGCCAAATAAGGCCCTGGAAAGGTCCATGCGCCCCCTGGTGGTGGCCATGGGATCCAACAGAGTTCAGCTCCCATGCTCAATCACTTGTGGCCCTGCTGGAAACCAAGGGGGCTGCCCTCTGTCGGCCTGGTGGAGAAACTGCCCTAAAAATACTCTCTCCTCTGGTCTTTCCACACTCTGGGCACCCTGGCCAGGTAAGGGCTCTGGCTGCCCACCACATTAGATAAATAGATAGTTTATAAATAGTGATTTTATGTTCCTCAAAGCTCAATAAACTTCTGTATTTGCAATTTGCTTTTGATTATTACAAAATATTAACCCAAGAAAGGCTACCTTTTGTGTTGGCACTTTGACACACTGAAATAAAAAAAGTCACACATTTCTGCTTTTCAGAAATACTGTATACTGGGTGTTTTTCCATCCATCCATCCATTATCTAACCCACTATATCCTAACTACAGGGTCACAGGGGTCTGCTGGAGCCAATCCCAGCCAACAAAGGGCACAAGGCAGGAACAAACCCTGGGCAGGACGCCAGCCCATCGCAGGACTACTGGGTTTTTCCTATTTTATATTTAACTAATGAGACTCCCATCTAAACTTGTTTTTTATTCTGTAAAGAACTCGGCAAACTATAAATATGGAAGATTAATTGTGTCAAAAGTTAATGTAATCCAATGTGTTAACTGTATATGCTTCTGGTGCATTCAATTTTGGTACAGTTTTATCAGGTTGTCATTAAATACATATCATCCAAATTATCAATTGATTTTCAATATGGAATGAAATTTTCATGTCAGTTTAAAATGCATTACAAAAGCATACTGCATTTTAATCTATGGCCATAGATTCTATGTTATAACTAAAAGCATCCATCCATCCATTATCCAATCTGCTATATCTGAACACAAGGTCACGGGAGCCAATCCCAGCCAACACAGGGCACAAGTCAGGAAACAAACCCCGGGCAGGGCGCCAGCCCACTGCAGGGTGCACACACACACACACACACACACACCAAGCACACTCTTGGAACAATTTAGGATCACCAACTTACCTAACCTGCATGTCTTTGGACTGTGGGATGAAACCGACACAGACACGGGGAGAACATGTAAACTCCACACAGGGAGAACCTAGGAAGCGAACCCAGGTCTCCTAACTGTGAGGCAGCAGCGCTACCCACTGCGCCACCATGCCACCCTAACTAAAAGCATTGCAAACATATTTCATTTTGCTTAGCGGCTGCTCTTGGCATATTGCATTTTGTTTCAAGACCACTGATTAATCATGCCAAAACTGAATGTAATGTACACTACCAATCAAAAGTTTTAGGATCCCTCAGGTTTTCCAGTTTGTCTTCAAATTTAATGAGTTGAAATGCAATGAATTACCTAAAAGTAAAGAAGAGGTAAGCAGTAAACTGCCAGAGGTTCAAATTTAAAGTTCAGGTTAGCAAAAACAGAGAAAAAAAGGAAATTGCAGAATATTACAAATGACCCTCCTTCAGGGAACAACTAATAAGTTACAACCTAGAGGTGTTCCACAGCAGTTAAAGTAAATGAAGCCTTGCAATTTGAAGCAGACAATTTGCACAGGTGTCCCAACTTCTGCTGATTACTTAAAAAATACTCTGTCTGTCTTAAAGCAGAGCTGGAACAGATTATGTCACTACACCCCACTTAGATAATATTTCAGTGATAATGGCAAGAAATGGTAATTAACAAATGAAATGAGAGCATTATTACCGTTAGAAGTACAGTGGTACCTTGGTATACGTCCGCATTGGAATAAGTCCAACTTGGTATACGTCCTGTTTGGACGCGAAAAATTTTGCTTGGTATACGACCTTTGTTTGGAATACAACTCGTGTGCTAGAACACCGCGCGCTACCCTTGTTTACCTCTCTCGAGACAAAGCCATGACTGCCCACGATCGTCAGTTGCTAGCATTCAGTGAACAACCTGCACTATAACTCACTCCATCCATCCATTTTCTAACCCGCTGAATCTGAATACAGGGTCACGGGGGGTCTGCTGGAGCTAATCCCAGGGCACAAGGCACGAACCAATCCTGGGCAGGGTGCCAACCCACCGCAGGACACACACAAACCAAGCACACACTAGGGTCAATTTAGAATCGCTAATCCACCTAACCTGCATGTCTTTGGATTGTGGGAGGAAACCCACGCAGACACGGGGAGAACATGCAAACTCCATGCAGGGAGGACCGGGAAAGCGAACCCAGATCTCCTAACTGCGAGGCATCAGCGCTACCACTGTGCCACCGTGCCACCCGCACTATAACTCTCTGTGAGTTTTCCCGTGATTTTGTGTTTTTTCGCGTACATTTGTTTGTTGATTGATTGTTGAAAAGTATGAAGGTGGCATGCGTATCCAGGACATGGCTGCTACGATTGTGAAAAACAAAGACGTCATTAAAAAGTAAAGTGAGGTTAAATTTTCATTTATTTCATCTAATTGCTTTTGCATTTATGTATTTTAGTATTAAGTAGTGTTTAAATTATTTTATACAACCCCATCAATGTATAATATGCCAAGAACAATAGGATTTTTTTTCATGGGAACGGATTAATAATTTTCCCTTTATTTCTTATGGGAAAAATTTATTTGGTATACGTCCTGTTTGGTATAAGTCAAAGGATCTGGAATGGATTAAGGACGTATCCCGAGGTACCACTGTATAAGCCTTTCAATTAGAGTAATTGCAAAAAAAAATCGAAGTGTCAGTAAGTCCAGTGGCGTCCTACACAATCCACAGGCAATTGGAAACTGGAAGAAAGTCTGATAGGAAGAGATCTGGCAGACCAAAAAGTCACAACCCAAGTTTCTGAGAGTCACCAGCTTGTGGTCTGGGCACCTCACAGCACAACAGCTTCAAGCACAGCTTAACAGTGCAGGTCGATAAAAGCAAATCTCAGTTTCTACTACGAAGAGGAGACTTTGTGCTGCAGGTTTGACAGGGTAAGTGGCACAAAGAAAGCCATTCCTTAAAGGACAAAAAGGGGCCTTGAAATACCAGCTGTGGACTACTGCAGACTGGAAGAAAGTCTTATGAACCTATGATTCAAAATTTGAAATCTTCAGTTCATCACACAGGGTATTTGTATGCTATTGAGTTGGTGACAGGATAGTTCCTCAGTGTGTGACACCAACTGTCCAACATGGAGGAGGAAGTGTGATGGTCTGGGGTTCTTTTACTAGAGGCACAGAGTGACTGGCATTCTGACTCAAAAGGGTGACCACAATTTTGGATGTTATATCAAACATCAAAGGCTGGCTACTTTGATGAATCCAAAATTTGAATAAAATTTTGTAAATTTTAATGATTCCTGCCATGATGACATCACTTCCGACACACAGCAGTGATGTAATCTCCTGCCACATTACATCTTGTCGCCATTTTTTATGTATAAATACCACCTTCACAGTACTGTAAACTGTCAAATGTTTTGCTTTATTAGCCAACTTTGATGCTAATTTTCTTCAAGTCTGTCAGACATTATACAGGGCAACCATCTCAACTCTTTGACGTTTTAGAGTCAAATTATTTCTTATTACACTTTTGTTTAATGGTTGTCCTATTCTGTGATGCCTTATAGTTAAATTTGGATTCCATTCAAAGTAAATAAAATGTGTTTTACTGGATCTGTAATCGTTTCTTTAAAGTATGGTAGACATCTTATAAATGCTGCCAGGGTATGTAAAGTTACGAGCACAACTGTATACAGGCGGAATCCTGTTATAACAAAACTCACAGGACTTTAAAAATATTTTATTATAAAGGAAGTTTTATTATAACGAATATGGAGAAAATACATATAGTATTATGACTGGAGTGTTGCAAGGACAGCTCCGTATTTACTTCTTTATTGAAATATTTTAGCAATTGTTTTAAAATGAAAAATGTAATTGTGTAACTGCAAGTTATGATCGAGTAGCCACTGTCTATTAGACTTCAATATATCTTCACATGCTTCCATCTCTGGCAAGTGACATTTTAGATAGTGTTACGCTGATTAAAATATATTCCAAGATAAAGACATGCAACAGAAAAATGAACTGAATTAAGGATTACACAAATACAATTGTTTTCCGAAATACTGATTTGTTATATTCTTTTTTCTGTTGTTTCATTTTGATGTGTATTTGTAATGTGTAGTGTAAGTGATAATTAAATGACATAATGTAATTTAAGAAATTATTTGGGGACTTAAACAAAGAAGCAGCTTTCTGAAAAGAAGCCATAGCAACTCTCCAAAGTTTTAACAGTGTGATCACAACACAATAGGATTTTCTATTCAATGCTATGCCCATCTGTGACGAGGAGGGGGAGACGTCCAAAGTGTGACATGTCAGAGGCATTGTTTTAGTTGGTATGAGCTTATGAGTCCATCCACCCCATGAAGAAAGCCTGGACTGGAAAGCAGGTTTGCGAATGCAGTTTACAACTTAATTACCTGTATATCCTTTCTTTCTTTGCACATCCTTTGAAATGAGAAAATACTGACAGAAACAAAAATAGACTTGTTTTGATGGAAAGAGAGGCTGTTGCTGCTGACCTGGGCTAGAATGGGGGCTATGATTGAAGGAGTGTGGCAAGAAGCCACAGGAGTCCTTTACATTAAGATCTCATCTCATCTCTCTCTCTCAGCAGCCATATTTAGACAGGCCATGCTGCCCGTTTCTGACATTCCATTTTAAGGGCCACGCCGAGCTACATTAGAGAAGAATTTAATCAGCATAGTAAGACAGACTTGGTGGCCTACTACTGGGTTTTATTTTTTTTTAGCAATGCTCATTTTACTCTGCTATTTTAGGCATATTATCCACGATGTATGAATAAATGTGTAACTTTCCCTACTGCCTGTTCTGGTACTAATTGCCTGAGAACTAGCAGTTAATTCTGACAGTGTGGTAAGAGTATGGGATCTGGAGCATTGTGTTATGGTCTATGCAATAAAGAGTCTAAAAAGGAAATTAGAGTCACTTTAGGACCTTACCATGACAAAAAAGATAGTCAGGTTAAGTTTGGATCCAATTTTAAAATGAAGGTTTTGACATATAAAATCGTTGTGATCTCGGGAGATCCTCCAAACAAAATTTCAACATGAAGCCTCCAAAGAAGCTAGGGAGCAGCACCTTAAAACGGGCAGTATACTTTATAGCCTCAAAAAACTGCTACAAATCTCCACAAGACGCAAAGTCACTTTTAACCTTGTTCTTGTGTAACATACACGGGCAAATGAAGAACTTTGCAAAATAAAAAGAACGCTCTTTAGCACAAGAAGCACAGAGGAGCACAACACGCACAGAAGTTGTTACCTTAAAAAAAAAAATAGCATTCTAGTGCCAAACAGGTTTGAAAAAACACAAAGAAAGGTCGATAATCGGAGCAAGAGGCCACAATTCAGGAAATCCTCAAAAGCACAATAATAATCAGAAGAACTCACCAACAGCAGTGCGTACCATGTACCACAGGGGACTGCTTGTTTCCTCAGCCTTTATAGGGGCTGTCACTTGATGGTGATCAGCAGATGGCGCTAACTCTTGGGGAGCAACCCACAAAATACAAGGAGCATGGCAGAACAAGCATGGATAGATAGAAACTATCAATCCATCCATTATCCAACCCGCTATATCCTAACTACAGGGTCACTGGGGTCTGCTGGAGCCAATCACAGGGCGCAAGGCAGGAAACAAACCCCGGGCAGGGCGCCAGCCCACATACACCAAGCACAATTTAGAATCGCCAATGCACCTAACCTGCATGTCTTTGGACTGTGGGAGGAAACTCACGCAGACACGGGGAGAACATGCAAACTTCACGCAGGGAAGATCTGGGAAGTGAACCCAGGTCTCCTAACTGCGAGGCCGCAGCACTACCCGCTAGATAGAAACTAAATAATATAAAAACTAATAAATAATAAACTAAGAAAAACAAATAATAAAGATAAAATAACAATATTAACACAAACAAAGGAATCAAACATGAACAAATAAGACGTAAAAAAGGAATTTTGACCTAAGCCATAGGAGAAATTCTGGCTGAAACATAACACTGACATACCTCAGAGAACTCATTAATGCCTTTACTCCAGAGGGTACTCTGGAATAAATAAGATGCATGTTTTCTTACTTTTCCAAGGATAAATGCAATGTCCTTCTACTTCTATCCTTGTCCCTGGTCATCCCATTCAGAGAGAATTTGCGCCTACCCTTCATCAGCATTTTCATTATCCAGCCGTCCTTTGGTCCCCTTCAGTCCAGATAATTAGTATTCCTGTCTGTAATCTTTATTCCATATTGTTGTTTGTGGAAAAGACAGAGAGGCTGGGCCTCAGTGTAATACTGACCCCAGCTCACTCCTCCTTAGGTAGCATTTTCTAGTAAGACAGATTAGTGGATTTTTTGGATGAATAATTACAGTGAAGATTAGTGAAATCAAAACAGACAGTCATTCAGGGTCACAAAGCAAGATATAAGGAAAAAAAAGCTTCAACACGTCACTCCTGCAGATGAATGTATAGGGTGGTCCAGATTTGATTATGCAATTTTCATTACGCTATAACTTATTAAGTTTATTACATTGAAAATCACCCGAACTGACGACATGAAGAATCGTCTTCTCGCCAAACTGGAATTGTCCCCGCATAAATCAAAGTCATCCAGACGATCTAGATCTGCATAATTAGATCTGGACCACCCTGTAGGTAGCTTATAGCTGGTATAGCTGTTTGTGTTGGAAAATAATTCATTTGCATTAGAACTATATTCAGGACAGAAGCACAATTTATTTTTATATTTTGCCTTCAGGGAAAAGCTTCCAGGGGATGATCCTGCAGACAAGAGTAACCAACAGGTGAACATCCCGCTGAAGATCACCTTGCATATTCACAAGGATGTACTGCTCGGACTTTTCAGATTTCAGATGTTAACTGTTCCTCCCTTCATTGTCAAAGGAGTACCAGCAGGTATGGCTTTCAGTCATTTCACTATTTGCACAAGACACAAAAAATATGAATGTTTTTAGTAATGGGGAAATAAAGCAAAGTTTACTTTAAATGTCCCTCTTAATGACAAATCAGCGAGTGGTGGTTAAGTCTCTCCATTCATATTATGAACCAAAAGTTTTGAGAAAGTTTGCTGCTTCAGTGTTTTTAGATCTTTTTGTCAGATGTTTCTGTGTCATACAGAATACAGTAGAATTGCAAGCAGTTCCAAAGTTTCAAAGGTTTTTATTGACAACTAGCAGACCACGTGCGCTTCACTGCAGTCGCTGTAGTTGGAATAATTATGTACTGTATCTACATGTGACTTATAGAGCTTCTTTATATACATTTTTGGTTTGTCCTCCTGGACCCAAAATATATAAATTTTCTCTATGACTAGTTCGTGAACATGCTACATAAAAAATAGAAACGGGAAAAACAGCAACACCGCCGGGAACAACAGTAAATGAGATAAAGTAAAAGTCTACCAAACACTAAATGAGATATATTAAAAAAGGGCAACAGCACCGGGAACAACAGTAAAAAACAACAGTAAATGAGATAAAGTAAAAGTCTACTAAACATTAAAGTACAAAAACGAAGTAGAAAGTAACAGTAAACCGCAACACCGATGGAAACACCGGCACACCGCGTCTACTAAACACTAAGAAACACTAAGTAGAAACACTAAAGGAAAAAATACTATTCAGTAAGTACTGCGTCTAGTAAACAGTAAATCAGTAAAGGAGAGAGGACAAAACACTAAGGAAAAAGAACGGCAAGACCGCGTCAACTGCAGAGCTCAGCTCGGAGCGAAATGAAGTGAATGAAATGAGGTGAATGGGAGGAGAGATGATCACCTGACTCCCCCACCCACCTTAACTCTCAATCCCTCCACAAACACAGTCTCTCGGTTCCCAACTCTCCTTTATATGTATAGATTACATGAAGTTGATGTTAAGAGTCAATATTTCCAGTGTTGGCCCTTCTTTTCAAGACCTCTGCAGTTCCCCCTGACAGGCTGTCAATCAACTTCTGGGCCAAATCCTGACTGATGGCAGCCCATTCTTGCATAATCAATGCTTGGAGTTTGTCAGAATTTGTGGGTTTTTGTTTGTCCAACCACCTCTTGAGGATTAACGACAAGTTCTCAATGGGCTTAAGGTCTGGGAGTTTCCTGGCCATGGACCCCAAATTTCGATGTTTTGTTCCCTGAGCCGCTTAGTTGTCACTTTTGCCTTATGGCCTGGTCCTCCATCATGCTGGACAAGGCATTGTTCGTCACCAAACTGTTCTTGGATGGTTAAGAGAAGTGCTCTCAGAGAATGTTTTGGTACCATTCTTTATTCATTTATGTACTGTTTTCAGAACCACAGATGTAATGTTTGCTCTCAGTTTCAAATACTGATTCCCATGTCCATGTGGCACCAAAGTTGTTCCAGCTAAAAAGGCACAGCATCAATCTGAAGGCAACACTTAAACTGTATTTACTCATCAAATTTGAAATGCCAACTGTGTGTATAAAAAAAATCTCTTTTGATTGCTTGGATCACATTTCTTTACTGTGTTTCACAAGTGAGAAAGCTTTGGAAACTCAGGCAAGGATGTTTTTGTACAGAAACTCATGGTTGGTGACTCTGCCGCTTTTTAGAATACTGGAAGAAAGTTTACCCTTTGAGGACACCTCTGGGACGCTGGCAGCCTCACCGTGTTGCTAGTGCAACAGGCCGAATGGAAGGAAAGCAACTAGAGTCTTGGGCGTTAGAAACGGTGCAAGCAGTTTTATTCGATCTGTAAGCTCAGTCATTGTTTCACAGTAAGGAAACTAGCAGCAAATGTTGAGCTTACCAGCAAGGTTTTCCATTTTCTTCACTTCTGTTTGCACGAAGTGAACGCTGATGATGCGTTATAGCAATAAGCAAACGCGGATATACAGGAACACAGGAAGACAGGCATGGGGGGAGTTTTGCTACTGTTTATGGATGTTTTGTTTTTCTTTTTTATGATATGATGCGGACTGATTGAGATCATTGACAATAACCAGTAGGGGCTGGGTGGTCTCGTGGCCTTGGAACCCCTGCAGATTTTTTTTTTTTTCTTGAGCTCTCTGCCGTTTTTGTTTTTTCTGTCCTCCTGGACATTGGACCTTATTTTGTTCTTTGTTACTTAGTATTGCCTAATCTTATTTTTACATTTTCCTTTTTTCTTTCTTCATCTTGTAAAGCACTTTGAGCTAAATCATTTATTTGAAATTGTGCTATAGAAAGAAATGTTGTTGTTGTTGTTATTAGTATAATTCTGGTGTATATTGAATGTACTGTGTGGTGTTGCCAAGTGCGGGTAATAACAGAGCCTTGACAAGCCAAGAATGGCTTGCAACACCAGCCGGGTCGTCCCTTTTAACTTCTGTATCCTCTTCTGTAAACATAAACAAGTGCCTTCTAGCAACAACTGGTATAACACAAAAGAAAATTAGGGAAATGGTTAGCCTCTTCAATGAAATAGCAGGTCTCCTGTGGAGCTCCGAAGCCGTCAGGTATAGGTCACAAAAGATAGCTCAGCAGAGGAAGTCCATCCATCTATCCATTATCCATCCCGCTATATCCTAACTACAGGGTCACGGGGGTATGCTGGAGCCAATCCCAGCCAACACAGGGCGCAAGGCAGGAAACAAACCCCGGGTAGGGCGCCAGCCCACCGCAGGGCGCGCACACACACACACACACACCCACACACCAAGCACACAATAGGGGCAATTTAGGATCACCAATCCACCTAACCTGCATGTCTTTGGACTGTGGGAGGAAACCCACGCAGACACGGGGAGAACATGCAAACTCCACGCAGGGAGGACCCGAGCGGAGGAAGTGAAGCTTCTTATAACAATGGAAGGGGCGGAGCTAATTTCCATCACTGGGCGGCTTCTTGGAGCTGCAGGGAATAAAAGGAGATGACACTGTTCGCGACAGCGACCCCTCTCGCTCCGGCGGCTTATCACCTACCTGAAGTGAGCCTCCGACACACATGCGTGACAACAGGTATAATGTACTTGCTGTGGTTAGTGTGTTTGTTTTTTTATTTACAATCCCAGTATTGTGTACTTCTTTGTCCAGCAGCTCCATTCTCCTACCCATCACCTGTTGTCATATAAATGATTCCTCCATTAGAGAGGCTAGGGTGGCAGGGAAATGGAACAAGCTTTATTAGGGCTGACACTGTTGTAATGGAGGCTGGTTCAATTGATTTTAAGAAAGTTTGAAAGTTGTGAATACATCAGCAGAGTGAAGGGCTGGGTGGCTCAGTAGTTGACTGTTGAATGGGAGAGATACACATTCTGTAATGAGAAGACAGAAGAGAGAAAAAGGTTTGGGGAATCCACCCCATATAATAACAGGCAACAACAAAACAATCATGAAGAGTAATCAAAAAAAGTAGTCCCAAGTAGACTAACTGAGGAAGAAAGGTTTGGGCTTTTATAGTTGTTGTAGAGGAAGAGGTGGGTCCGTGTGGGGATTAATGGAAGTGAGGTCAGTAGGCGGGGCCTGGTCTGGACGGGAGGGCGGAAGTTGATGCTGGGGTACATGGGTTTCCCTTCTGTGGATCTGTAGAAGAGGAAGAAGAGAGGTTAATGCACTTTATCAACCCTCGAGCTGACATCTTACCCTCCGTTAAGCCCTTTGACTGCCTCCCATGTGCACGTGTTTGACAGTTCCCATTGGCCAGTAAAGGCTGGCAGAAGAAAAGAGTGTGAAAATGGCCCGTTGAAATGTTTTCTGTGCAGTCTGCATGGTCTTCTTGTGTATGCATGAATTTCTAAAGACGTGCTTGATTGGAGTCCATAAATTGACCCAGTGTTTACTAAAGTAGTTACAACTTTCTACTTTCAGATTAAAATTACAGAAAAATGTAAAATCTGCATGATTAATCTGTTATGTTTTATTTTGATGAGCTTCATTTACAGCACGTTAACCTGAGCTAAGCATGATATACCTACGGTGCATCATGTGACTAACGAGGGCACATGACATACATGACATTGAATTGGGGAAAAAAACAAAAGATAATTACTGTAATGTACAGCCAGAGCTTTGTAACAATAAAACCAAAAGTACTCAAGAGCTCCACAAGAGAATGACACAGGAGCTTAATTGACTTGGAACATTGCTTTTAAAATTCATTTTCTACATAAAAGAACCACAGTGATATCCGTAACACATTTAGTTGACTTGTGCTCCTTCTTCCTTCCCTGCATTTGTACAGTTTATGTCTTAATACAACATGCATGAAGATGGCAACAATAAAAGCTGGCAGTGTTGAGCTTTTAAATTCAATTTATTGGTAACACAATGTCGTCATATCAATTAAGAACATCACAGTTCACTGATGTGGTAAGAAAGCAAATCGCATTATAGTTGATGATCAATGATTATACACGTAAACCACCAAAAAGCTCTAATTCTGAATTCTGATGAGAATCATCCTGTGTGTGGTCTTTACACAAAATGACTGATAGGAAAAAAGAAAAATCACTGCCACTTGGATTGTTTTGCTACATTTAGAAATCCTAAAATATTTAATTGGAGATTTCTTCAAATGATGAACCCAAAAACTGAAATGAAAAATAAAAATCAGTAGATGCATTCATTCATTCACCAGGCAGAAACCAACAATGAATTTAGCTCCAGTCCATTGCTGTGATGTCAGCTGAGTTCTCTCTCTTACTCATCCCTGACCATACAGTGGTGGCACTTTTCCTACATAGTCCCCCCATTTCAGGTCACCATCATGTTTCGGGGCAATTGGTGTCACAGGTGTTTATGTTTCATCAGGTGGGTTTCATGGCTTCACAAAATACCTCGTCTTGCTTTCACTTTTTGCAATCCGTAGTCGCCATTGTTCAAGATGAGGAGAAGAGCTGTGCCAATGAAAGGCAAAGGAGCCATTAAGAGGCTGAGAAACAAGGATAAAACACTTGGAGACATTGATAAAACCTTAGGATGACCTCAGTCAGCTCTCTGGAATATTATGAAGAAGAAAGAACACACTGGTGGGCTCTGTAATCACAAAGGGACTGGTAGGCCAAGGAAGACCTCCACTGCTGATGACAGAAGAATCTTCACTATGGTACAGAAAAAGCCCCCAGGCAGGGCGCCAGCCCACCGCAGGGCACACACACTCACTCTAGGGACAATTTAGGATCACCAATGCACCTAACCTGCACGTCTTTGGGAGGAAACTCAAGCAGACATGGGGAGAACATGCAAACTCCACTCAGGGAGGACCCGGGAAGTGAACCCGGGTGTCCTGACTGCGAGGCAGCAGCAGCGCTACCCACTGCGCCACTGTGCCGCCCATTGTACATGCAGGAAAAGGAAAAGAATATGGAATAGTAATGATGTAGTGGAGTGATTATTTGTCAACTCTCGGCTAAATAACAAGCAGGAACAAGTCAGACATAATCAGTGGAGATACTGTAGGTAATGAACTACTAAAGAATAATGCCAGATAGACAGAAGTGGTGATGGTTCTGATAATATTTACATTTATGCAATCCAAAAACAATATAGAAGGCAGCAATGGAAAATTCAAAGGAAATTAAAAGAATTATAATTTTTTCTAATATGTTGCACAAGGTTCAATGCTCTTTTATTCAAAGAATATCTTAAATATATTGCATCAGTTTATAACAACAACAACTTTTATTTATTTTGCACATTTTTATACAAACAATGTAGCTCAAAGTGCTTTACAAGATTAAATAAAACAGAAATTAATATAAAACTTCATCCATCCATCCATCCATTTTCCAACCCACTGAATCCGAACACAGGGTCACGGGGGTCTGCTGGAGCCCATCCCAGCAAACACAGGGCACAAGGCAGGAACCAATCCCGGGCAGGGTGCCAACCCACCGCAGGGCACACACAAACACACCCACACACCAAGCACACACACGGGCCAATTTAGAATCTCCAATCCACCTAACCTGCATGTCTTTGGACTGTGGGAGGAAACCTTAAACAAGATTATGCAATAATAATATACAATATGTAAAAAAGAAAATCTTAAACTCAGATTGGCAGGAGGACAGAAAAAACAAACACAATAAACTCCAATTAAGTTGGCGAAAAAAAACAACAAAATCTGCAGGGGTTCCAAGGCCAAAAGACCACCAGTCCCCAGTGGGCATTCTACCTAACACAGATGTTCAAAATCAGTCCTCATGGTTTACAGGCTTCACATGGAAGACTTTGATGGTGGTGGTGATGTGGACATCTGGGACCCCCGCCACTCAATTCATAAATGAAGGGTACCTTGATCAGATGGTGGAGGCACAGATCACCACCACAGAAGAACCGAAAAAGGCTGCAGAGAATAGTAGAGATAAGGAGGGAACTGCAGAACTCAGAGGAGAATGATAAGTCAATGTCCATATAGACTAATAGGGATACCACTAAAACGTAGCTACAAAAAAGCCATTTAGCAGTTTTATAAATTGTTCTACAATAGTCGCCTGGCGAATTTCTACTGGTAAAATATTCTTCATTTTAGGTGCATAATATTAAAAGGCCGCCTCACCACTTATTTTCAGGTTGGCTCTTGGAATCGTAAGCTGACCTTCATTTGAAGATCTGAGGTTACGACTTGGAGTGTAAGGGGACAGACATTCCAAAGTATGGGACAGGGCGAGAATATTTAAGACTTTATAAACCATTAGTAGTACTGTACTGTATTTTAAAGTCAATTCTAAATGAGACGGGTAACCAATGTAAGGATGATAAAACTGGTGAAATGTGCTCAGATTTTATTTCTAGTTAAGATTCTTATTGCTGCATTCTGCACTGACTGTAACCGATTGATGTCTTTCTTAGGGGTCGTATATGTTAGTGTGATGATCTGGTGTTTGTTTTCAATTTTTTTCAACTTTTCCTTTTTTTGACTCTCCATTTTGAGGGTTATGCGGTCCAAGCATTTTAATGGTTATATTTGTTTTCCAATTGAATGTGCTGGTTGCTATGCCATTGTTAGACAGCATGGCCAGGAGTTTGTGACATGTGATGTCATTACTGCGACCATTTAAAAGATTAGCATTGTACATGTCTGTGGATCCAGCACAAACCCCCTAGTGCTAAGCTTTTTTGTATTATAATTTATTACTGGTTACACTTTTTTTTCCTATTCTTTTTGACCTTGACTTTTGGCTTGCATATTTGGCTGAGTTGCTGTGCCTTGACTCGTTTTTGACTTCCCTGTCCAATGTCCCCTTACTATGAGTTTTGATTTCATATCCCAAGCTTGTTTTTCTCCTGATCTTTGATCTCTCCGTTTTTACCCTCTATATATCTTTTCCTCTTCTCCTGTTTTCATTCTTCACTCAGACCTCTGCTGTTTAGTGCAGTCAGTACAAAGATTCCTCTGTAATGTAAGCCACAGGTACTCTCAGTTGATGGTGTCCCTATTGGCAATGGATCTGTGGATTTGTTTGAGATGCAGATCATAAATTTATATTTTAAATTCTTCAATTTTTTTTTTTTGTTATTCAGAGTCCAACCCTTAGACTTATTCTTAAAATAGGTACACTTGGATTTATTAAGCATCCCAAAATAACTCATAGGATTTGCGCTAAAAGTTTGACTTGGATAAGAATTTGTCCTATGTCAGAGTAGGACATGAGAAGTGGTTATAAAGTGTCCTACTCCCACTCCCAGCTAGGAGTAAGAGTTCAGGTTTGAGAATGAATGATGTCATGATTTTATGGCACTCTAAGCCACAAAGTGACGTGTCAAGATTGAAGCCGCTGACTTGTTCTATTTTTTGAAGTCGTGCTGAAGGCTCTCCAAACTGTCTGTGCTGATACTTTGCACTTTTTCTTCTCTCAAAAAGATACAAACATCTTGTAAATAGTAGTAAGTTTTTCATTATTAGGGGAGTCGGGCAACTTCAAGATTTCCTTTTTAACTGCATGTGGCTCCTTCTCTTATACTGATGCACATTAGCAGAGATAACTCATGCTTTATAGTTTTCTTGGAAATAATGATGATGCCTTGTAGATTTCTGATACTATCACTAAGGCTTCACCCCAAACGCCTTGTTAAGTGACAGTTAAGCACTGACCCCAGCTACGGCGCCATTTCTGAAGTCATGTTCCCTCTTCCAGTCCTGCTGATTGTCTTGGAGTGCTGTGCCTCTCTCCATCATCCAACCATCCATTATCCAACCCGCTACATCCTAACTACAGGGTCATGGGGGTCTGCTGGAGCCAATCCCAGCCATCACAGGGTGCAAGGCAGGAAACAAACCCCGGGCAGGGCGCCAGCCCACCGCAGTCTCTCCATCATCCCCATCCTTATTTTCTTCAGGGCTCTATTTATCTAATGCCCTGGGAGTCTCCACCTACCTTTTCTTGAAACTTCCCAGGCTTGTAAAGTGTAATGCGAATATTCTAGGGATTCATGGAATGCAGGGCTCGGCACACGTATTAGATATTTTGCTGTAAATCACTCACCCTACCCCGTCTGTCTTCAGGGCTGGCTACTAAATTACAGCTTGCAGCCATGTCCACCTGTGTGTTTGATACTGTGATATCGCTCGTGATTCACATATTTGTGCTCATCCACACTTGGGGCAAAATCCTTATGTGCATACCGAAGGGCACAAATGCAGTTTGCTTTAACGTTACCTCATGTTAAG
Organism: Polypterus senegalus; assembly: GCF_016835505.1. Taxonomy (NCBI): domain Eukaryota; kingdom Metazoa; phylum Chordata; class Cladistia; order Polypteriformes; family Polypteridae; genus Polypterus; species Polypterus senegalus. The sequence continues at coordinate 19,894,830 of NC_053160.1, forward strand.
TAGTGGGGAAATGTATGACTCTGTGTATTACCACGTGCATTGTAAGGGTGTGCAATGGTCTGTGCTGTCAATGGGTGAAAGAACAGAGGAGTCTGAGTGAAGATCTGGGGTGCCGACCAGGCCACCCTGTTCAATGTTATTGACTGAAATAGGCACTCATGGGCACTATAACTGAAAACAGGCAATTACATTGCTTTGTGGGCCAATGTGGGTTCTCAAAGCAGTGAGTTCTGTCGAGTGTATCAAGGTCAGGGGCCTCAGGGACTAGTTCACAATTGAGACACCTCCTTCCAGGTACGCCTGTATTTATAAGGCTCTACAAGAAGGGACGAGACTTCCTGGCACATTGTGGACGTGGCTCCGGTGCCATCAACGGATATCTTATTGGTATTGCAGAGGGGAAAGTTGATGATAGCATTAGCAACATCAACCCCTCTCGCCCCCAAAATGGTGCCGCATGCATCAGCAGAGTCCAAAAAGGTGATTCTCAAACACCCATGTGGAAATTTTAAGAAACAGTTTGGTTGTGACATACCCAAATCATCACTATTGCAAAGCTGCATTTTTACATGTAACGTTACCAACACTTTCATTTTGGCAAACAGTAAATGGCGTCTCCACTTTGATGGAACGATCACGTAACATACAAAATTTGTTGGTAATGTTATTCCATCTTTGTCAAACTGGTATCTTTTTACAATTTTATTGTTGTCCAACACAAGGTAGGACATATCACAAGCTCTCCTAAATCCTGGTGACATTATTCATCCATCCATCCATCCATCCATCTATCCTCTTCTGCTTATCCAAGGTCGGGTCGCGGGGGGAGCAGCTTGAGATGCCCTGACTTCCCTCTCCCTGGCCACTTCTTCTAGCTCTTCCGGGAGAATCCTAAGGCGTCCCCAGGCCAGCCGGGAGACATAGTCCTTCCAGCGTGTCCTGGGTCTTCCCCGGGGCCTCCTCCTTAGACATGCCCAGGGAGGCGTCCAGGAGGCATCCTGATCAGATGCCCGAGCCACCTCATCTGACTCCTCTTGATGGAGGACTCTGAGTCCCTCCCAGATGACTGAGCTTCTCACCCTGTCTTTAAGGGAAAGCCCAGACACCCTACGGAGGAAACCCATTTCAGTCGCTTGTATTCTCGATCTCGTTCTTTCTGTCACTACCCATAGCTCATGACTATAGGTGAGGGTAGGAACGTAGATCGACCGGTAAATTGAGAGCTTTACCTTGCGGCTCAGCTCCTTTTTCACCACGACAGACTGATGCAAAGCCTGTATCACTATGGACGCCGCACCGATCCGCCTGTCGTTATTAAATAATTAAAATTATTAAATTAGGAAAATTGATCAAATGTTTGTTTCTGCTACTACTAAAAGTAGGCCCAAATTTGTATCACTCTGAGATTTTTAAGCCAGTTAGGACCATTTTCTTATGCCGAGACAGTTGATAAATATGGGCACTAAATCCTGCCTGAATCCTATTGATCTTTTTGTTTTAAAAATGTTCGAAGAAGATTGAACTGCCCTATTTTCATTGTTTTACTATTGAGATGCTACCCTTACCATATGAAGATTTATGGAAATGGTCTTTGTAACAAAAAAGATCCTTGAGTTACATCCTCATAGAGCGCATAGACTTGTTATGCCTGTGTTAGGTTAACTGGCTAATTCTGCTTTTTGTGTATGCGATAGACTGGCACCCCATCCAGGACTGTCTCCTTACACCCATTATCTGTGTTGTTGTGGCCCTCTGCAACTTTGGACTGCATTGAATGAATTTGAAAATAGAAATAAGGTGCATGTCCATTTTGTTCACAGGTGGCCCCACTGAAGAAAGGCTTTTGCCAGGTGATGAGATCGTAAAAATAAATGAGGCTTTTGTGGACGCTGTGTCTGTTGAAGAGGCAGTGGATATCATCAGGTAATGGATGTTTATAATATGTACAGCAACCTCTATGGGTGCACTTGAGCCATCCCTGAACCCAGAATAACTCCAAAGACATCAGAGTGGATTAAAGCAAAAGGTGTTTAGTAAATAAATTCAGATGTTATCATTTATTATTAAACACATTCAAAGAGGTGAGGTTAAGGGAGAATTAAAAGGAACATCTAAAATGGAGAAACAATACACTAAACGGGCATCTAGCCCTTACTAACAGGCATAGAGTGTCTGACTTTTTAGATCAAGTGCTGCTAAAAAAGATGTGCAGCATTTCTAGGTTTATAGGAGTTATTTTCAGTTTTTAGATGTGTACAGGCCAGAAGTTTGGAGACACCTCCTTATTCAATGTGTTTTCTTTATTTTCATGACCATTTACATTGGTAGATTCTCACTGAAGGCATCAGAACTATGAATGAACACATAATGTGGACTTATGTACTTAACAAAAAAAGGTGAAATAACTGAAAACATGTTTGATATTCTAGTTTCTTCAAAATAGCCCCCCTTTGCTCTGATTACTGCTTTGCACCCTCTTGGCATTCTCTAAATGAGCTTCAGCAGGTAGTCACCTGAAATGGTTTTCACTTCACAGGTGTGCCTTATCAGGGTTATTTAGTGGAATTTCTTGCTTTATCAATGGGGTTGGGACCAGCAGTTGTGTTGTGCAGAAGTCAGGTTAGCTGGACGATCATTTATTTTTCAACAGGACAATGACCCCAAACACACCTCCAGGCTGTCTGTGTAAGGGCTATTTGACCAAGAAGGAGAGCGATGGAGTGCTGGAAATGGTCATGAAAATAAAGAAACCACATTGAATGAGGAGGTGTGTCCAAACTTTTGGCCTGTACTGTATACTCTAATTTACTTTAGTTATTGTTTTGTGTTTTAAGTTGAAATGGAAAAGCTAATTTTTCTTACAGTCTTGATTTTTGTTATTTAAAAGACGTGTTTTATATATCATGTGACAGCATCAGGCATGCCTGTGACATTAATTTTGTTCTTTATTGTTGTGGTTCAGCCAGGGTTATTGCCTTGGCATAAGTTTATTTGTTTATTTAATATATATATGTATATTTTAAGTTTTCATCTTCAATTATCAGTTTTGTTTTGCCCTTATGAAAATGATTTTTTTGTTGATATTGAATTGATTATTAATTTGGTAAGTATTGTTTTTTTATGTTCTTTGAATTTGAACATGGTGGCACAGTGCTTAGCACTGCTGCCTCGCAGTAAGGAGACCTGGGTTCACTTCCCGGGTCCTCCCTGTGTGGAGTTTGCATGTTCTCCCCGTGTCTGCGTGGGTTTCCTCCCACAGTCCAAAGACATGCAGGTTAGGTGGATTGGCGATTCTAAATTGTCCCTAGTATGTGCTGGGGGTGTGTGTGTGCCCTGCGGTGGACTGGCACCCTGCCCAGGGTTTGTTTCCTGCCTTGTTCCCTTGTGTTGGCTGGAATTGGCTTCAGCAGAACCCCGTGACCCTGTAATTAGGATATAGCGAGTTGGATAATGGATGGATGGATGAATTTGAACATATTCTTTGTGTTCTGTGGGTGACGTCACTGCTCACATTTTTAAATTCAGGTTGAGGTTACTGATTCCTCAGAATGCCGTCGTGTTTTGTGGAGTTCAGAACATTTTTTGTGAGTGTTGTTTGAATTTGTCTGGTTACTGCATTTTACTTCTGCCTTTTTGGTTTGTATTTCTGGAGTATGATCTGGTCCTATTTTCTTTGAGTTGCCTTTTTAGGTACACCCTTGTTGACATTGTTTTTTCTTTTGTTTATGACAATTTCATTTGTTTTTGTCATTTTAAGCCAGAGTTTTACAGTAATATCTCCCTTTATGAGAATTGTTGTGTATTTTGAACATGTAAAGCATTTTTATAACTGTTAAAGATTACATTCATTTTAGGCCTATGCAATCCTCATAGATGTTGAGTTTGGGGCCATGCTGCCTAGGGTGATGCCTGTTTCAAGTCAAATCAGTTCACCCAGTCCTGTATTGTTTTTTTGGCCATTTTGAGCCCTGTTTTGTGCTTACTTTGTGTCACTATATCACATTTATCTCTTGTTAATGTTTTGTTTGTACTTTCTAGTTAATAACTCAGATGGATTCCTGAAGGCTTGAAATGGGATGGTACCCACCAGTACAGAGTTCTGCCACTTCTCAATTTCTCGCTGTTGCATACGGACACTGTCTGAGGTATACCAGCAGTGTTTTCAAGGGTACCAGCTCATATCTCAGGAAAAGCTGCTCCTAAGCTAGTTCTTCATTCGAATGTCAATGTGTCATGGGCAGTGTGCCAGTTTGGGCATAGGATTATTGGCACTTAAGCAAATCCACTTCAGGCAAGGGATGGATGTATGCTAAGTCACCTGGATCAAGTCATCTGATAAATAAAGAATATCACACAAACAAATTCTTGAATCCACATAGTCTATCCCAGAGGCTTGGTTCACAAAGCAGGAACTGACTCTAAAGAGGATGCCAGTCTACTACAGGGCACACTTATATCTACACAGGGCCAATTTAGAGCTGTCAGGTGTGCATTTTTTCCATTTTTTGAGAAGTAGGAGGTAGGGCTGCAACTAATGATTATTTTGGTCGTCGACTAATCGTTCGATTTATTAGTCACGATTATTTCATGCCTGACTATTTTGATGCCTGCGACCTGTGGTTGCACATCCTGTTCTGGGCTCCAGTCCAGTCATCTGCTTACGTCTGTCCATCTGTGAATGTCACCCTGATATCTCTGCATTAACACGATTAAAATTAATAATAATCAAATTAAAATAACAACCAGTGAAACATGAATTTGAAAATAATCAGATGTGTTATATTAGTGTGACCATCACAATAAAAAAGAAATACATTAAACATCCATCCATCCATCCATTATCCAACTTGCTCTATCCTAACTACAGGGTCACGGGGGTCTACTGGAGCCAATCCCAGCCAACGCAGGGCGCAAGGCAGGAAACAAACCCCAGGTAGGGCGCCAGCCCACTGCAGGGCACACACACACACACACACTCGGGACAATTTAGGATTGCCAATGCACCTAACCTGCATGTCTTTGGACTGTGGGAGAAAACTGGAGTACCCAGAGGAAACCCATGCAGTCATGGGTAAAACATGCAAACTCCACGCAGGATACATTAAACAATACAAACTAAAGTGCACGTAGTCTTTAAACAAAAAAAGTGCATTTAACTTATCCAAAAATAGCCACTGGTGTGTCTTAAAGTCCAAAAGTTTAAATAAAGCTTCAATACAAATAAAATAAAACAATAATGTACAGTTTATAAAAGATTCAGTTCATATATTCCTGATTGCAGTGCAGGAACGTGAGCATTTCAACATGCTCTGGTGTGAGGCTGCATCTGTTCTTTGAGACAATGTTCCCAGCTGCTGAGAAGAGACGCTCAGAGGTAGCAGGAATACACAAGAAAGATTTTGCAGACAGAGAAAGATGTTTTAATCATCACACTCTGGAGGAAAAGTGTTGTAGTTTTATCACATCATGTACTATATTATGCCAAAATAAAAAAATAACAGATTAAAATATGTAACAAGCTAATTACTAATATATTCCAAAACACAAGTTACCTAATGTTAGTTAGAGATGGTTTACTATTCATATGAACTCAAATATTATACGAAAAAAGAAGAAAAAAAACTAGGACGGCTCAGCTACTCCTATTCACTCGTTTACTGTAGCTTCAAACACGTTAGCAAACATAACTGAAGTTATATTCACTTCACCCTTAAACTGCCGCAACTGGCTAGAGTCGGTTTCCAGTGCAGTTTGCCAGCATGCCGAAGCGGAGTATATGCGGCGATGTATATTCATTGAATGCTGCAACCGGCTGTAGTCGTGTCGCAGTGCAATTTGCCAGCACGCCGGAGCTGATCAGTCAGTGCCGTACATTCGCTCAGCAGCCAGCTCACGACCACTGCTGGCCCTGGCAGAACTGAAGCCTCACTGTCTCCGGGATTCAGCCGCTGCACTTGACAAGCCTACAATCATCAGCGTTTACCTCTGTGTGTTTGCGTGCAGCCAGTTCAAGCGCAGTTGGTTCGGTGATTTGCTGAATTTCATCAATGGCTTCAGTTGCACCTTGAACATACACTCACCTAAAGTATTATTAGGAACACCTGTTCAATTTCTCATTAATGCAATTATCTAACCAACCAATCACATGGCAGTTGCTTCAATGCATTTAGGGGTGTGGTCCTGGTCAAGACAATCTCCTGAACTCCAAACTGAATGTCAGAATGGGAAAGAAAGATGATTTAAGCAATTTTGAGCGTGGCATGGTTGTATGTGCCAGACGGGCCGGTCTGAGTATTTCACAATCTGCTCAGTTACTGGGATTTTCACGCACAACCATTTCTAGGGTTTACAAAGAATGGTGTGAAAAGGCAAAAACATCCAGTATGCGGCAGTCCTGTGGGCGAAAATGCCTTGTTGATGCTAGAGGTCAGAGGAGAATGGGCCGACTGATTCAAGCTGATAGAAGAGCAACTTTGACTGAAATAACCACTCATTACAACCGAGGTATGCAGCAAAGCATTTGTGAAGCCACAACACGCACAACCTTGAGGCGGATGGGCTACAACAGCAGAAGAACCCACCGGGTACCACTCATCTCCACTACAAATAGGAAAAAGAGGCTACAATTTACACAAGCTCACCAAAATTGGACAGTTGAAGACTGGAAAAATGTCGCCTGGTCTGATGAGTCTCGATTTCTGTTGAGACATTCAAATGGCAGAGTCAGAATTTGGCGTAAACAGAATGAGAACATGGATCCATCATGCCTTGTTACCACTGAGCAGACTGGTGGTGGTGATGTAATGGTGTGGGGGATGTTTTCTTGGCACACTTTAGGCCCCTTAGTGCCAATTGGGCATCGTTTAAATGCCACGGGCTACCTGAGCATTGTTTCTGACCATGTCCATCCCTTCATGACCACCATGTACCCATCCTCTGATGGCTACTTCCAGCAGGATAATGCACCATGTCACAAAGCTTGAATCATTTCAAATTGGTTTCTTGAACATGACAATGAGTTCACTGAACTAAAATGGCCCCCACAGTCACCAGATCTCAACCCAATAGAGCATCTTTGGGATGTGGTGGAACGGAGCCGTGCCCTGGATGTGCATCCCACAAATCTCCATCAACTGCAAGATGCTATCCTATCAATATGGGCCAACATTTCTAAAGAATACTTTCAGCACCTTGTTGAATCAATGCCACGTAGAATTAAGGCAGTTCTGAAGGCGAAAGGGGGTCAAACACCATATTAGTATGGTGTTCCTAATAATCCTTTAGGTGAGTGTAGAATAATAGATTGCTGAAGTAGTTTTTTTTATAGTATTTACAGTTCATTTGCAGTGTGTAAAATGATCAGTGTTGCAGTAATTGTGATGCTCTTTGCATGAAAAAAAAATACGTGTTCCATGAAAATTTCACATTTTCTTTGTGAATTGTGACATTTAATTAAAAAGTGCAGCTAAAAAGTATTTGGCGTCCAGGGGTGCATTAACCCCCAAGTATGTGGCGGTTTAAGGGTTAACTATCATTGTCGAAACCTCGATATACACATTATAGTACAAACATCAACGTTAACACGTGGCACTAACTTTACTCTCTAAAACTCACCCCTCAAGAGACGGCGGCATCACAGCTCCAGGATGCTTGTGTTTCAGATGCTCATGCATTGCGGTGGTGCTGCCGTGAAAAGAAAGCTCTGCTTTGCATAATCTGCATTCAACTTTTTTTTCTTTTTCGGTGAAGTGCTCCCACACTTTAGAAAGCTTCTGTCTCAGTTTTTTCCATCTCCTTCCTCCTCCTCTATCCGACTCGCCTTTGCAACCATGTTTATTTTCCTCTACATTCTTCTCAGACGTTCTTCTTCGTTGGTAGAACTGTGTGCAGTCTTGACAAACAATAACAATATTCGTGTAATGCATTGCAGTTACAAAAACCAGTATGGTTCGTTGTGACTGGAAATTCTATTGAAGGTTCTGTTTATGACACGTCGACAATAAAAAATCTGCGTCAACGATTTTTTTGTAGTCGATGTCGTCGATTACGTCGACTAATCGTTGCATCCCTAGTAGGAGGAAAACAGAAATACCCTGAAAAGTGGACATAGAGGTGGGGAGTATATCTACACTCCTAAAACACAGTGCCTGGGCTATGACTTGAATCCAGGACTCTGGAAAAACAAGAGAGCAGTGCTAACCAGATCATTGTACTGTCCTTTCCAGCAGATTCAGGACCACCAGATGGCACTGTGTCCTGATGGCTCCTAAGGGTTATAACAAAGACAGTCTTTAAGTGTCCCTGAGGTGGGATTTAACAGTCTGAGTCTGTTATTTGATAGGGAGTTTAGGTAAAGCTCAGCAGGAGGACAGAATTTTGTATACGAAAAATATGACGTCTGAGAAAGATTCAGAACCCACTTGATGTTATGGTTAAGTTATTCTAGTAGCAAATGCAAATCTGTCTTGTTTTGTGTTTTTCCTTCAGAGAATCCAAAGACTTGGTTGCAGTTACGGTCCTAAGACACACTTCTGTAAGTACACTTTATTTGGTAGTCTCCCCGTAGGTGTTAGCATACCAAGGCACGTTAAACTTGTATCATTGATGCATTCTTTTCTATTAATATTTCTTTCATATTCATGCAGTCAAATTGCTACTAAATATCTGAATGCCTTCACCCTGTCATTTTTCTTATAAATGGTAAGCAGAATAACATAATGACCAAGCAGAAAACACTTAGACTTAGGTTCAATCCATGCCTGATGTCATCTCTGTGGATTAAGAATGTTTTCACAACCCATAGACATACTGTCATTTTGATTTCCATTTTAAATTGTTCCGGTATGAATGTGTATTCTATGTTGGATCTGCTTCCTGCAGGTATTTAGTTCTCTGTCCGCTCTAACTGCGCTAAACCGGGTAGCTCCATGTTAGCATCTGGGATGCTAGTTGTTAGCCATGTTTCACAAAAACACAACAAACTCCATTCTCTGTAGGTCCTGACATTTTTCACCAGCGCAGCCAGTTGGCCGATCTTATTTGGTAGTGAGTTAACATTTCCCAGGATCACAGAAGGCACCGAAGGCTTGTATCGCCACTTCCTCACTAGCCGCTTAGCCTTTAGCTTAGCGCCGGCACTGCTGCCACGATACGACCTTCTTACCTTGTCAGGTAAATAGGGAACCACACCGGCACAGGCCTTTGTTCTCAGCGCTAGAAGTTGACTACCTGAATAGACAAGTCTTGGCGTGTAAAAATCCATGTCCAAGTAATAAAAAGTGTCCAGGAAACAAGTCCACATAAAAGAAAGTGGTAGGAGTGATCAGAGAGATAGAGAAAAAGGTAGAAAGATAAAGTCGTACATGGAGCTGCTGGAAAGGCTGTCACTCATGGTGGCGCCTAACTTAGTTACAGTTCTTTTGCTTTTCCAATTGGAGCACAGGCAGATGAAGTGACTTGCTTGTGGTTACGTGGTGTCAGCAGTGGGATTATCATCCACAACTTTAGGTGCTGAAGGCCAAATTCACAGCCCATATGCCATGCTGCCTGCCATTTCTTCTAGAATACGTTTGCTCTAATTAGAGCACAGCAGTATAAATTAGAACAATTAATACTGTTACTCAGAAGCAAGGACTGCAGTTTTGTAATCATAGTAAAGCGTTTTATTACCACAAATAAATGTCCATACACTTCACCACATATTACTGAGCACACAATGCAAATACTTTAACTTTAATACCTCCTACCACCCAGCTTAGCTCAACGCTCTGGTGTCTCTTTCAATCTTTTATAGTCCTTGTCCCTGAAGTGTTTTGCCCTCTCTGTCCACGTGACTAGGAACACTTCCAGGTCAGATAGAAAATCCCTTTTCTTTACCACGGAAGCACGTCATTCCCCTTGTCCATGTGTACTTCCGGGGCGTAGGGAAAATAGTCACTGTTCCTCCCTGCAGCACCTTCTAGTGGCCCCCATGATATCCACCAGGGCTGTAAAGGAAAACTCCAACGTCCATAATTCCCTGCTGGCATCCTGGTTCCACCTGGCAGCGTGGGGGTATTGGCCGGGATGAACGGCCGGCCATCTATCACAACTTGCACTGAGTAGCTGTCCATTCTCCTATTTTTAAACCCATTTATTCAGTTTTTCCCTTAATTTGTAATTATTATGTCTGTGCCTTGGATAAATGTTCAATCCATTCACATTTTGAACCTCCTTTCTCAATGCAGGGCTACAAAAAGCCAATACCTAACCAGCATTCCTACTTTATTTTTATTCTCTCTTATCCACAACACATTATTAACTTGTCTGTGAACGTTGTGCTTTGATACACTCAAACTGTAAAACCTGCTTTCTGTTGCAGACTATTAATATAAATATTTCTATGTTTGTCTATTGTCCTAAAGGGGCCGAAATCATCCTTTATCACTGAAGAGAAAAGAGCCCGGCTGAAGAGCAATCCTGTGAAAGTGCGCTTTGCTGAGGAAGTCAAAGTCAACGGTCACTCTCAGGTCTGTTTAATCACCTAAAATATAATTTAATAAAATACATTTAAACTAAAATGTCATTTTTATATATTTTTTTGTCCTTTATGAAACAGAGTGTCTAAATGGTTATGTAAACTCTGAACTATTGCAAAGCCAGCTGAACCATATTATATCTAACAGCAGACAAATATTTTTTAGGCCTTTACTCTTTTGTTGAAGCTGAATACTTAATAAAACAAGATAGAAAATGTACTCATGGTGTAACATTCAGGGGCCTCATGTACAAATGGTGCGTACGAACAAAATAGTTGCGTACGCCTGTTTCCGCACTCAGATCGCGAGGTATAAAACCTAAACTTGGTGTAAAGCCACACACATTTTCACTGTAGCTCAAGCCCTGGCATACGCAAGTTCTCTGCTCGGTATTGCAAACTGGCTGCACCCAGCGTCAAAGCAGTGCTTTTGTTCCAGTGTGGTTTCCCTTTCTTTTTTAGATGCACATCCCTGACATGGCTTTATCATATACACTGAAATTAACTGCATATTATTTATTAATTTATTGCTTCTGATTTTAATTAACCTGTAACAATATAATGGTGCACAGAATAGCCACACCATTCCAAATACCATAACTGCTTTAGCGTTGTAACTCTTGCTGCACCTTCTTCTTCTTCTTCTTTCAGCTGCTCTTGATAGGGGTTGCCACAGTGGATCATCTTTTTCAATATTACTCTCACTGCACCACTCAGAGTATTTATTTCACTGTATCTGAGTGTGGAATCACAGCTCTACAGCAGCTGACTGGAAAGAGAATTACCGGTATACAGCATCAAGCATACGCTGCCTCAGCTATGCTGTCTATTTGAACTGCTCTCATACGGCAAACACTTCAGAGTCTTTCCTGTACGGACCTCGTGGTTCAGAAAGAGTTTCATCCCAAAAACTATAAATGCAATCAATCAGTCCATCAAGTGCTCCTTGTAGAACTGTTTGTACTTATTAGTACAATCACCTCACTGTAAACTTGCACTACAGTTATAATATTGCATAACCTGAGCCACTTTATAAAGCGCATATTTACATATGATGAAGATATCATTTTTAAGATGAAATGCAGCAAAATATGTTTATTATATTATACAGATAAAACTTTAACTTCATTTAAATAATCTAAATTGTTAATAATTAAACATGTTAGGACAAGGTGCTGCAGCACTAGCAAGGAACTGGTGCTCCGTTCAAGGATTGTTCCTGCCTCATACTGTATTCTTGCTGGGGCTGGCGCGACACTGGATGGATAGAATAATTAAACATGCACTGCAAAGATATTTCAATGTTCCTTAAAAGTTTTGAAGAATCGGCGTTCTAAGCTTACAGATGGCTTAACGTCTGTTACAGAGCTGATTGTGTGGCGATTTGGTATTTGGAGAAATAAAAGTAAGGACAGGAATTGGGGGTTAGTACGTTTGAAAGAGACAGTACTGCTGCAATAAATTATTTAATCAAAGGTCGTGCATGACGCAGCAGCATCTTGTGTGAGACATGAACAATCACTGTGCCACCGTGTTCTCATGTTTAATAACGTGCTTTAACTCTTATCATCATGAAAATGATATCAAGTATACATCTCAGTATTTTAATTATTCAGAGAGCTGTAATATCACAAATATAATGGATTCTGTGTTCTGTCAGAGAAATAGAAAGCCGGTTTAAGAAGCATGTAGTGATTCACACACATATTCTAAATAGAACACATACGATACAAAGCATTTAACGTGCTACTTTGGTTACGATGGAATTTGAGAAACTAGTAAATTAAACGATTTAAAGATGAAGTTTATGATGTTCTACTTTAATGACAAAATAAACAATGTGATTAAAGTGGAAATTTCGAGATTAACAGTGACATTTCAAGCTTTTTTCCCACTGTGTCCCTATTTTTTTTTCTTTTTCTGTACCCTAATAAGCTTTCATATGACACTCAGACGGAGGGCTATGACTCGCCTTTTCACCGTGACTTTGATATCTGACAACTTCTTTTTTATTTCAGGAACTGTGTGACTTTGTGAACTTGAGCTTTCGATTTTCTCCGACACGCTATGTCACTCGATCAACTTCCTTTTGTTGTTTATACCACTGTTTAAACCAACAAATAATATGTTTTTCTTTGCCTCCACTTGGTATTCGCTGAAATTCTTCTATTTTCTCCCTGTGCTTTTGTCATTGCCTTTTCACAGAACACTGAGCGTTAGGGCTATTTATATTGATTTGCATATTCAAAGAGGTGTAATTCTGGGAGGAGATTAGGTGGGACAGCAGACGCATGCATGTGCATTACTTTTCACGCTGACCGGGATTTATGGAGCGGAAGAACGTGGAAGTTGGCGAATGCACAGATTTATGCATCCTTATTTTTTTGTACGTATGAACATTTCTGCTTTTGTGCTTACGTCATGTTATAGTGCAAATTCTATGCACAGTGTTATGCATGAGGCCCCAGGTGATTTGAATTTTTTTAGTTATACATTTTTGTTTATTAAATATTTCTGTAACATTTTGTCATTTATAAATGTAACAGTGATAGTAGAATGCAATTACATGTTTAGTAGACTACATTGCAAACAGCACATGCTTTTTAACAGTACTTTATAATATCATGAAATTCAAAACACAGTCCAGTTAGGCTTGTGGTGGCTCAGTGACTTTTATAGACTGTAGAATCCAAGTTTTGTAAAAATAGCACCGATTGATGTGCAACTGTTGGTTGTGAAGGGTTTATGACTAATTGTTATTTCTTAAATGTAACATTTTTTAAACAAATACATGATGAAGAGGCTCTGTTAAAGTCTCAGAGTAAGACTGTTGACTGCTTCAGACCATGATTGAGAGCAGAAGTGGAACGCTGCAGATGAATTATCGTCTCTGACAAATACTGAATTGTTATAACGTGTAAATAATGCCACTATTAGTGTAATGCAAATACCAAACCCATATATTTCAGAATATGCTCACAGAGTGACATTTACTGTATATAATTCCTTTCCTTTTAGTTTCCTTTACAGATAAGTGACTTTTAACTTTTAAGTGACTTTTATGGTTAACACCTCAAGCAGCAGGAGAACTGAGGTGGTGTGCGAATGCCTGTCCCAGTATTTGAAAAACTTTTATCAGTGTTCTGCTTTGCTGTCAGCAGTGACTGTCAGACAAGTAAATGGAAAAATCCACAAAATGTACAAGTTGAAGTGACCTTTCCCTTGGTTATTTGAAACTGTATATTAATCCATAATTGAACTTGCACAGAATGTTTCTATGTTTTGCTGATGCTTTTTAATGACAGATATTTGAAATTTCTGAACTTTATACAAAAACTGTATTTAAGCTGTCACAATGAAACTAAACATTCATTGAAATTTCCTTGAAGAATAAGTTTTGTGAAATGTCAACAAAATAGGTCTATTCAGCTCTGAGACAGAGAGCAACCACAGTAGGTGCTCTTCACATTATGTGCAAATGCACCTAAAACAATGAAGTTAACTTTTAATTGTGGTATTATTATAGCACAGGAAATCCAACACACTCTACCAGCAACACTCATAAATCATTGTTTGCAGATTTATTGTGCCGGCTTTTCTCGTCTTGTAGTTAAATATCAAATTCAGTGAAGGCTATTTTTGTGTTGATGTCAATATGTAGTTTATTGCCACTGAATAGGTCATTCCCAGTGGTTGCCATGAAGTAAAGTGGCAACTGTGACCAAGGAGAATAATTTGCATAAACAAATAGAATAGCATTGGTTTATTTTTCTGGATGTTAGAGGTTGGAGAGGTTAGGGAAAGAAAAATCATACTTCAGACAGTGTGTTCATATGGAACCTGATATTCTTATCTAAACAAAATATGTCCAAGTGACTGCAAGACCAGAACTTTAAAGAAACCTACAATGATATTTTTATGTGTTACTTACCCCCTATAATTTGTAGTGATGGCTAAGAGAAAAAACATATCAATTTAATATATTTTTAGGAAAACAAAACAAAGTTTCTAATAGAACGGGAGCCTACGGTGACCAGCTTCAGACAACAGCAAACATATAATAAATGTTGATGAAAAAAATGTCTTTGTGTCATATGTTATATGTCATATGCTAGCCAAGTATGCTCACAACATGCAAAACACACATACTGTATTTTCTACTAAAATTTTGTTAAATAAGTAACTCTAAAAAATGAAAGTAGTCAATAAACTCGAAGCCAATTCACATGGAGCCATGCTATGAATTGAAAATAGGACTCTTGACCAATGAATGAGGGGGTTAGAGGTGGGTCTTGTAAGATACATCTCTTAGATTATATGTATTAACAAAATTAGTTTAAAAATGAGATTTTTTTGTGTATTAGTTTGTGATATATTGCATGTTCAGTGTTTCACAAACCACATTGAATTAGAACCTTTCAACTCAGTGCTCTGTGCATTTAACAAAAAAATTAACAAATTGAAAGTTTGTAATTTTGCTTTTTGTATTGAAGTGCTATACCTAACTAACTAACTAACTAATGTTTATTATAACAGTATTATAAGTCAGCATTTGCTATTTAAGTAACTATAAAGCATAACCTTTTATTTGAAGCCTGTTTACAGTTTTGGACTTCTTTTTGCTCTTTATTTTAGGGCAGTTCCTTTCTTTTCCTACCCAATGTTCTCAAGATCTACTTGGAAAATGGTCAAACCAAAGCATTTCGATTTGAGAGTTCGACTACGGTTAAGGTGTGTCTCCTTTTCAAACCTTCTCTTTGACTAGAATTGTAGGATTGATGAACGTCAGTCTCTAAGAAACAGACATTATATGATACAGAGTGGTGTCTCTGCGCTGGCATCTGGAAGGCTGCCGCTTCAAATCTTGTAACTGCCAGAAGGGATTCTGTTCTGTTGGGCCCTTGAGCAGGGCCCTTAACCAGAAAATTGCTTGAGGGACGCTGTACAATGGCCGACCGTGCAGTCTGACCGCCAAAGGTAATGTGAAAAGACAATCACCCCTTGGGGATTAAGAAAGTAAATCAAAAAATATATATATCAGCGTTTCTCAACCTTTAAGTATTTGCGATCCGAGTTTTCATAACAGTTTTAATTGCGCTCCCCTAACGTTTTTTTGAAACCCTAATAAAATTTATTCCTATGTTTTTTGCAGCCGATCCACCGCTACAAGTTTTGTTATACCTACTTTTATCGACATTTATCTAACTATGTTTATTTTTCTAGTATCAGAATGTAGTTTAAGTTATTTTGTTTTGGTTTCAATACATGTATTTTTCATATTCTCGATTCTTGTTTTCTTTTTTCACATCTTCACGCCCCACAGGTTGAGAACCACCAATATATATATATATATATATATATATATATATATATATATATATATATGTATAGAAAAGACTGCCCTCATCCTCAAGCAATCCACCTTATCAATCCAAATTTATATCAATATTTCGTGCATATCAGTGCATCTTTGGATCTCTAAGGGGATACCACATCCCTCCATTATTCAGCACACAGAAGTCGCGGGTGCAATTCTTCTTTGTTTTTCCAGTACATGCACTGGGTAATGTTTTTATTACTAGACGACCTCTGTAATATTTTTCTGATTCAGGTACCACTGCGAGTGACAGCCTTTCCAGCAGCTCCATGTACGACTTTATTTGTCTACCTTTTATCTCTATTTTACTGATCACTCCTATCACTTTCTTTTATGTGGACTCATTCCCTGGACACTTTTTACTACTTTTTACTACTATGTGAATTTCCCCTTGAGATTAATAAAGTATCTATCTATCTATCTATCTATCTATCTATCTATCTATCTATCTATCTATCTATCTATCTTATAGTGCCTTTTCTATCTATCTATCTATCTATCTATCTATCTATCTATCTATCTATCTATCTATCTATCTATCTATCTATCTATCTATCTATCTATCTATCTATCTATCTATTTAATTTTAGTCCTGTCCAATTTGCTCAAATGATGGTTTAACTAACATGGCTATTCATATGGGACTAATTTAACCTGGCCTTATTTTTATGGACTTTTTATCAAAGGTAAAAGGCTTCATAATCTTTACTAAAGTATGAATGCACAGTCCGATAAAAAGTAACTGACATGAGTGATTTGTATGGGACTGAAATGACCAAGGTCCTCCGATAATAATTACCTTACTGCACCTCCTGGTGTAAAACTAATCCTGTCCAAATAGAGCTTAGGACACATTTTATGAAATAAATGGTGTATTTTGAAATATGCTATAAATTCTAGGTATGATATACTATACAACATGTTTAAGAATACATAGATATTGTTATGATGTCTGATTTTTTTAATTTATTATACAAACTCTAGTGGCATTTCTTACTTGTTGTATATTATTTATAATGCTGTCACATGCTCAGAGTCCACATCTGAGGTTTAAGTGTTTCATGCACCATCACAACATTTAAAAGTTGTTTATATATCTTGGGCGTCGCCATTTTGTGGTTCCTGTTGCTATGATGAATTCTCCAGTTGCCGAGGGCATGTTCACAGAGGTCGTACACCCTGACCTTTGCTAGGCCAAGCATTTTAAGGTTGGCTTGAGCGGCCATGTTTTATTTGTGTCTGAAGATGCATTCTTGAACTGCTGTTATAAAGATTTTCGTTTTGACAGATTCTTGCTCTTTTATTCAATGTGTTTCACTTTTGACGAAAATTTCTGTGATTCCAATTTTTTGAATTTTTCTTTGTTCTGTTTGACTTTGATTCCTAGGATTAGTTTTAATTCTGGCTAAAAGATTATTTTGACTTCCCGTTAGCAAAACTGGAACAAATCTTGTGTCACGTTCACCTTCTGGTCCTCTCTCGTTTAAAACACTCTCTCCAGTCCTTAAGATAGTAAAGATATTTTAATACATGTACTTTCCATTTTTGTACATTGAAGTATAAATTATAAATATAGCAACTTGCCATTGAAAATATGCAGTGTTTTTTTTTTTTAATTGATATCTATCTTAGACCGAATTGCAGTGAGACACGGCACAATTTATAAACACAGGATTAACCTCTGACAAGTAAGTAATATGGTTGAAATCTGCAATGTGCTGGCATCAGTACAATACTTGGTTAAATGGCAATTAAAAGTAGGTGATTTCAAATAAATCGTATCAAACAGATTTTGTTTCTCTTATTTAACCTCTTTAATGCCCTCTTAGGCACGGCCATCAGCAGTGTGTCTGTCTGCAGAGAGAGTGTCGACCTCGTTGAGAGGTTTACTTACCTCGGCGGTGACATTCATGTCTCTGGTGACTCCTCCTATGAAGTCAGTAGAGGGATTGGGAGATCATGGGGGTCATGAGGTCACTGTAAAGAGATGTGTGGCGCTCCCGATATCTGTGCAAAAGGATGAAGACCCAAGTCTTTAGAGTCCTGGTACTTCCTGTCTTGCTATGTGGTTGTGAGACATGGACGCTATCCAGTGACCTGATACTAGGACTGGACTCCTTTGGTACTGTGTCTTCGGAGGGTATTGCTAGTTTGACTTTGTGTTGAATGAGTGGTTCCTTATGGAGTCCCGGATGAGGCACATGACTTGCATTGTGAGGGAGCATCAGTTACAGCACTACGACCATGTGGCGCGATTCCCGGAATCCTCATTGTTTAGGGACTGAGTGGCTGGACCAGGCCAAGGTGATGCCCACATAACACATGGATGCGGCAGATAGAAGGTCATCTCCGGTGGGTGGGACGGGACTGCACGTCTGTCTAGGAGGTTGCTAACTGGGATCTCGATGTTTTTCATCTTGTGGTGGGTGCAGCAACATGCTGTATCAGTGCCTGCTCCCCAACCTGACCTGACGTGACAATTTTTAACATTCTTGCATTTTGTTTTAATGGCAGCTTGTTGCTTTGTATTGTGATATGCAACGTGAGAAGCTACAACATTCCACAAGTGGAATCTTTGTGAACAGGTGCTCCCATATTCCAGATTTATAGTTAAAAAGGTTAGGCAGACAGTAGATTTATTCATCTCCAGAAAGTAATATTGAGGAAGTTTACAGGACATTTTTTCAAATTGGGAACACCATACCTTTTTTGTTTTTTACCATTTTTTCGCGAAATGTCAGAAACGTCAAGCTTACAGTAAATTTTTCAACATGAATACATTGCAGCCCATACATGCTGACATATCTGCTTACTTGTAGTGTACTTACATCTTATACTTGGTTACTGGGAATTCCAAAAAACTTTACACCAAAATAAATCTTTAGTGACTGTGCTCCACTGAATTAAAGACTTCATTTCACATTAGTATATTTCAATCATTTGATCTGCTTACCGCAAAACTTATTGTGATAAAATATAAGCAAACGTCAAGCAGAAACATGCTTACAAAACAAGTCAATCAAAATTAAAAATGGATTCCTTCAGTCTTGTATTATATTGCATAACTTCCAAGATAACCACCAAAGCCTTGGATTGGAAGAAACAGAGTCCAGAGTCAAAGTGGGTGAAAGAACTAGCAAGATGTAAGCCTTAGAAATGTTCAAGAAACTACATTATCAGGTGTAGGTCTGAAAAGGCTCACACTGAAGAAGACCCAGAAGACTTACTTTTTAACAAGTAAACATAACAGGTGACCAAATATCTTGCTGTAAAAGAAGAGGTGAAGAAGTGAAAAAAGGGATAATAAACTATTGTGTCAGTTACACCAGCATACTTACCACTGGCTCTGATATCAATTGACGCCATTGTGCTGGCCTTTCAGGGCTATAAGGACCATCGACCAGAAGGGATGGATACAGAGGCAGGCTCACTGTTCTTCTTCTTTGTCTTCTTCTTCTTCTTCTTCTCCTGAATCATAGTGTCCTGACTGCGGAGAAAAAGAGCAAGCAAAGGGAGCTCCACTGAACCTTGAAGGGTACAGCAAGACAAAAAACTGCATAGACCTCACCTCATTAGTAGGAACAGCAGCATTCAGTTGGATTGCCATAGTTTTTCAGGTTCTTCACAATCTACATTATTGAAGGCTGCTAAATCATTAAAACACACTACAGAAGTATATAAGGGTTCCCCCACTTTGCAAAGCTAATCTATTTCTGAAAACCCTATGTAAGGTTAATTTCCATATCACAAACACGTAATTACTATTCATTTAAACAAAAAATGGTCCCTGGCTCCAAAAGTAAACCCAATTTTTGCTCATATAACACCAAAATAAAACTCGACAGAACTTATTTAATAATAACCTTACTCATCAAAGCAAACCATAACTAGAAAATTTTCCTTCATAAAATACTGTTTAATAAAGTTGCTTACCTATCTTTATCAAGTTTCACATTCAAAGAAATGGTCTTTCAGTCTTTCTTGGGCTTTTTCAACTGCTTCAGAATTTTTTAGGGAGCCATGATGCTCAAGATAATGTGACAAGACACATGAGTAATGTGTGAGACAAGCTGACTGAACCCTAGCAAACGATTGAGAATGGCTGAGATTGAAATTGTTCATCACTGACAATTAGCCTTCTCAGTTCTGTAGCGAGGTGTACTTGAGATTATTTTGACAATGATCAGGTGTGAATTTTAGTGATGTACCATCATGGGAAAATGTTACTGCTCAAAGGTTAAACTTTGATGGCTCATGAGACTTAAAAGAGATTCTCGTTCAGGTTTCATTTAAGAACTGACTTTGTCACAGATATTTCTCCTAAAATTTCTTAAGAGAAATAGCCTTACAGAAAAATGAGACATGAGATACAACTGAGGTAAAAGGAGTAAAATCTGAGAATTTGGTTTGGAAAACGCATTATATTTTGTGTGGGCTCTTTCTAGTCTTGTTTTAGTCTCTCTCATTATTATTGGACTGATGTGTTTACCCAAGGTGACTTACAACATCTGTCTATCTATCTATCTATCTATCTATCTATCTATCTATCTATCTATCTATCTATCTATCTATCTATCTATCTATCTATCTATCTATCTATCTATCTATCATATAGTGCCTTACATATCTATCTATCTATCTATCTATCTATCTATCTATCTATCTATCTATCTATATATAAAATCCTAAGCCTAAAAGTGCAACGATTTTGTGCAATGATTTTATATGACTTTTTATGCCTTTTTTTTTGTCACGCTTTAGATTGGGCTTATTTTAAAACCTACATATATATGTTTGGTATCATTCTTTTCAGAATTTAACAAACTTTAATGTGATGTTGTTAGAGTCTCAGATTCTTATTCTGTTTTTAAATTATAAACTAAAAATATCAGGAACTCACGTCACACAAGACAAGACTTTGTGCCAAGAAGTTTTTAACCACACCCAGGACCGGAAATAAAAGACAAGGGGGTTTCGGAGCAGCGACTGCGTCTCCTTGGGGTGCGTTCAGCCCCCCTCTTCACAATGCCAGTGGCAGAGGGGGTTGGCAAGCGAAGTGAGCAGGGGTTAACCCCCTAGTATATATATATATATGTCTGTCCACTTTTCACAGCAGAACTACTTAACGGATTAAGATCGGGTTTTTTTCTATAATTTATATGAACATTCCGGTTGATTATGCGACTTCTCTCATCATCCTAAGTATTATAGTTCGCTTGTGGTAACAAGTTATTTGCGCGAATCTGAGAGAGTCGCGGGGCCCTCCTCACTCACACACCAGCCTCCGTTCCAGTCGCTCTGCCTCTCGCCACGTGTTGGAGTGCACCTCGCCTCTGCTTAGCTAGCGATACCTGTTTTTTCAGCAGACATTATCATCTACAGATTGTTAAGGAGTAACGTTTGATATTTTTGAGAGAGAGATCAGAGCTATGTGTGTTTTAGAGGGAAGCTGTTGATTGGTAGAGATATCATGGCCACATGCTCTTCTCCCCATATGGGGGATGCTCACATACAGTGGTAACGTTTGACGTTGGAGCGTACCTATCTTCCGCTTGGCCAGAATTACTTTTTTTTTTTTAATTGATTTTTAAAGTTTGTCCTATTTCACTACTATATGAGTGGTGCCGCGGGGGACAGCTAGTTTGAGATGCGATTGGTTCCATTTCTTTTTCCAATTGCAGCACAGGCAGATGAAGAGACTTTCTTGTGGTCACACAGGTGTCAGTAGAGGATTTGATCCTACAGTCTCAAAGTTTGAAGTCCAAATTCTTAGCCACTATGCCACATCTTTTCTTCCAGAAGGAGTATGATCTAATCAGAGCAAAGCAATATACATTAGAGCAACTAATAGTATTATTCAGAAGCAAGGACTGCAGTCTTATAATCATAGAAAAGTGTTTTATTACCATAAACAACTGTCCATACATTTCCTCAGATATTACTGAGCTCACAATGCAGATACTTTTAAAATGCTAAAAAATGTCAAGAAACTACATGGAAAATCTGAATCCATTGTGGGACTTTGTTGAAACTCAGGAGGAGAAATTTACGAGGCTACCGAGGTTGTTTTGTCTCAAGGGAAAAATCTGAGAAGCAGGAGACAAAAGAACACGTCTCCATTTTATTTCTTTCTGATATCTCATTTTTGTGTAGGAGAAACCAAAAAGATATCGAGGTCTCTTTTTTAGTTTCTCATTCCTATGAGTTATTGAAAATAATCTCAGACTCAGTTTTTATATCTGTCAAAATTCAGCTGCATTGTGGTTCGTAAGATGAAAAAAGGTGTTAAATAATTTTCTTTGTATACCAGAATTATTAAAGAATTAGCCTACATAATTGTAAAAATTCAACTGCATTGTGGTTCAAAAGATGACAAAGGGTATTAAATTATCCATTGTATACCAGAGTGTTCATAAAGCGAGTGTCCGTTATTCACAATTTAACAATTGACACTATTTTTTGTTAGTTGCTGAGTATGTTTAAAATAGGCAATGCATTCTAAGGATTTTAAAATGTTTTCATTGTCAAATATGATAATCAAACTGCAAAGTCATCAAAAGTATCCTCCTTTAAATCATGTTTTACAGGATATCATCCTTACACTTCAAGAAAAACTGTCAATTCGCTGCATCGAGCACTTTGCCCTTGCACTTGAAGAACAGTACAATATAGCCAAGCTTCACCTCCTTCACGAAGACGAACGTATCCAACAGGTATGAGATATCAGAGAAAAATACTATTCAAAACGAAGGTGGGAAAAAGATGTATGGCTTGATTATACTCTTAATTACAAAACGAGCCATTCCATGGGGCTTTACCAAAGAGCGATGTCGCAGGCGTGAAATAAATAAAAAGCAGATCTGATACTGATGAGACACGCTTCTTATTGATGGAGGAAAACGTGCATTTTTTAATATTATTTAGCATCTATTGCTTCGGAGCTTATTAAACGCTTTGCAAAATTCTACTGTACTGTCAGAGAAATAGAAGTCATGTTGCCGCAAAGAACAATTTGTAAAGCAGCTTTGATTATTTAAATAGTTCAGTAATAATACTGAAATGTAATAGAGAGTGTCGAATGCACCACAGTTGTAATGCTGTGAGACAAATGAGGGTCGAGTGCCACAAACAGCCTCCTCCACCCTGAGCAGCACTCCTGGAGGATCATCGGCCTCCTCTCACTCCTGCCATCTCAAAGCACTCTGGTTACTCCAGCTCAAGCAGGGATCTCACCACGGAGTGGGTGTTTGCTTGCTTATTATTTGTCCTCAGCAAAAACTGGATATGACCTTTTTGGTTTGTCATAAAATGAACATTCGGAAAAGAGGGAACAGATTTCTGACAGGATAAAATGTTATTGAGCAGTAAACGTAAAAAATGTTTTTTTCTCCATACACTTAAATGTTTTACAATTTTTCAATAAATGTTGTAGTCAAAGTACTATAAACACCTAAACTTGTTGGTTTTTTGTGCAATTGTGTCTTATTTCTTTTGAAGTAAAAATCATGACATTGCCATGATGTATTCTAGAGGTATTGAGGTTTAAAGGTCCCGTGAAAATGACAACTTTTAGTGAGGTTTGTTCAGTTTTTATTTTTTCTCATATTTAACACCAGTAAACGGCACACTGCATGATAACGTGCAGTGAATACACTTGACGTGAGTATTCCTAGTTCTCATCCTCGTCTCTGTATGTTTATCACTCGTTTGCTCAGAAGTTGATGCTCTTGCTGTTTCCTGAGCAGCTCTTCTTCTCTCCACCCTAGCGGCCCGCTGCTTCTCTTCTTTCGTCGTCATCTTTTCACTTTAAAACTGATTAAGTCAGTGTTTGTGTTGCAATTACTTAGTAACTTTTCCTTCATTTTTCACTTAAGCTGGCCCTTAAGTGTTCAATCTGCCTCAAGAATGACATGAATAGGTAGGGGAAGTGATGACGAAGGTGGTAGGGATGAGAACGGTGCCTGTACGCATGCGCCACCCTACTGGCTGCTGCCGAGAGTTGATTCTACAATAAAATAAAATAAAAATAAAAAGAGGAATAACCATGGAGGTCAATCATCACCGCAAAAATGGATAATAGACGTCTCGTAGAATATGTGTACCAAATTTCAGGTCAACAGGCCAAACGGTTTGCGAGCTACAAGTGATTTAAAACCCTGGATAGACAAAAGGACAGCCACGGTAGCACATTATACTGTATGTTTGGTATCATTCTTTTCAGAATTATCAAACTTTAATGTGATGGTGTTAGATTTTCAGATTCTTATTCTGTTTTTAAATTATAAACAAAAATATCTAGAAAGTCGTGTTTTTTATATTTGATCAAGTAAACTTTCTTTCACAGGAACAAAGTATAAAAAAAAAATCTATTCATAACACCAATGTTTGTATTTAGATGATTTAGTTGGCTGAAGGTCAAGGCTTGCCCACCTAATATATATATATATATATATATATATATATATATATATATATATATATATCAATATATATGTATATATGTATATATATATATGTATATATATATATATATGTATATATATATATATATATGTATATGTATATATATGTATATGTATATATATATATGTTTATGTATATATATGTATGTATGTATGTATATATGTAAATATGTAT
The DNA here is from genome assembly GCF_016835505.1 of Polypterus senegalus. Taxonomy (NCBI): domain Eukaryota; kingdom Metazoa; phylum Chordata; class Cladistia; order Polypteriformes; family Polypteridae; genus Polypterus; species Polypterus senegalus. The sequence goes on from NC_053160.1 coordinate 19,919,360, forward strand.
ATATATATATATATATATATATATATATATACTGTATATGTATATAAAATGGCAAAATGTTGGGCACCCATACCCAGCCGAAATGTTCTCTAGTGTCCACAAGAGGGCAACAAGAAGCACAAAAGAAGAGGGATGTAAGGACTAGAATGACTGCTGAACTAAGGCGGCAAGATGCAAAACGAAAGAGGGACATAAGGACTAGCATATCTATCTATCTATCTATCTATCTATCTATCTATCTATCTATCTATCTATCTATCTATCTATCTATCTATCTATCTTATAGTGCCTTTTCTATCTATCTTATAGTGCCTTTTCTATCTATCTATCTATCTATCTATCTATCTATCTATCTATCTATCTATCTATCTATTTAATTTTAGTCCTGTCCAATTTGCTCAAATGATGGTTTAACTAACATGGCTATTCATATGGGACTAATTTAACCTGGCCTTATTTTTATGGACTTTTTATCGAAGATCAAAGGCTTCATAATCTTTACTAAAATATGAATGCACAGTCCGTAAAAAGTAACTGACATGAGTGATTTGTATGGGACTGAAATGACCAAGGTCCTTCGATAATAATTACCTTACTGCACCTCCTGGTGTAAAACTAATCCTGTCCAAATAGAGCTTAGGACACATTTTATGAAATAAATGGTGTATTTTTGAAATATGCTATAAATTCTAGGTATGATATACTATACAACATGTTTAAGAATACATAGATATTGTTATGATGTCTGATTTTTTTAAAATTTATTATACAAACTCTAGTGGCATTTCTTGCTTGTTGTATATTATTTATAATGCTGTCACATGCTCAGAGTCCACATCTGAGGTTTAAGTGTTTCATGTACCATCACAATATCTATCTATCTATCTATCTATCTATCTATCTATCTATCTATCTATCTATCTATCTATCTATCTATCTATCTATCTATCTATCTATCCATCCAGTATAAATAACACTGGATAGTGCCACATTTTATCTTTATCAGTTCAATATGATTCATTAGCTATGTATTACTGTTGCATTTTCCAGGTGGTACGGAGGAAGGAATCCCACAACTACCGATGTCTGTTCAGGGTCTGTTTTATCCCAAAAGATCCATTTGACCTGTTTCAAGAAGACCCAGTTGCATTTGAATATCTCTACTTGCAAGTAAGGTTTCAAATGTTTTAAAATTGAATAAGTTATTTTAGTTATTATAGGCTAGTAAATGCAGAAATGTGAACCTTGTACTTGTGAGGTGAAACATCTCATTTCAGAATCGAGTGCCATTTTGTGTTCTTCTGGATCAGGTACTTAAAGTGCAAAAAAGAAGCTGCTTTTGCAGCAAAGTGAGGTGGGGTCCCCATTGTACACATAAAAGTTTTCCTTTTAGATAGATTTTATGCTTCAAGACCAATGTGAAACACTGCCTGGTTAGCATGGAAATGTTACAGCTACTCCGACTCCAAACAGCCAAATGATGTAGCGGTACGGAGTACCATCGAGTAGCGACCCACTTCAAGCCCAGCTCTGCATGCTCTCACCTGCTTCTGAACATATTATGGCGTCAGTTCCTATGCACATTATAAGCTCACTCATACTTTCTGAAATGAGATGTAATTGCATCAGTGGCTGGGTTTGAGCTATGATTTAATGGACCATGGCATATTATTTGTGACACAAAATAAATATAGATGTCAAAACTCTGGGTTTAATTTCAAGCTTGGTCACTGTGTGGTGTGTATTGTGCATGTTCTTCTTGTGACTGTGTCTGTTCAAGTTTCCTGCTATGTCCAAGCAACTTAATTGAAGACCCTACATTGCCCCAGTATGAGTGAGTGTGCCCTATGATGGACTGGCAAACCCCAGTTTTTGGCTGTTTCGATCCTAGTGTCCAGGATGGACTCCGGCTCTTTCTTACCCAATAAAAGAAAAAGCAGACTGTAAAAACAGAAGGTTTGGTGATGAAAGACTGGATCATTATAAGCTTAACATACATGGCCATTGCTTTATCTAGGAGAATGTGTTGTACGTCTCCAATATTGCACAATTTTATTTTTACCATAACTTAGTGCATTTCTTACTATATTATTCTGAATCCTCGTGAATTCTAAAACAAAGTCAAAAAAGAGCATTTTATCCTCCCTGACAGAGATTTCTTTGGTTCTTTACAATTAGTAAATTAACATATTCCTTTATAAAGCAGAGAATTTCTACAGTGTTGGTGTGCCAGCTGCCCTCCTTGACAGGAATGCCACAAGATCTCTCTTGTTTTCTTCTTCTTCTTCTCCTCCTCACTTGTCCTCTGCACTCAGATGTTTCCAAAAGACAGCCATGGTGAGTGCACAGCAGAGGTGATTCGGACACATCACTGTCATCCTTTTGACATTTCCAAATATTGAGCCTCCTCATCTGCATGATTGAGCTCATTGCTTTTCAGCCAACTATCTCTTTGGCATCTGAATCATCTGATGAATCAAATAGGTAGATGGGGACGTCTCCAGTCTCATTTTCATGCTATTACTGTAGGGAAAATAATACAGTATTATTATGAACAAGAACAATGGTATGAATTAAAAGAAAAACAGTAAACTGGTGTTAAAAAGCAAACGTGTTTTACCTGAGCAACAAACCTGCTATCACAAAATGGATATTGTCTGTGAATGAGTTTCTGCAGTGTCCATAGTATGCCCGTTTAGAAATCAAAGTGTTTATCATGAAATTATCAACCACAATTGCTAATACATATAATGACAATATAAACTTGTTTTTGACATTAAAACCATTTAAAATTAATTCACTAAAAGTTCTAGTGTGCTCTCCTCTAGATAATGGCTCCTGTTGAAAGCAATCAAATAAATTTCAGAATTACTTTAAGTTACTGCTGAATCTGTCGTTTGCTGGATTATTTACGTAATAAAACATCTATCTTGGAGCTAAGTGCAGTTTATTAGATGAAAAATGATTTGTCAAGGGGAAAAAAACTGGTGAATACATGAATCTAAACATGGTGTATAAAGGTGGAGAGAAAAACCATTTACAGTTGTAAAAATATAAACCGTTCTCCTTCTCTTGGATTGTTTTGGAAACATTATCTATCTATCTATCTATCTATCTATCTATCTATCTATCTATCTATCTATCTATCTATTATATAGTGCCTTTCAGGTCTATCTATCTACTGTGGAGAAAGAAAGGCGGACACGTTGACGTCACCCAACACGTTTATTCACAGTCATATTTACAGTAAGTGCATCCAAAACCCCCAAAGTCCTGACCACAACACAAATGCCTTTCTCTTTCTCTTCAGGCCACCTCCTTGTCTCCTCCCAGACCTCATATTCCTCACTCCCGACTCGGGCCATTGTATGAAGGGAGGCGGCCCCTTTTATGGTCCTCAGGATGTGCTCCAGGTGTGTCCCGGAAATCTGTCCCAGTGTCCCAGTGTGGCGGAAGTGCCGGCTGCATCCCCAGAAGCACTTTGGGTGTCCCTACTCCTCTTCCCCCAGCACTTCCAGTTGTGGTGTAAGTGCTGAGGTCCAGGGCTCCAAAGGCATAGGGGTGCCCCCTGGCGGTGACCATGGGCCTCTACAGGATGGAGTTTCAAAGCTCTGTACCCATGGCCCCCAAAGGTACCAGGGCGGTTGCCCCCACATGGTCTAGGGAAGGCGCAATCCCTCCTCCGGTCCTCCTGGGCGTCTATGTATCTAATATATCTATTATATAGTGCCTTTCAGATCTATCTATCTATCTATTATATAGTGCTTTTCATTTCTATCTATCTATCTATTATATAGTGCCTTTCATATCTATCTATCTAGTGCTTTTCATATCTATCTATCTATTATATAGTGCCTTTCAGATCTATCTATCTATCTATTATATAGTGCCTTTCAGATCTATCTATCTATCTATCTATCTATCTATCTATCTATCTATCTATCTATCTATTATATAGTGCTTTTCATTTCTATCTATATATCTATTATATAGTGCCTTTCATATCTATCTATTGTGGCAGTAGGGGGCGCTAGTGCTCCCTTGAACCCTCAGGTATGACTCCAGACACCAGGTAAAAGTCCAAGACCTTTTATTGTTTTCTTCAGTGCACCAAGCACCTCCCACACTACTCATATATTTAAACTATTAAATGCAATACCACAACAATATTATAAACTACTCCTCCTCGCCCAGACACTTTGCCCCTCTCCCACACAGCACAGCTCAGTGTCTGGACTGAGGCACCGTCCTTTTATAGCCCCTGACCCAGAGGTGTCCCTGTCCCAGCAGTCCACAGTTTCTTATTCCTTCCGGGTCAGGGCAATCAGTCTTTTACTTCACCCCAGGAGCACGCCATTCCTTCCCGTCACATGACTGTGATGTACTCCCGGGTCATAAGGCACAATAGAGCCCATAAGCCCCCCCCACAGCGACTCCTGGTGGCCCCCAAGGTATCCAGCAGGGCTGTGTATAAATACTACAAAGTCCATGAGGCCCTGCTGGACCTCTGGGCCCGATCCTGCTGTCGGGAGGGCTCCTCCCGGCAGCCTGGGGGTGAGGACCGGCATGAGAAGCCGGCAGTCCTCCACAGTTCCCCCCCCTTAGTGACGACTTCTGGGGCGGAACGTCCGGCCCCGCGAGGGACGTCCTTCTCCAGGAGGACACGTCATCCGGGCCTTGACTGCGTTGCCCCTGTCCTCGAGCGAACCTGGCAATTGTAACACCGACGAAGCCCTCCTGGTTGCTTCCCTCTGCGGGACCAAAAACATCTCGGGAACTCCGTCAGTGTCGTCTCCGCCCCTTCACCTGCCAGGGAGGGCATTACGGCCGCTTGGCTGCCCTCAAGCCTTCTCTCCATTATGTTGGGAGACCCACCTTTCCTTTTGGGGATTTCCCGCTTGATCTGGGGCTTGTGCTCAGCCTGAGGCTCCCCATGGAAAGAAGAGAGCCTCTTTGCTGTCTGCACACTCGTTTCCTTCCGCTTACCAGGAGCCGGCGTCATTAGCACCGTCTCGCTCCGATGAACAGCACTATTCAGCTGCACCGGCACGATCGCCGCTTCCCCTAGCGCTCCTGTCACCGGCACTACCTCGCACTTAAGACCGGTCGGGTTCTGGTGGGCTGCACTGCTCCGGAAAGCCACGCCACGCGCATGCCCCGGGCTGTTTGCTCCAGTCCCCGACCATTCGGTCATCGTGCCCCACTCTCTTGTCAGGCACACGGTGCTTTGACAACCGCTACTCATTCTCAGCGGTGCCCGATCGCACTGTGTCCCCTTACACTCTACGACACGGGACGGACTCACCTGCACTCCCACATCGATCAACTCCGGAGCTTCCTGGCCCAACCGCTGCACGAAGTCCATCAGTGCCTTCACAGGTGCTGCTGCCATTGCTCCTAGTTCCTCCACTCGTTTTCTCAGATTGTTATATTCCTGTAAAAACCGGCGGAGGGGTGCGAGGTATTCCTCGAGCCCCCGTAAATCCAAACAGTTAATGTTTACGGCCGGAGTTGTTTGTGCTTCCGCGTTTCGCTTACCCTCCAGCCGGGAACTAATGAGCACGTCCCCTCCTGGCACGTGTTCAGCTGGGTCGCGCAAAGGCTCTTGGGACTTGGAGTCCTCAGAGGAACGGCTGGCTACTCCGAGCCGGCTGAGATCTGCCTTTTCCTTTTCAACGGCAGGCCCTTCAGCCACAATCCGTCTCTCTTTATCGGTTGCTGTTTGTGTAGCCGCTGCTTTGCACGCCTTCCCCTCCCCTTCCAGGAGGCTCGGACCCGTCAGGGAACGAACGACCTCGTCGGAGGACTCCGAGTTTCTTTCACCTTCCCGGCATGCACTGCGGGTGACCAGTCTGTTGTCCTCGTATGGAGCTATCGCTAGCCGTCTCGCGTCCTGGCTTGCCTTCTGGGAGCCGTGGTCATTTTTCCGGAACATAAGGCAGGCTTCTGAGACGCCGCTGAGATTCTGAATGCGGGCGTCTGCAAAACAGGATAAAAAGCACCCCGTTGCATCGGGCGTTTTCCCTGCACCTACCTCCGGACTCGGCAGCGGTGTTCCCCGTTTACTTGGGGAGTCCGGCGCGCTCGATGGCTGACCGCGCTCCTGCTTTTGGGCCACTCGAGCTCGTTTAGCCTTTATTAGTGCCCGGTCCTCCTCGCTCCCAGTCAGGTAAGCCCAGGTCATTTCGGCCTCGGTCATATTCTGTACCCCGCGGGTACTGACCTTCTTTTTCCTCGTCTTCTTCCCCATCACGGTCCAAAGTAGCAGAGGCTCAACAGCAGCGCTCTCCCGTAGTGGGTGGTGTTTGCACCTCCGTGTGTCGATGCGTGACCTTCCTAGGGTTGTCTGCCAACACAAAATTTGTTTTAAGTGCAGGTCTCCTGCCAACATATGGCCAGAGAATCCTGCCGACTACGCCAGTGTGGCAGTAGGGGGCGCTAGTGCTCCCTTGAACCCTCAGGTATGACTCCAGACACCAGGTAAAAGTCCAAGACCTTTTATTGTTTTCTTCAGTGCACCAAGCACCTCCCACACTACTCATATATTTAAACTATTAAATGCAATACCACAACAATACTATAAACTACTCCTCCTCGCCCAGACACTTTGCTCCTCTCCCACCCAGCACAGCTCAGTGTCTGGACTGAGGCACCGTCCTTTTATAGTCCCTGACCCGGAGGTGTTCCTGTCCCAGCAGTCCACAGTTTCTTATTCCTTCCGGGTCAGGGCAATCAGTCTTTTACTTCACCCCGGGAGCACGCCATTCCTTCCCGTCACATGACCGTGACGTACTCCCGGGTCATAAGGCACAAAAGAGCCCATAAGCCCCCCCACTGCGACTCCTGGTGGCCCCCAAGGTATCCAGTAGGACTGTGTATAAATACTACAAAGTCCATGAGGCCCTGCTTGACCTCGGGGCACTATCCTGCTGTCGGGAGGGCTCCTCCTGGCGGCCTGGGGGTGAGGACCGGCATGAGAAGCCAGCAGTCCTCCACACTATCTATTATATAGTGCCTTTCATATATATCTATCTATCTATATATTATATAGCACCTTTCCTATCTATCTATCTATCTATCTATCTATCTATCTATCTATCTATCTATCTATCTATCTATCTATCTATCTATCTATCTATCTATCTGTCTGTCTGTCTGTCTGTCTGTCTGTTATATACTGTAGAAACTTTATATCAAAAACAAAGCATAGGTTCAAAAATCCAGGACCTCACAATAAGTAAAACACAAATAAACACTCCACTCCCTGGTGCATTTGAAATGACTGCCAAGAACAATGGGATTTATAAAGCAGAGGGCAGTTCCTGGTGGTGACTGGCAGGTGACCTCACTGCTTGGGGGACCACTCACAAAACACATGGAACATAACCAATGCATTTTATAGCAACAGTCAAAAATAAAGAATAACGCAAATAGTAAACAAAATTAACATTAACAGAAATAAATGCCACAGACGTGTACAAAAGAAGTCAGAAATACGACTTTGAACCCCAGCCAGGGGGAGACATGCTGACTGAAACATGAAAGTTGTCAGAGGTTGCACTACCAGAAGATGTCTGGTGGCTCAACAAAATGTCAACAAAAGTGATTTTTCTTTTTTTGCTAAGGATCTTTATTTAAATACTAAATGAAAGGAAGACACGTGCAGATGTAAATCACATAAATACATCCAGACAACACTAAACACCTTTCTTCTGGCATCAGTGACACAGATGTTTCTGGAAGTAAAACTCAATTTTTTATTCCTTTCTTGCGATTTGAAACACTGAGTTTTGCTCAAATTCAGTTTCATGTAAATCACTTCAGTCCTCGTTAAACACAACTGACAACTGAATCAACTGACTGAAGCTCCACGGTGGTTTGTGCACAAGTCTCTCTTAAGGTTAATAATGATAGTGTGCCATTTGAAGATGCTGAGGGCCAGCTTCTTACAATGAGCAGGCAGGACTTTCCTTTCATATGTCCGATCACAAAGCTCTCACCTCCACTTTGATCATTTTGGGCGATACACTCCAGTCAGACATTAGCAGTTTTAGACAGTAAATGTAATGTTCTTCCTGCACAAGAAGGCTGTCTGTTCATGGAAACTCATCCATGTCTACCTTGGAGAGTAAAGTCAGATTCACATATCAGGTAGATGTTAATAAATGAGGATACAAGAGTCAGCCAAGTTGCTTATAACTTTTGGTAAAGCCACAAAACAACACAAGGGAGCAAGGTGTGAGGCCTCACTCCATTCTGGCACCATCTTTATTTAGTATCTGCTGTAAATTATTCCTGAATCCAGCCATACTGTTATCAAGTCCTAAACCACCATTCTTTATTTTTCATTTTTCATTTGTTAACTCAAACCTGACATGTTTTCTACTTTAAATGTAACAAATTCATTGTATTTCAGAAAGCCACTACACTGAGCGTCAATGGCAGTGTATATAATTAAACATTCTGTTCTTTCTCTCCAGAGCTGCAGCGATGTCCTTCATGAGAGGTTTGCAGTTGAAATGAAGTGTAATGTCGCTCTGCGGCTGGCAGCCCTGCAGATTCAGGAACGCATCCATGCTTGTGGTCAGCCGCAGAAGTTCTCCCTGAAATATATAGAGTAAGTGAAAAAAATTCATTAGTTGGGCCATGGAAGGTGTCATAATAAGACAGGACAGTTAGAAAGAGTTGGTGCACCTTTTAGGCAAACCCTCTTATATTTGGTGGTCAAAAGAAAAATAGAAAAAAGGCAAAAGGTATTGCAGGTCTTTTCTTTTCAGTCAAGACGCTGAGTGACTGGAAGATGGCAGCGCTGCCCCTTAAGAGGACACCAGACCAGAAGAATCACGACCAGGAAGTGGCGTCACAGGGACTGGCAGTCCTCCAATCTGAATATAGGAAAAGTGACAACAATTATTATTGTTTTAATAAAGTTCTGACATTTAAATATTGTTTATTTTTTATGACAGGAAAGACTGGGGAATTGAAAATTTCATATCTCCCACTTTGCTTCGAAACATGCGAGAAAAAGACCTTAAGAAAGCGATCACTTACCACATCAAAATGTCGCAAAGTTTCCCAGAACCTGGACAAAAGGTAAAACAGATCTCATTTGTGAAACTCTGTACTGTTTTGTATGTTGTGCACCTCTGCTCTGCGTTTTCAAGTATGTTTAAGAAGTGCTGGACATTTCTAATAACCAAACATAACTCATTAAGGTTTTCATTTAGTGCCTTTCAAAGGTGTGTGGGTCTCTCTGTCAGGCCCAGAAGTGAGAGGTAGAGTCGGGGTAAAGCGAGGCCAGCATGTCAGCAAAACGAAACCTTCAAAGAAAGAGCGACTCGCTTAGCTGTTAATGCAGAAGTGAGGCCAGCATGTCGGCCAAACAAAACATCTGAAGAAAGAGTCACTCACTTAGCTGTTAATACAGAAGAGAGGCGAGCACGTCAACAAAACGAATCCTTTGAAGAAAGAGTCACTTGCTTAACTGTTAATACAGAAGTGAGGCCAGCATGTCGGCAAAACGAAACCTTCGAAGAAAGAGTCACTTACTTAGCTGTTAATACAGAAGTGAGGCGAGCACATTGGCAAAACGAAACATCTGAGAAAATAGTCACTCACTTAGCTGTTAATACAGAAGTGAGGCCAGCATGTCGGCCAAATAAAACATCCGAAGAAAGAGTCACTCGCTTATCTGTTAATACAAAAGCAAGGCGAGCACGTCGACAAAACAAAACCTTCGAAGAAATAGTCACTCACTTAGCTGTTAATACAGAAGTGAGGCCAGTATGTCGGCCAAACGAAACATCTGAAGAAAGAGTCACTCACTTAGCTGTTAATACAGAAGCAAGGTGAGCACATCAATAAAACTATATCCCTTTAAGTTTTCCTCCTGCCACTAATACACAAGCGATGCGAGTATGTCAGCAAAATGAATCCTCCTAGGTGAGAGACGCTCAGAGTAGTTCCTTTCAATTACCTGACATCTCTACATTTCAATTTTTTTCTGACGATTTCAATAGTTTCTAGGACTCCGAGCTTTTTACAGCACGGGTTTACACAGCTAGTATATACATAAAATCCAACGTCTGTCTGTCTGTATGTCTGTCCAGTTTTCACAAGAGAACTACTTAATGGATGTAGATCGGTTTTTTTTTCTATAATTTGCCATCGTGCAAAGTATCATAGTTTGCTTGCAATCGAGTAGCATATAATTGCGCTCATCCAAGACAGAGACTGTGGGCCGAGGGGAGGGGGAAAGCGTGACGACAGGAGTGCAAAGCCGTGTGGGGCCCTCCTTACTCACGCGCCAGCCTTGGAGGGTACCTTGCTTCTACTTAGCTGACGAAAGAAAGAAGTACTTAACAGATTTAGATTGAGTTTTTTTCTATAATTTGCTTGAACATTCCGGTTGATTTTGCAACTTCTCTAATCACACTAAGTATCATAGTTTGCTCGCAGGAGCGATATATTTGCACTAATCCAAGACAAACGCTGCAAGCCGAAGGGAGAATTGAAGCGTGATGTCAGGAGTGGGGAGCCTGGCACTCACACGCCAGCCTCCGTTCAAGTCGCTGTACCTCTGTGTTTTGGAGCATACCTTGCCTCTGCTTAGCCGGCAATACCTGTTTGTTTATCCATCCATCCATTATCTAACCTGCTATATCCTAACTACAGGGTCACAGGGGTCTGCTGGAGCCAATCCCAGCCAACACAGGGCGCAAGGCAGGAAACAAACCCTGGGCAGGGCACACACACACCAAGCACACACTAGGGACAATTTAGGATCACCAATGCACCTCACCTGTATGTCTTTGGACTGTGGGAGGAAACCGGAGCACCTGGAGGAAACCCACGCAGACACAGGGAGAACATGCAAACTCCACGCAGGGAGGACCTGGGAAGCAAACCCAGGTCTCCTAACTGCGAGGCAGCAGCGCTACCACTGTGCTACTGTGCCGCCCGCCCTGTTTGTTTATTGATTTTTAAAATTTGTCCTGTTTCACTTCTACGCGGCCTGAGCCGTGGGGGACAGCTACTATTTCATATAACACAATTGAAAATGGCATGGACAAATATGGTGGGACCCTTAAGCAATCACTGCAAACAAGCGATTCCTGGAGCCCTCCATGAGATGTCTGCACCTGTCCACAGGTCGTTCAGCCCACTCGTCCTGACCAAACTGCTCCAGCTGTGTCAGGTCTAAAGGTGGTCTTCTCCAGATTCCATGTTTCAGTTCGTTCCATAGATGTTTGATTGATTCAAATCAGGTCTCATAGAAGGCCATTTCAGAATAGTCCATTGTTTTTTTCTCAGCCATTCTTTGGTGTTTTTAGCTGTGTGTTTTGGCTCAACGAAGGATCCATAACCTGTGACTGAGACAGGGCTTTCTGATGCTGGGCAGTACATTTCCCTCCATAATGTCTTGAGATTTCATTGTTCCCAGCACAACCGCAAGACATCCTGCCTCAGATGCAGCAAAGCAGTCCCAAAAACATGACCAAGCCTCCTCCATGTTTCACAGTAGGTTTACTGTTCTTTTCTTTGAAAGCATCATTTTTTCATCTGATGTGACTTGCCAAAAAGCTCCAGTTTTGTCTCATCTGTCCAAAGAGGGGTATTTTGTTTTAATCTCCTTTATTAAACGTGACAACCCAGTTGGTGTTACAATTTTTCCTCTGCTATTTGCGACCTGTCATTCTTGCACCCAGCCATGGATACATTATAAACAGATCAAAAATAACAATTATAAAGAGACGGGCGCCAATGATGATGTGCAAATGAAGCTGTGAGCATGTAGCGTGTATGCATATGCACACACATACATGTTACGTATTCTTGACATTGAAAGACATCTTCATACAATATGAGAGAACACATTAGTAAGCGAGGGAGAAAGGATAAAATACTGGTTTGCGTGGACTACGGCTCAGAGAAAGAAACTGTTGAGGTGTTGTCAATGTGTGGACACTAGGTGGCACTGTTTCCCCCTTTTTCCCCAACAGATGGACACATGACACGGGTTAAAACACCAAGAAGTTATTTAATTTCTTCTTTTAAATAGTGCCCTTCAAGCACCACAGCCACCAATAAATAGGCAAGAAATCACCAATAACAATAATATTTAAACACAAATCTCTATAATAATTCCAAATTCTCTCCTCCACACCTCCCTCTGTCTTACAATTCCCTACTCCGGCTCACTTCCTGGGTTTTCGGCAGTCCTTTATATAGTCCTCGAGCCAGAAGTGCTTCTGTCCTTCCTTCCCAGTGACTTGCTAGCACTTCCGGGTCGGATGGAGAACTGACTTTTTCGTCAGCCCGGAAGTGCTTTGGAGCTTCCATCCTTGTAACTTGTGAGTATGGCTGAGGCATGGCTCCTCCGGTCCCTTCACAGCTCCTCCTGGCGGCACCCACGGTACCCAACAGGGCTGAGAAACCGAACTCAAAGTCCCAGGATGCTCTGCAGGAATCCGGGGTACTGCTACACTCCAGGGAAGCTGCCGTCTAACGTTTTGGGGGAGGCAGTGCCCAAAAGTAGCTGCCTCCACCCATCCTTCCATCCTCTATCACAGTGTCTAATAGCTTTAGTTTTAATTGACCTAAAATGTTTACCAGAGGGAAATTTTTGGAACAAGTGATGATGTGGGGGAGATGAGTCTGTGGTGATCCTTTTGACATGGCTAGTGACATGAGATGCATACAGGTCTGCAAAATAAGGAAGAGCACAGCCAAATATTTACTCAGCAGTCCTCACAACATGCTCTCATTTATTTTTGGAGTGGACTGTTGCTGAACCAAACTAGACGACAATGTGGAATGTCATCACACTTTCAATTATGGTTTTGTAAAATTGTACTGATATTGTCTGGGAAATATTTAGTATCTTCAGTTAAACACTATGAACTGCCAGTGTGTGTTCAGAAGCCATTAAGAAGTCTAACAGAGTGTCATGTTATATAGCGCCTTGATGTGTGGAGTACAAGTCACAGGAGGTTCTGCTCAAGCTTTATAACACACTGGTGAGGCCTCATCTGGAGTACTGGGTGCAGGTTTGGTCTCCAGGCTATGAAAAGGACATAGCAGCGCTAGAAAAGGTCCAGAGAAGAGCGACGAAGCTGATTCAGGAGCTACAGGGGATGAGTTATGAGGAAAGATTAAAAGAGCTGAGCCTTTACAGTTTAAGCAAAAGGAGAGTAAGAGGAGACCAGAGTGAAGTGTTTAAAATTATGAAGGGAATTAGTACGGTGGATCAAGACTGTGACTTTAAAATGAGTTCATCAAGAACATGGGGACACAGTTGGAAACCAGTTAAGGGTAAACTTTGCACAAACATTAGAAGGTTTTTCTTCACACAGAGAACCAAAGACACTTGGAATAAGTGACCCAGTAGTATGGTAGACAGTAGGACTTTAGGGATTTTCAAAACTCAACTTGATGTAATTTAAAAGAATTAAGTGGAAAGGTCTGGCGAGCTTTGTTGGACTGAATGGCCTGTTCTCGTCTGCTCCATCTGCTGGACATCGTTTATTACAAGTCTGAGGGAGCCATGCTGTGTGAAGAGCTTAGTTATCTATGATGAGACTGAGAAATGTAACAAAGCAGTAATTTTAAGTAAGCTAAGTTCACTTGCATAACACAGACAGACATTTAGTTTGCACCAATCAGCATACAGATAAATGGTATAATATTTAACGTGCTTACAGTACATCTTAATATTGTGTAGTTGTCCCAAAATAGTTAAAGTGTTTTTAGTAAATATCTGCTTCTTTGAGTAGGACTTCTTATGTTTAAATTCTTATAGAGAACAGAAGATTACTTGTCATTATCTCATTGTTCCTTTGGTAATGTGCTGGGTACAAATGTTAGTGATTGCCTAAGCTAAACAGGCAAATTTCATACACTGCACACTTCCAGAGGACCTTGCCTGCCAACTTCTTGGCAACCAGACCAATGAGAATATGTAAAATGGTGATGCCAATATCAAAAAAAAAACAAAATTGCACAGCAGCAAAACATTTTTACTTTAAACTTTATTAAAAATGTATGTGTTTCCTTGGGAGGCATTAGCTCTCCAGAAATGTGTTCTTTTGAAATTGTGGCATATTAAGTAACCGAAAAATATAGAAATATAACAGAAAAGGCGATATCCCTCCCATTGTGATTACGGCAGTATAACGATCACATGAGAATAATATACATTAGCTTACTTTAATGACAGTTTACGCGGTGTGGAACTGGCCCCAGACACAGACAGATGGACATAGTTTGTTCCACCCAACACACGTCTATTCACACAAACTATGTACAATATTTACAAAGTCCAGTGCACAAACCCAGTGCCTCCAGCACCGATTCCCCAAAGGTCCGGGCCTTTCACACAGTCCCAAGTGCCTTCCTTCTGGCCGCCTCCAGTCCTCTCTCCAGCTCCGTCCTCTTCCACCTGACTTCCGCTCTCGACTGTTGGAAGGCGGCCCCTTTTATAGCACCCCGGATGAGCTCCAGCTGCTTCCCGGCATTCCTCCGTGGACACGCCCCTGTGTGGCGGAAGTGCCGGCTGCGTGCCCAGAAGCCCTCTGGGTGCCCCCATTCTTCTTCCTCCCAGCACTTCCGGGTGTGGTGGAAAGTGCTGGGCTCCAGGGTTCTTCAGTCACTGGGGCGCCTCCTGGCGTTGGCCATGGGCCCCTACAGGGTTGGCCCCCAACACAACCAAGGCGGTTGCCCCCTCGTGGTCTGGAGGAGGCACAAGCCATCCTCCGGTCCTCCTGGGCATCCCGGCTGGGCTCCACCCCCAGCCGCATGTGACAGCGGTTACAAACGGGAAGCTGATGACAGACTTATCAAGGTGGGAGTCTTGATCTACGTAGGCTGGCATTTTTCGTTACTGAGAGGATTTTCGGACGGAGGTCCGACAGTTTCAAAGTGTATTGGCAGTAGGTCCATCCTTATATACTGGTTGCTCCACGTGCAGGCTCTTTCTCTGGTCTCCAAACGAGGGCAGTAAAGGACTGAACTCCACCTCCATAAAATACAGGAATAGCACAATGCAGTTCTAATTCTCCCAACAAGGGAAGAAGATTTTGTGCTGACAGAGGACAGAAGTATACTATTCTTTTTTTAGGCTGACTATACAATCCTCCAGTTGTGTTTGGCTATCTAGTCCAATGCTTGGTTGGCAATTCTAAATGCTGAGCCCCTGTGTGCCATACTTAGCATGCACATGTGAATGGATCCTTTAGTGGTGTTTTCCAGAGACAGTGACATTAACCTTAAATATTAAAGAAAAATGTATCATAACAGTGTGTGAACCTAAAAAGAAATGAAACCATTGTGTTCCTTTGCCTCCCAAACCCCTTAAACAATGCCTTGGTTAATTTTTAAAAGTCAAAGAGCAACTGCACAAAATTAAAATACAGCTCAGATCATGATGCATACGAACTTAACATGCATGTCTTTGGGATAACAGGAAAAAGTGCTACACCTGGACAAAAAGTCACACAGGCATGGGGAGAACATTTAAACCTAGAGTGCCACTTCAGAAGTGTACATACAAATTAAACAAATGTATGGAATATTTTTATGTTATAGAAATTAACATTTATGGAATATTTCACACAACATATTATCAAAAAGACTCATTTTCTGTATAATTTGACAATGGGAGTGAATTCCAATAAGAATGGCCAGAAGCTGAATCCTCAGTGAAAGCAGCACAGCAGAACAGCTATGTGAGCTACTTGTCTTTGTACATCTCATCTGCTGAAGTAATTTCATTTTATTAATAAAACAGAGCAGCCTTTAAATAAACTTTGTTACAGCAGCATTGCTAATGCTGCACTCAAATTAATTTAAATGTGTTTATGATTATTTCTTTTGCTTCAAGCAACTTATTTCAGCAGCACAAGCACGGCTAAACTACCTGAAGATACTTGGAGAGTTAAAAACATATGGAGGCAAAATCTTCAATGCTACTATGATGGTGAGTAAAGTAAAAAAAAAGATTTTACTTATTAAGGCATTTGGATTATTCTTATCATTTAGTCTTCTTCTTCTTTTGGCTGCTCCTGTTAGGGGTCGCCACAGCGGATCATCTTCTTCCATATCTTCCTGTCCTCTTCATCTTGCTCTGTTACACACATCACCTGCATGTCCTCTCTCACCACATCCCTAAACCTTCTCTTTGGCCTTCCTATTTTCCTCTTGCTTGGTAACTCTATCCTTAGCATCCTTCTCCCAATATACCCAGCATCTCTCCTCTGCACACTTTCAAACTAATGCAATCTCACCTCTCTGACTTTGTCTCCAAACCATGCAATCTGAGCTGACCCTCTAATGTCCTCATTTCTAATTCTGTCCATCCTCCTCACACTCAATGCAAATCTTAGTATCTTTAACTCTGCCACCTCCAGCTCTGTCTCCTGCTTTCTGGTCAGTGCCACCGTCTCCAGCCCATATAACATAGCTGGTCTCACTCCCGTCCTGTAGACCTTCCCTTTCACTCTTGCTGATACCCGTCTGTCACAAATCACTCCTGACACTCTTTTCCACCCATTCCACCCTGCCTGCTCTTTCTTTTTCACTTCTCTTCCACACTCCCCATTACTCTGTACTGTTGATCCCAAGCATTTAAACTCATCCACCTTCACCAACTCTACTCCTTTCATCCTCACCATTCCACTGACCTCCCTCTCATTCACACACATGTATTCTGTCTTGTTCCTACTGACCTTCACTCCTCTCCTCTCTAGATCAGATCTCCACCTCTCCAGGGTCTCCTTAACCTGCTCCCTACTATCGCTACAGATCACAATGTCATCAGCAAACATCATAGTCCACGGGGACTCCTGCCTAATCTTGTCTGTCAACCTGTCCATCATCATTGCAAATAAACCGATCCCTGATGCAATCCCACCTCAACCTTAAACACATCCGTCACTCCTACCACAGACCTCTCCAGCACACCACTTTTTAAGGAGGCTGAACAAAGCCAATCTGTCTCAATGCTGCTACAGATGCACTATGGAGATGATAGTGATTAGGAAAATCATGAGGAGCTATGCAGTTGGTAGGCTGCAATGCCTGTTTGCATGTGGTTAAAGGGTCTCATTCATTACCAAAGCTGCACCGTTGTCTCTATAGTGTGGCAAAGGTGCTATATAGGCGTCGACCCGACACAGACTGACAATGGTGGCACAGGTAAAAATAAATGAAAAGATATTTATTTTGTCTTTAGCCGTGGGGCATGCCTTCCCCATGTCCCACAGGTCCCACAGAGTCCCAAAAACACCCAAAGATAAACAGCCAAAAACACACTCTTCTTCTTCTTCTTCTTCTTCTTCTTCTTCTTCTCCCACCACCACCACTCCTCCTCCTCCCAACTCTGGGGCCTCGAGTAGTGGCTGTAGGCTCCTCTTATAGCCCGCCCGGAAGTGTTTCAGGTGGTAATTAACCAAATTCAGGCTGCACTTCCGGTTGTGGCTGCATTCAGCCCACACAGGCTTGTTAAGCCATGCAGTTCATCTTGGCGGTGGCCACAGAGCCCAACAAGGATGAGCTCCGGTGTTCCAAGAAAGTGGTCCCGATGCAACCCAGGGGGGCTGCCACCAAGTGTTCCGGGGGACGTAGTTTGCATCCCATGGCTGATCCCCTGTATCCAGTGTCAAAGGGGCGTCTGGGCCGGGCATGGGTTCCAGGCATCTCCCACAATAGACATTTCCGATGAGGGATGTCTAAAGAAAGCCCTTTCCATTGTGACCATCACACCACACAACCTTTAGCAAGTGATGTATAAACATTGAATGCCATGTCCGTCTGCCTCAGACTGTTTTTACCCTGCGGTCTGAAACTGTTAACTGCCATGCAATCATCTACTTGACCTCTAACCAAGACTCCACCAACACTATCGATCAATTTTGACTAGAAATTGGGTTATACTGTATTATTGTTACTTACCCTGTGAGATACTGTATAATGACTCATATCTGATGTTTATGTATTCATTTATTTTTAGTTTGAGATTTATTTATCAACATTTCTTAGCCTAGTAGTTTGTGTCTGCAGTGTTTCACCACTATGTTCTGTATTACCACTGTATGTTTCTAGCAACAAATGCTGTTCGTTATATTCGGACAAACTCCATTTAAACAGTGGACTGGGCTACCAGCAGAACTCCAGTCTCTGGAGCTCTGAAGAAGATGCTGTTGTATTGAGAAAGCGTTCATGAAGGGCAATTTGACTCTTTTTTATTGGTAAAGAACAAAATCCATGAAATGCCTAAATCATCAGCCTTGTTTTACATATAAACCGCTCAATGCTTACTCCTGAACTCCATATTAAACCTCCAAAATTCCTCAACAAAGGCCAGAAATCTATATAGAGGATGAGCCAAAAAGAAGTACCATATTTCAAACGTTTATTCTACAAAAACGCTACAAGATAAAATACATTTAACTACGACACAAGGAAAGGGTTAAAAAAATAGATTTTATTCACTGTGTTTTAAAAATGATGTCTTCAAGGTGGTGGCCATCATTAGCGATACACTCCCCTTGGAATCCCCTTGGGATTAATAAAGTATCTATCTATCTGTCATCTATCCATCTATCCATCTATCTATCCATCTATCTATCTATCTATGTATCTATCTACTCTTTGAGACAATTTCTGAATGCTAGCATGACTCATGCTGCAATTTCATGGCGAATAGCATCCTTGAGGGCTTCAAGGTTTTGAGGTCGGTGTGAGTATACCTTTGACTTGAGATGGCCCACAAGAAGAAATCGCACGAAGAGAGATGCGGCAAATGTGAAGACCACCCGACATCGCCGTGCAGGGAGATCAGCTTCCCCAGAAACATCTCCCGCAAAACTTGCATGGATCTCCGTGCTGCATGAGCTGCTGCTCAATCCTGTTGAAACCAGGCATCCACCACATCCATTTCTTTCACTTGGGGCCACAAAATAGTTCTCTAGCATGTCAATGTAACGTTCTGAAGTGATGGTGACCATTTCTTCTCAAAAACGTAAGGGCCTACAATGCCAAATTTTGCAATGGCACACCAAACTGTAACACGGTCACTGTGCAGGGGTCTCTGATGAAATTCACGAGGGTTGGTTTTAGCCCATTATTGAAACTTTTGCTTATTTAAGCACCCATTCAAATGGAAATGTGCCTTGTCACTGCACATGCTGATGGCATCTCGATGAATGGTTTGCAGAATGTTCACTCACAACTCTATGGCTCTCCCCGTCTCTCTCTCTCTCCCTGCGCTGCCATCATTTGGTATGAATGGAAGTTAAGGTCCTCAAAGACATGTCGGAAATGCCTAAGGCAGAAGCAGGTTTGCATGCTAAATGTTAAGGAGACTACAAAATTGATGCCCTTACAGCTTGGATGTTTTCAGGCGTTCGTACAGCCTGAGGACGGCCTGGAGATTTTCTGCTTAACGTTGCATCATTCTGTCTAAGTTTAGTCACCCACTGCAGAATTGTTTTCCTATTTGGGACGTCACTGTTGGGAGAAATGCTGAAGTGCGTTCAGAATGGTGTGTTGCGTAGTGATGATGGATTCGTTGTTTTTGAAGAATGCTTCGATAGCAAAAGCACGGTGCGCGCACAGACCAAGGCATGTTGCCAACTGAAAAATACAACGGATTGCCTATCAAAGGACCCCCACCCCAACCCACTCGGCTGTCTCTATCTCGTGCAATGATCTTGAGAAATGTGGTACTTCATTTTGTCGCTCCCTGTCGGGTTACTTATAACCCTGATCTCTAACCTTGAGAGGACTCCCTCAGAATACCTTAGCAAAGGCCAGAGCTCTATATCTTTCAGCCCCTGCTGGGATACCTATCTCCTTCAGCTCCCTGGTCACTACGCTTGAGCAGACTGTTTCAGACTATCTTAGAAAGGCTTGAAGGCCATATGTCCTTCAGCTGCGGCCAGGTAACAGAACACAGATCTTTTGGAAGGATTATTAACAAATCTGCCCTGCAGGGATTGGCTACTCTCAAAAAGCGTGCAAGAAATACTGTAACAGAGGCCAGCAGAGCCAGCTTCTACTGGGTTACCTAGAAAATCCTGCCTGTTTAATTGTGAAAAGGGGTTCACAAAAGGCCTTTATTAGAGTATTTCTTGTATATCTTTTCAGTTTCAAGCTGTGCTCATCCAGGTGATTTGGGAAAAAGCCTCTCAAAAGTAACCATCTGGGAACAGGCTGTGTTCTGTAACCTGACAAGAGCTGAACTTTTTTTTAGCAGCTCTTGGCCTTTGCTAAGGTATTCCTACGTTCATCCCTGTCAAGAGTGGGCTGTGTCCTGTGAATCATGACAGGAGTAGAAGTCTTATTGTGGTTCCTGGTCTATGCTAAGATAATATGATATTCAGTCCTTGCTATTGAGGTTGAATGTTAACTCTTTACAGAGAAAGTAGCCAATCCTTAGTAAGGACATGAATGATGAGTGAACGATGAAGAAAAAAGTGTTAATGTACACCAAGGCTAAATAATTACAGTAAAACCTCGATTATCCATCACTTTATTAACCATCAGTCTTCAATAACCGTTAGGGCAAAAAAAAAAAAGAAACATTGTGCATGTCAGAGTCTACCTATTACTACGGCCACACGATACGCAGTGAGCTCTGCACACTGGAACAACTCTCCCTTGTGCTAGCATGTTGTATTTGTCCCCAGCATCACATGTCATGCTGCATTCTGAAATCACAGTGTCACTTACGTACCTTCAGTTTTAATAGAGTTTCATAGCTTTTCTCTTTTGTTATATTTAAACTGTTATACATTGTTATTGCCAATGAATGTATGTGGTGTTGGAATTGTCACAAAAATTGAAATAATTTAACATTTACGAAACAGCAAAATTGCTTCAATTTATAGAGTAGGAAGAAAAACAGTGAACGATATAAAGCGTGATGCAGATTAAATTGAAATATTTGTCAAAAATGGAAACCACTAACGGCAATGTTATTCTGTATTAATGTTATTGTTCTTCTGCATTGTAATTTTTTTTTTAATTCTCATGTATTATGCTTCTGAGGTGGGCTGGCACCCTGCCCGGGGTTTGTTTCCTGCCTTGCGCCCTGTGTTGGTTGGGATTGGCTCCGGCGGACCCCCGTGACCCTGTAGCTGGGATATAGCGGTTTGGATAATGAATGGATGGATATATATATATATATATGTGGATGGCAAGGTGGCGCAGAGGGTAGCACTGCTGCTTTGCAGTTAGGAGACCTGGGTTTGCTTTCCGGGTCCTCCCTGCATGGAGTTTGCATGTTCTCCCTGTGTCTGCACCGGTTTCCTCCCACAGTCCAAAGATATGCAGGTTATGTGCATTGGCGATCCTAAATTGTCCCTAGTGTGTGCTTGGTATGTGTGTGTGTGTGCGTGTGTGCACGCCCTGCGGTGGGCTGATGCCCTGCCTGGGGTTTGTTTCCTGCCTTGAGCCCTGTGTTGGCTTGGATTGGCTCCAGCAGACCCCTGTGACCCTGTAGTTAGGATATAGCGGGTTGAATAATGGATGGATGGATGGATGTATTATGCTTTGTTAATATATTGTGATGTGCAGGTGGTTTGTGATGCACTGTGGAGGAGCAGAAAGAGTGGAATGAAAGCTGTAAGTGATGGGACTGTTCTGTAAAAGGTTAGACACGCCTCTTAGGAGATGAGTGACAGGAGAAGTTAGGAGAAAAAGGAAGATCCAGCGGAAGGAAGTTTGGAATAGAGAGTCAGGAGAAAATAAGCAGGAGTGCTTGCGGTATAGAAAAAGACAGAATGTGAGGGGCAAGAGATAATTATTGGTAAGGAACGCTTTCTTTTATTGTTTTGGAGATGTACTCTGTAAACCAGATAAGGGAGTATAAGACAGGGCACCATTTGTTACGGAATGAAGACTCCAAGTTAAACATAGAAAACTCCAGCACCTCTGAGTTGTATTTGCTTATTACACTGGTCATTACAATATAATATAAATTAATTTTGTTATTACTGTATTATATTTTTTTAATATAGATTTTTTTTTGTAAATAAGTAAGACTATTTGCTAAACTAATCTACTGTACAGTATATCATTGTTAAAGTAGCTGTTCTGTTATCTGTCTTGGCCTCGGTCACGACCCCTAATGGATAATTGAGGTTTTACTCTACACATTTCCAGGACTAATTTATCCAACAATAAAAAAAAAAAAACCTTTGGAGGTGAAAGTGCCTTTCGTGATTTATATAACAGACCATTGCGCCAGCATGTTGCTATTACATCCTTCTATTATAGAAAAATGTTTTGGATATTTACATTAACAATTCCCTTTTTCTAATCATTTAATTTTCAGTTGCAGGACAGAGAATCCTCCATCACATTATTAGTTGGGGCCAAGTATGGCATAAGTCAGATTATCAATAACAAGCTCAGCATTATGACAACCTTGACAGAGTTTCTGAATATTTCTCGAGTCGAACTGATCCCCGAGTCCAGTAAGGTCAGCTCCGTGAAAATCTATCTGCAAGATATAAAGGTAAGATGATTTTAGCACATTTATTGTCCATTATTGTACAGTTATAGAAAAATAGGCTCATCATATTGTATGTCAGCTTAAAGACAGCACATCTAATACCTCAGCAAAATAATTACATCAGAAAGAGGGACTTAGTGAGATAGAAGAGAACTGAACTTTAACATTCACAGATTTTATTTTTTGTTTTAACAGTGTCACAAACTCGACCAAGAGCCATAGCAAGGTTTGGGGCAGACACCCGTATATTATTTCCTGGCTGCAAAACTGAAAAAATAACAGCAATGAGGTGCACGAGTCAGAGTCCAAAGTAGAACTGAGGGGATAGGGGAAAGGAGGCGGCTTTTAAAGGCCAATATAGGAAATGACATCAGGTTTTTTGGAACCAGAAGGGTCTTCATCCACAGGCTCAGACCCAGATGTGACTTCAAAAGGGTCGGAAGCAGACTTGACGTCATCAGGACCAGGCGGAATTTCCCGTGAACGTTCTGTAGAAAAGCGAGTAAAAGAGTCAGCGCACTCCGCTACATCCCGTTCTGGCTCGGAATTATCTTTATTCAAGCCCTTTATCTCTCTATTATAAAAAAAAAATTCTGGGAAAGGAAAAGCAGGGCAATGATACATAATCTTCTCGGAAGACACTTAAAAGACCTGCGAGACGCAAACAATATCAAATAACTTACAGTCGTGTAAAGGCACGTAGCACACACAGATCCTGTGCTCTCAGCACATATAAAGCGTATAAGGGCAATGCGTTCTAAATGAAACGTCAAAGACTAAGCAAAGAAGAAAGAGCAGCACGAAGAAAAGAGACCCAAAAGTGTTGGAGAGAAAAAAAGGCAGATAAGAGATTATAAAAGCAGTGGAATTTGAAAGGCTCAAACAAACAATGGCGCGATACACATGCAGAGAAAGGTAAAGAATATGAAAGCAGTAAAATTAAAAAGTATTGTAGCGTCCCAGGCAGGTTGAAGCCTTTTTTGTTTTAAGTGACTGTTAGGTCTGATTGAGGGAGGGCAGAGTACAGCACAGAAGACTGATAGCAGCGCGACAGCAGCAGAAAGACAAGCAGATGATCCGACTACACCTACTTAGCATGCGTTCATGTGATAACGCGAGCAGCATTATATGTCCTGAGAAAGAGGTTTAACCATGCCCAGGGCCGGAAATAAAGGACAAGTATTGTTTTTACAATGTCATGCGCGATAAGGCAGTGAGACATAATTTAAAACAAGTCCACAGACATCTAACCTAGCAGTTAGGCAGACACGCTTCATGTGCTCCCAGCTCTTTAAACAACATCAAGAGATGAGCAAAACACGCAGCTCGCCAGCAGCAAAAAGCCTGCAGATTATCAGAATGTTTCTCCTTAGCGTGCGTTCAACCAAACTAACCCTCGCCCCCGAAACCTTTATAACACGAGTGTCAGAGATGCGAAGTGGCAAAGAACAGCTGCTGTACAGGCTTTGAAATGATCGGGCAGCGAGACAAGCAGAACAGGCAGCTCACCAGCAGTAGAAAGACAGCAGATGATCCGACGGCATCTCCTTAGCGTGCGTTCAGCTGCACCCCACTTCACAACGAGAGCAGAGTTATAGTCCTGCGAGAAAGAGATTTAACCATGCCTAGGGCTGGAAATAAAGTATTGTTTTTACAAAAGTTTTAAAATAAAAGTGAAAAAAATGCATATGTAACAATTCCCATGAAACGAACGTCTCTTTAAATTGTATATCCGGTAAACCAAACCCAGGGTTGGGCAAGTGAAGCGAGCATGGGGCAGAGCCCCCTAGTATTTCTTATTTTTGAAGTCAAAGTTATTTTATCGCATTCATTTACCGCAGATACTGGTATTGCTAAGTGAAGCATTATTTATATATTTAAAGAAATGCTGAATGACAAGAAAACTGTGCCTATGAGTAACACAAACAGCAGGCTAGATAGATAGATAGATAGATAGATACTTTATTAATCCCAAGGGGAAATTCACATAATCCAGCAGCAGTATACTGATACAAAAAAAAACAATATTAAATTAAATAGTAATAAAAATGAAAAATGAAAAAAAATAAAAAAGCAGACAATAACTTTGAATAATGTTAGCATTTACTCCCCCGGGTGGAACTGAAGAGTCGCATAGTGTGGGGGAGGAACGATCTCCTCAGTCTGTCAGTGGAGCAAGACAGTGACAAAAGTCTGTCACTGAAGCTACTCCTCTGTCTGGAGATGACACTGTTCAGTGGAGGCAGTGGATTCTTCATGATTGACAGGAGTTTGCTTAATGCCCGTCGCTCTGCTACAGATGTTAAACTGTTCAACTTTATTCCTACAATAGAGCCTGCCTTCTTAACAAGTTTGTCCAGGCGTGAGGCGTCTTTCATCTTTATACTGCCTCCCCAGCACACCACCGTGTAGAAGAGGGCGCACGCCACAACCGTCTGGTAGAACATCTGCAGCATCTTACTGCAGATGTTGAAGGACGCCAACCTTCTCAGAAAGTATAGTCGGCTCTGACCTTTCTTACACAGAGCATCAGTATTGGCAGTCCAGTCCAATTTGTCATCCAGCTGCACTCCCAGATATTTAAAGGTCTGCACCCTCTGCACACAGTCACTTCTGATGATCACGGGGTCCATGAGGGGCCTGGGCCTCCTAGTGGGATAAAGCAGCTCATTCCTGGATATGCCTTTGTTTTCCTGCCTGTGGTGGGACCAGTAAGTCTCTCTTTCTCTACAGCAAAGACATTTGTCATCCATAAGCATTAAATGACTTTGTTCGCATGTCCACCCTAATCATCAGTGGCCCTAAGCCCAGTGCCTGAAGTGCTCTGTTGTGGGCAGATTTATTTGATTGAAGAGCAATTCTGGGGGGTTTGAATACTGTGATACGATTGCAGAGTGGGGGGGGATTTCCCATAGTTTAATATTAAATCAAAGAGTGGAGGGCACTGTAGATAGTTACTTTTGGAGTTGAGCAGCGCCATAGTTTAACATTACATCAAAGAGTAGGCTGGTTGGGTCCCCATTGGAGTTTTGAGCGTCTCAATTCTTTTATATTTGATCAACAAGCTGCTTGGATATGAACAGTCTGCACGTGTGCACCCAACACTCCTGATATGCATCTGCGAGAAATGGAGAAGTACCATCTCACTGCAAGCGCTGCCGACGCCTCACCATTGTTTCACGCTGTACATTTTCCTCCTTTCTTTCCAGTTCTGTCATTTTTCTGTCATCTTTAGTTACTTGTAGCTCCTCCTGTATATTTAAGCACAGAAAGATTAGCTTCAGCAAATAGGCTAAGTGTTTCCCAGTTAGTTTAAGTTTTCTATTCGTAAATAAGTTTCATTTTTGACATTATTGTCGTTTTCTGTTGATGAGTGTTAAAAAAGGAAAATTTAATTTATTGAAATTCAGTGTTCATTTATCCTATTGGTGAATTACATACTCAAAAATGACAGTGGAAATTAAGGGAAGTGCGTTTTAAGACTGAAGCCAGGAAGCACTTCTTTACGCAAAGAGTTGTGGGAATCTGGGACAAACTACTGAGACGTGGAGTTGGAGCAGAAACCTCAACAATCTTTAGGAAATATCAGAATGAGACATTGAGACAGCTTAGCTTTTACTTAAACCAACAAGCCCAATGGACTGAACCATCTCTTCTTATTTATCAAATGTATTATTTTTCTAAAAATGAAATGTGAAAACTGCCAAGGGGCAAATACTTTTTATAAGCACTGTGTGGTGTATGTAGTTTTCACAGAGCTAACAAATATGCTAAGTTTCATTTGGACTGAATGATTAAAGTTTTGAGTTATTGTATCCAAAGACTCACATCCCAACACATAAATAGAGAGAGAGGTTGGCAGCATGTACTGATTATAACGTGTTGTCGCACCCACCACCCTACGAACCACCCGGATTGAGATCTGAGATGGGTAACATCTCAGCACCACACTAAACAGTGTGAGGTTTTTTTTTTACAGATGCTGGAGTGCCAATCCTGCCACCAACCCCAAAGTTTTCCCTGCAAGTTTAAAGACCTGCTTGCAGGACTGGGTGCAGATTAATGTCATACCCAGGACAGAGCAACTGCAGGTTAAGGGCCTTGCTCAAGGGTCCAACACAGTAGAGACTCTTCTGGCACACATAGACAGATATCACCCTAATGGCAGGATTCAACTGTCAATCCTGACAGTTACTGTGATGATAAGCAAATACAGGAGACAGCAGGAGAGCACCAGCAGCACACAATGGTCAACAACCAATAAATAAATGAATAAAAAGAAAGAAAATAATGAAAGACTGCCCATCCATCCATTATCCAACCCACTATATCCTAACTACAGGGTCACGGGGGTCTGCTGAAGCCAATCCCAGCCAACACAGGGCACAAGGCAGGAACAAATCCCGGGCACACACACCACACACACACAAACACACCCCAAGCACCCACTAGGGACACTTTAGAATCGCCAATGCACCTAACCTGCATGTCTTTGGACTGTGGGAGGAAACCCACACAGACACGGGGAGAACATGCAAACTCCACGTAGGGAGGACCCGGGAAGCGAACCCAGGCCTCCTTACTGCGAGGCAGCAGCGCTACCCACTGTGCCTCCATGCCGCCCTTTTAATACATTTTACCTTTAGGTATGTGACACACACCCAAAATGAATAAACTGATGCGTCTCCTTGGCCTCCAGCAATTTATAAAATTTCTAATCGTTATCTTTGACTTTTAATTTGTTATAATTTCCCACCACTAGAAATGCAGTAAATGCTATAAAGACCTGGACATCGACACAAATTGACAAATATACACAAGCCTGGTCTGCAATAGAAATAAAATCTTGCAGTACTTCTTTATTTTCCCTGCTCTTGTTAATCAATACACTAATAATCCAATTGCCCTTCATTTTCTCAGAATATGGAACCAATGTAGGAAGCACTTCCAGACAGAAAAGCTCTAATCTGTTGCACCCCTACATTATAACCACATTTTTCCACCCTCTCAAACATATACAGTATTTAATGTCTGGGATTAAAACACTCAGAGACTTGTACAGTACATATATAAAATCTTCACATCCTACGCACAATTATGCTTCAAAGTCAGCTTCTCATCAACACAATTCATCCGCTACTTTCAAGCTACAAACCTTGCTAAACAAAACCTGCCCAATTTTTCTCGCCTCCTTCCTTGTTCTATTCCAGAAGAAATATTGATCAGTCTTGAAGAGTCAGATAGCATCTCTACAATTTATAAAAAAAGTTACTTCTTTTCAAAGATCCCAGGCTATGGTGGGGAAAGGATCAACATCCAATAATAATGAGAGAGAATAAAACAAGACTAGAAAGAGACCTCACAAAATATAATGCCTTTTCCAAACCAAATTCTCAAAATATTGCTCAGTTTCAAGAACTTAGACAGCATTTGTGTAATATATAAAACCATTTTACAGTCCCTTGCTTTCAAAGATCCCAGAGTACAGTGGGAAAAGGATCTCTCACACAACATCTCAGAAAAGGAGTGGAAGGCAGCCATGCACAGAGTCCACTCGAGCTCCATATGCACAAAGCATACAATTATTAAACTTAAAATTATATATCCAGCACATCTGTCTCATTTAAAATTGTCCAAAATGTTTCCAGTGAGAGATCCAACCTGCGAATGCTGCAATCGAGCTCCAGCCTCACTGGGTCACATTTTTTGGGCCTGCACCAAATTAAAATCATTCTGGACCAAAATCTTTAAGTGCCTCTCAGACAGCCTTGGGGTTACAATCTCTCCTAATCTACCAACAGTTGTGTTTGGTGGGCTCACAGAGGGGCTTAAACTGGAGAAGGACAAACAAACTGTGATTGCCTTTACTTCACTATTGGCACGCAGACTTATTTTGCTCAATTGCCACTTTGAAGTCAGTGGGTAACTGATGTTACATACTATTTAAAACTGGTAAAAATCAAATTCTCACTTAGACGATCTGTTCAAAACCTTTTTCAAATATGGCAGGATCTAATCAATAACATGTTAGAATAAGCTTCCATTTTAGGGAAAAGGATACTTTGTAAGATTAGCTTTGGTTGTTGACTCGTTCTCTTGGTTGGGGGTTCAATTTTGCTTTCTTAAGTTTGAATTGATTGTATGGAATGTCATCTGCTTCTCATTAAAATGAATAAAGAAAAATAGAAATGCAGTAAATGCCAAACCAATAATTTGAATGTTCTTTCTTTCTTTCTTTCTTTCTTTCTTTCTTTCTTTCTTTCTTTCTTTCTTTCTTTCTTTCTAGCCCATTTCATTGCTAATGGAGTGTCATGCTGCCAAGGACCTGGCCTGTCTTGTCGCTGGCTATTATAAGCTGTTTATTGATTCTGCAGCATCCATATTCTCATGGACATGTTATCAGAAAATGCACAAAATGCTTGCTGAAGAAGGTAATACTGACCTGTCTTATATGAAATTTGTGCTACGCTCATGAAGGAAAGCTTGCCACCTAGCTGCAGTGTTTCCTTATGGTCTTCTTTCTTGGAACAGGTTGCTTTTGGTGCCTTGTAGGACTTTTCCTTCATCTTGTACCACTTGTTCTGTCTGTAATTCACATCCCAACCAGGTCCACTGCTATAATGTATGCACATTGTATGGTTGTGTCTTCTCCTGTTGTTATATTATTCCATGTAAATTGTTGTAGTGCCCTCAGCCAGCGTACAATACCATAGAGAACTGACTTAAATTGGACTGACAACAAAACCATTTTGGAAAGCCCACAATTGATGAAGTGGGAATATTGGAGTAAGAGAATGTATTAGCATGAGGTTTTTGAGACTTACCAGGGATGTTTATCAGGTTCATCTACTCCCACCTTTGAAGATCAACACACACACAGATGTACACACGCATACACTGAGGTCCAATCCAGACCAAGTCTCAGGTGGTGCCAATTGCCAGTCACTCCGCAGTTTTCTGCACAGGATTCTCTGCGTAGGACTCACTATCACCAGCACTAACAAACATGCAGATGTCATTGCCACATACGTAAAAGCACAACTCTTTTATGTCACTTACTAATTAATGTCTTACTTTTACTGCAGTTGTTCTAATTATTAAGTAGTGACCTCAACCGCCTTGATAAACCCTGTGAGCAAGAAGGTGGCAATTTTGCCCAACCTTGGTGCCTTCTTATTTCAATCTCTCTAGGTAAAAGACAAAGTGTATAAAATTAAAAAACAGTGTGGTATTTATTACGATATAACAATACCAAAAATGAAGAAAACATAATAGAAAATAAAATAGGTAGCAAAGTCTGGATGTAAACACAGTCTTAGAAAAGCTCACTGAAAATCTGAAATGTCAAGAGGTGGATGTTGAGCCAGGCGGCTTTTGGTTTAGCGATCGGCGTTACTCAAAGGTTACGTTTTCTGGTGTCTAAATCGATGGTCTCACCTCTCTTGATCTCTGACGCTTCTTCCTTTGTCGCCCTTCTCTTGATTTCTTCATGTTTGGTCCCTCAGATGAGCTATCTACAGTATATATTTATGTTAAAATGCATACATTGGGTTTCAGTACATGTGACATTACACACGTTTGATTGGCTATCCGGTCCTGATGATGAGTGACTCTGATCAAAGTGTCTGGTCTCTTGAGTACCTCTGCACTCCTTCCTTTCTCAAGCTGAACAAATTCTGCAATTCCTAGTCCTACGGCGTTCTTCCGTTCCCAGGTTATAAGTGCATTAAAACAGGTTGTGTTATGTACGCATTTCCCATTCCCAGGTCATAAATCTAATTGAAAAACAAACTGACTGGAGCAGAAGCATAAAATACTGAATACACTAGAAAGGCTTCAATGAGAAGTCCTCTCTGCACTTCCAGGTCTGTCTCTTGCTTTCTGGTCAGTGTCACCATCTCCAGCCCATATAACATCGCTGGTCTCACTACCGTCCTGTAGACCTTCCCTTTCACTCTCACTGATACCTTTCTGTCACAAATGACTCCTGACACCCTTCTCTGCCCATTCCACCTTCCCTGCACTCTCTTCTTCATTGCTTTTCCACACTCCCCACTACTCTATACGGTTGATCCCAAGTATTTCTTAGTTGTGTGTACATCTCGCCTGAAGAAGGGGCCCGAGTTGCCTGAAAAGCTTGTTAGCATATTGCAATCTTTTTAGTTAGCCTATGAAAGACGTCATTTTGCTTGACATCTCATTGCTATACACGGTATAACGCCCTACTACTACAGACACTAAAGGCTTGTAATGCCTGTAATTAATTAAAGTTCTGTAAATTCAGTTCATCCTGGTTTCTTTGAGCAAAATAATTAACACTTAACACAGTCTACAGTTCAAAAATTGAAGATCTACCACACCAGGACAGAGAGATATTACAATAAAATACTATATCCTGTTCCCAGGTCAAAATTCCACTGGTGTTTTTAAAACTAGCAAGGGACGTGTTGTAGAAGTGCAAAATGGAGGCTTTCCAACTAAATAGTATAGCTGTTTGCCCAGATTGCCAAAGTGTGGGCTGCAGAGATGTGTTAAAGATGTGTAATAATAATTTATTGATGTCAGTATATAAGGGTAGAATAAATAATGCATAGAATGCATAGAATTTAAAATAAAAACTTACAAATTATTTATATAGGACTGAAAAAGACTGAGGCAAGTAATATTAAAGTGCAGTCAAGAAGAATTACTAATATTGTACACAGAACCATTCATGATGATGTTTTATACAAACTATCTAATTCAGTTTTTTTTTGTATAGCACTCAGAGTTTTTTACAACTTTACAAATGATTAATTACATAAAGATAAAGATTTGTTGAAACACACAGTAAAACAAAGCAGGCCTAATGCGATTAACATAATTGGATCTTAACAGTTTTCAATCCTATTCTTTTGTAAATATTGATCTATTTGTATGGAATGATTACAATAAAATTAATAGAATAAAAAATTTAAAAATAATTGGACGTTAACAATATCTCTCCATTAGAATTATCGTTGAGCTATGGCCAGTTGACAACTGAGGAGAGGAAAACAAAAACTCCAGTCTGCGGTCTGCAGCATCCCTGTGGTCTGGGTGGTCCATGGTCACTTAGAACACAAATGTACAGTAATCCCTCCTCGATCGCGGGGGTTGCGTTCCAGACCTCCCCATGATAGGTGAAAATCCGCGAAGTAGAAACCATATGTTTGTATGGTTATTTTTATATATTTTAAGCCTTAATAACCTCTCCTGCAGTGTTAACATTATTAGAGCCCTCTAGACCTGAAATAACACCCTTTAGTCAAAAGTTTAAACTGTGCTCCATGACAAGACAGAGATGACAGTTCTTTCTCACAATAAAAGAATGCAAATATATCTTCTCTTCAAAGGAGTGCGCGCGTCAGGAGCAGAGAATTTCAGAGAGAGAGCTCGCTAAGAAAAGCAAACAGTCAAAAAATCAATACATGCTTTTAAGTATGCAGAATCACTACGATAAAGCGGCATTTTCTAGAGGATCGTCCGTATCTTCTAGGCAAACAGCCACTGTGCAAACAGCCCCTCCGTCAGGCAGAGAGAGTGAGAGAGACAGAGAGAAGCAAACAATCAAGCACCGCGCGGGAAACATACTGTATCTTATATCATTGAGGAGTTTTAGTTAATATGTAATACATGCTCCGATTGGGTAGCTTCTAAGCCATCCGCCAATAGCGTCCCCTGTATGAAATCAACTGGGCAAACAAACTGAGGAAGTATGTACCATAAATTAAAAGAAGCATTGTCCACAGAAAGCCGCGAAAAGCCAACGAAAAATCCGTGACATATATTTAGATGTTCTTACATTTAAATTCCGCGATAGAGTGAAGCCGCAAAAGTCGAAGCGCGATATAGCGAGGGATCATTGTAAAGACAAAGTCCGACACAGTCACAGTCACCTAGAGACATCGGCCAACTGGCTCTCTACTACATCCTAGGCATTCTACTGTAGCGTCAATGCTGGGCTGTCTTCTCTGATGACAAACTGATTTCATCCTTTGATTTCAAGGCATCTGGTATCTCAAGTGTCATTCCAAGGAGCAAGAAAACAGCTTGGAGTTAGAGCAATGGCAGCAAGTGTCACAGTAGGATACCCAGAAGAGTAACAGAATAGAGGAGGGATAGTAACAGTTTAGAATTACTGTCCTATTTATATTTTTATACAAATACAAACAGAAATGCATCAAAAATCATTTCATAATCAGAAAGCGTTTGAGAAGATGCCACATGATATGTTGGGCATCAAACTGAAAAAAGTGGGAGTTCAGGGTGTTGTTTGTAGATGGACGCAAAATTCACTCAGACACAGGAAGCAGCGGGTGATGATCCAAGGAATCAAGAACTCAGAATTGCCTGATATTAAGAGTAGTGTCCCTCCGGGGTCAGTGCTAGGGCCACTGCTGTTTTTGATTTATATAAGTGATTTGGATAGGAATATAAGTAATAAGCTGGTTAAGTTTGCAGATGATACCAAGATAGGTGGAGTGACAGATAATCTACAGTGAATCATTGCAGAGGGACTTGGATAGCATACAGGCTTGGGCAGATTTGTAGCAGATGAAATTTAATGTTAGTAAATGTAAAATATTACATGTAAGAAGTAAAAATGTGAAGTTTAAATACACAATGGGATGTCTGAGAATCGAGAGTACACCTTATAAGAAGGATTTTTTAAGTTATCGACTTCCCGACAGTGTTCAGAAGCCATAAAGAAGGCTAACAGAATGTCAGGTTATAAAGCGCCTTGATGTGTGGAGTACAAGTCACAGGAGGTTCTGCTCCATCTTTATAACACACTGGTGAGGCCTCATCTGGAGTACTGGGTGCAGGTTTGGTCTCCAGGCTACAAAAAGGACATAGCAGCACTAGAAAAGGTCCAAAGAAGAACGACCAGGCTGATTCAGGGACTACAGGGGATGAGTTATGAGGAAAGATTCAAAGAACTGAGCCTTTACAAGTTTAAGCAAAAGGAGATTAAGAGGAGACATGAGGCATGTGTTTACAGTTATGAGGGAATTAGTCCAGTGGATCATGACTGTTAGTTTAAAACGAGTTCATGAAGAGCATGGGGACGCAGTTGGAAACTTGTTAAGGGTAAATTTTGCACAAACATTAGGAAAAATTTCTATACACAGAGAACCACAGACACATGGAATAAGCTACCAAGTAGCATGGTAGACAGCAGGACTTTAGGGACTAATAAAACTCAACTTGCTGTTTTTTTAGGAGAATTAAGTGGATAGGACTGGCAAGCTTTGTCGGGCTGAATGGCCTGTTCTCTTCTAGATTGTTGTAACATTATAATGCTCTAATTATGCACAGCTAATCAGCAGCTCCAGTCAGGGTATGCTACACTAAAGTGCTGAGTCGTCAGCATGGATTTAATTAAATTCTGAGAACAAAGGGTCCTTTCTTATATAAGCATGCAGTTCATTCCACAGCTTTTGTCAACCCTTGGATTCTTTAATTGGCTGTTATTTTGAGATCTTAATGTGAACTCTAGTTTGTAGGTAATGATAGGTTTAGATAAGAAAGCAGGGCCTTGGCCTTATGAAGCTTTATACTGTAAGGAGGAGGATTTTGAAATCAATGCTAAGCTTACCTGGAAGCCAGTTTAAAGAATTAAGAACTGGGGTGTTAAGATCATACTTTCTACTTCTTGTAATGGTTCTTGCCATAGCATTTTGAAATTACTGGAAGCTGCATAAAGAATCATTTGAATGACCAGTGAATAATGCATTTCAATAGCCTGTACTATTAGAAATAAGTATGTTAATTAATTTCTCTCTATTGTCCTATTATGTTAACAGCCTGAACTTTTGTGTATTTTCCGTTTCCTTGTTGGTTTTGTTCTTTTTAATTTTTTTTTCATGTTCCTGTTTAATTTCTGATAGACGTGTTTATTGTTTAGTATTGCTTTGGTGTATCATCATTGTTCTTCAATACTGTGTGTTCTTTGGGTGAGACGCCAGGAATTGGGACCGCCATCACATCACAGCTGAGGGACCACCCCCCACCTTTATAAACTGGTGGATCATGGAATATGTATCCAGCAGGGGGCATTAGCTTCCTTGGAATGAGTTGTTTTGTAATTGTGGAGTGTTAAATAACCCAAAAGTATATAGATAGAATATGAAAAGGCGATACCCCTCCCTTAGTGATACGGCGGTAAGATATCACATAGGAGAAATAACTTAGCTTTGTTTAATGATGGCTTATGCTGCATAACAGACAAAGGAAGCTGTCATGCATGCGCGAGTAGGAGGCCGCGGACGGATCTTAAACCGCTTTGAAAGACATTCGCCGGCGGGGAGTGGCGGGGTATTATCCTTTCTCCTTTGTCTTCCAGAAAAAGAGACGCTCCGCCATCATAGCCTGCCCGCAGTACGTTCACTTCCACCCTTCCTCCGCCATCTTTCCTGACGTCAGCAGTCCCGTCCTCCCTCACAGTTCCTTTCCAGCATTCCTCCACTTCCGGCCCTTCCTTTATAAAATGGCCGCCGACCCTCTGAAAGGCGTCGCGCATATGAACTGTTTTGTTTATATTTTGACCTGTTCTTTTATTGAAATATTGTGGATTGTCTGCAATATACGGGGCCGGATAAACCCCAAACCTTTATATTGTCTATTGCTTCTTTTACAAAGCTAATGGCAAAACCCAATTCGGGAGTGGGATCCCGATGTGTAGAGTCTGCCATTTTCACCATTGCAGTGGACGGATTTTCAGGATCGGATGGCGTTATCTCCCTTCAAAGGTGTGCCGGGCAATATTGCAAGGCTTTATACTCTTTCTTCACGTGCCGTCCTCCATTTAGGTGAATCATGCAATTCCAAACAAGGCAAAAGAGGATACCGTTTCATGACGACTTTGACAGACAACAAATAACATATTAACAGTCCTTAGTCTGACTGCACGTTTCCAGTTGTCTCCATCTGTCTTATATTATAATGTTTGCCTAGCAGTCTTATATGGAGAACCCTTGTGCTCGGTGTCAGCTATGCATGTGAGTAGAAAACGGCCAGATTTACAGTATAAGATATATTTGCACAGAGTACAGTCAAATATTAAACTTATGCTTATTACAGAGTATTGTTTGGAGTTAGTCCTCTACTTATCCTTCTTGATCTGACAGCTGCTTTTGACACGATAGACCATCGCATTCTCCTTCATCGCCTGCAATACACTATTGGACTTTCTGGAAATGTTCTTAACTGGTTTACATCGTACCTGACTGGTAGAACTGAGTACATTGCCTTGGGTAGCGCAAAATCCTATACCCACAATGTTACTTGTGGTGCCCCACAGGGCTCTGTTTTGGGCCCTATTCTCTTCAACATCTATATGCTTCCCCTTGGAACTGTCATTGGCAGACATGGTTTATCCTTCCATTATTATGCTGATGACACTCAGCTTTACCCCAGGACTACTCCCACCTCCTCTAATGCTCCTCTGCCAATATCTACTTTGACTACCTGCTTGGAGGAGATAAAGGCATGGATGAGGCTTAACTTTCTATAGTTGAATAGATCCAAAACAGAAGCCATCTTAGTTGGCACACCACATCATCTTCATCTTCATTCTTCTATCATTACTGGTATTACATTCTCTGGTCAAAACATTCCTCTTTCTATACCTGTCACTAATTTGGGCGTTAAGATGGATTCTCAACTCACTTTTGACACCCATATTAAATATCTTTGTAAATCTTCTTTTTATCATCTCAAGAACATCGCTAAACTCCGCACTATACTTACTCTGGCGGATTCAGAGAGGCTTATTCATGCCTTTGTCTCCTCCAGGTTGGACTATTGCAATGCGCTTTTTATCGGGATTCCTGGTAAGAGTATCCAGTATATTCAGAACTGTGCTGCCAGAATTCTGACGAGGGTGCGAAAGTATGACCACATCACTCCTGTTTTGAAAACCCTTCATTGGCTCCCTGTTTCACTTCTGAGTATAAGGTTTCCCTCCTTACTCATCAGTGTATTTATGGGCATGCCCCCCATTATTACAGGAACTCCTTACCTGTCATTCTTCTTCACGTACCCTCCGCTCTGTAGAGATTAACACTCTTCAAGTTCCCAGAACTAAGCTCAGCAGCATGGGTGACAGGGCCTTTTCTTCTGTGGCGCCGAGACTGTGGAACGCCCTCTCGGATTACCTGAGAGCCCCACAGTCGATTGATGTTTTTAAACAAGATTTAAAAACGTATATTTTTAGAAAGATATTTTATTATTGAAGTATTTTTTTTATTACTTTATTTTACTCTGTAGCACTTTGAGATTGTTTATATAAAGCGCAGTATAAATAAAATTTATTATTATTATTATTTATTATTGTTTGATTCTCCCATTATGTGGATATCCTGTTCTGCTGCTTGGATTCGGATACTGGTTTCCTGACTTGGCCTTGTTTGCTTTGGGTTGTCTTCTCAGACGTACTCTTTTTGCCCAACTTATTTATTTTCTCATTGTCTGCTTATTTTGATTACTTTTTTGGTAATAAATTGCTTATTTTTTAGAAATGACTGTTTTTGACTGATGCCAGAGGTGTGACAGTTCTTCTCCCTTGAAGGACATACTCTCTCATTTTGAACTTTTAAAGTTTGATTTTGAACTCCTAAAGCCAGCTGCCCATTTTTTAGGCCTGTGTAGACTGCAGCCTGAAGGTAACACTTGGGGGTTGGCTTACATGGGCTGAGCCTTTTCTGGGATGGCAGGTGAGAGTCTTGACCTGCTTTGTGGTTCATTTTGGAGACCTCAACACCCCTTTTACCAAGTCAGTGACTCCAGAACACAACAAAATCATGTTTAGAAACCATCTTAATGTTTAAATATTTTTAAGATGGAAAAAACAGGTCTTAGATAGTGTTGCAATGTGTTTTTTAAAAGACGTGCAGTGGAACCTCGTGACCCGAGGTAATTTCCCTCTTAGGATAGTATGTAAATACTATTAATCCGTTCCGGGCAGTACGAACTGTATGTAAATATTTTTTTTTTAAAGATTTTTAATCACAAAAATAGTTAATTATGCCATAGAATGCACAGTTTAATAGTAAACTACATATAAAAACATTGAATAACACAGAAAACCTTGAACAGAGAAAAGTAACATTGCAGGAGTTCACGCTATAGCCTTACGAACCACTCGCTGTAAATACTTTTTTTAATAAACAACCAAGAAAAGTAACATTGCATGAGTCGAGTTCTGGCATGAAGAAAGTGAGCAGGAAGATGGGTGGAGAGGAAATTAAAGTTTTGAGGTAGAGTCCCTCTGCACGATGCACGTCTGACCGAGAACAATGTACTACAGGGAGAGACTGAACACGTGCGTAAATCGCCGGCGCATATGAACCGGAAGGGAAATGAAATAGAGCACAAAGAGTTCACAGCGAATGCACAGGGAGAGACTGAACACGTGCGTAAATCACCGGCGTGTACGAACCCGGATGGGAGACCAAATAGAGCACAAAGAGTTCACAGCGAATGCGCAGGGAGAGACTGAACATGTGCGTAAATCACCGGCGCATATGAACCGGATGGGAGACCAAATAGAGCACAAAGAGTTCACAGCGAATGCGCAGGGAGAGACTGAACACGTGCGTAAATCACTGGCGTGTACGAACCCGGAAGGGAAACGAAATAGTGCACAAAGAGTTCACAGCGAAAGCACACACGTCTGACCGAGAACAATGCAACAAGTGCGGAAATCATTGGCGCGTACAAACCGGAAGGGGAAACTTGCTTGTTTGTCAACCGATTGTGTGGTCGTGAATAGATGCAAAAGTTTGCCCAACTTTTTGTTCGTAACCCGATTTGTACGTGTTCAGAGATGTTCGTGAACCGAGGTTCCACTGTACTGGTGTCAAGAGAACTCCAAGTTCAGTAAAACTAATGTGTGAACCAAGTGAGTTAACAAGTGACACAGCATCCCCCAGTATATAACATTTCTGCTTTTTGTGTATTCAAAGACAAGCAGTTTTTACCCATCCACTCTTTTAATTCATTAACTCTTCAATCATTGATGTTGTTTTTTTTCCTTAACTGTTTTAACTTGTGTTCTTATTTACTTCACCAAATATAAAGAAGGGAGAGAAAGAAAAACATCTTTTTTTTAATATTTCAGGATATGAATCAAGAGGCTGCAGTGACTCTGAGGAGTCATCAGAAGTGGACTCATCTCAGGATTTACTGTCTGACGTTGACAATATGCAAACAAAAGGTGGCCCAGGGGCCATTTCTAAAGAGAAAGGATCAGATAACCTGCCTCTCTGCGATAGATTAGATGCAAAAGATAGCTCCCAGCACGACAGTGAAGACAGTGTGGTTGATAACAGCATTTCAGAAGCATCTGATTCTGGCAGAGCTGAAAGCCGAGAGGACAGCCGTTTGAAATTAAGTTTTTCCAGTGACTCAATGGATGCTTTGGAAGAGGATGACCTTGTGGCATGTTCTTCAAGCAGCACAGAGTTTTATCAGATTCCCCATCCCTATTCAGAAAGCACAACACACCCTGAAAAAGCTGAACTGAATGAATCTGTAACACAGGGTACGAGGTCATGCGATCATGACAGTGCGGTCTCTTTACATAAGCACATTCTGAAGGGTGAAGTCTTGATGGATGACATGCGACTACCGAGTGAACACTTGACTCCAAGTGAGAATACGTCCAACAGCCTTACGTCTGACTGCGTGTTTACTTTCAGTGAGAACACCATGCAGTATTACAACTTGTGTGCAAACGTCACGCCAGACAGCGCTACTGACAAACACTTTTTTGGCCGAGCTGGGAGGAACACCATTTCTGAAACGGCACCTCCTACCAAATGCCGGGAAAGTACCCTCGGCATCTTAGAGAATAATGTCATTCTGGATCCACCACCAGGCTTTGGAGACAGCAGTTCGGATGAGGAGTTCTTTGATGCACCTGAGAGGCTGACACCGATGGCCACTTGGCCTGGGCATGTGGTTTTTCAGAATTTAAGTGAGTATATCATGAGATTGCATGGTTTCTTCTGGGCTTGAGAGTGACTGATACTAAAAAGAAGCAGGAGAATTGATAGAATTCTTATAATAAAGCTTGGGAGAGGATATGGAAGAAAATGTGTTTAATTTAAAGTCCAGCATGTGCCAGCTACATCTATAAAGATCATTAATGATCTTTCTACCCCAACTTTACCATTTTTAGATATCAGTCTTCCAGGACTTGAAAACTCTCTCTATTACAAGCCAATACTGTATATTAACCCTCTTACCTTGTCTACAGCTCCTTCCATCCCTGGCATACTAACAATTCTCAAACTTTTCCACAGTTCCTTAGATTTCTTCACCACTGCAGTGACGAGGATGACATTTGTAATGAAGCCCTGAGAATGAGGAGTTTCTTCATTGGTAGAGGATACCCTTCTCATATTGTGAACAGGACCCTGAATCAAGCCAGGAGTAGACCTGTTAACACCCTCTCTAACAGGAACCCCAAAAATGAATACTTAAATTCATTATTCATAAATAAATACTGTGGGGTACAGCCCAAACACAGACAGGTAGACATGATGTTTTGCACCAACACACGTTTATTTACACTATTTATATACAATAAAGTGAGCACAACCCAGTGCCGCTGCACCAATCACCCCTTTAAGTCCAGGCCTCACAGTCCAATGCCTTTCTCTCAGTTCCGCCTACACTCCTCTCCTCCAAGACTTTGTCCTTCTTCCACCTGACTCTAGCCGTCAAATGGAGGGAGGCAGCCCCTTATATCCACACCCGGACGAGCTCCAGGTGCTTCCCGACGCTCTCCTGTGTGGCGGAAGTGCCGGCTGCGCACCCGGAAGCACTCCGGGTGTCCCCGTTCCTCTTCCTCCCAGCACTTCCGGGTGTGGCGGAAGTGCTGAGGTTCAGAGCTCTCTGGGCTTTGGGACGCCCCCTGAAGATAACCATGGGCCCCTAGAGGGTTGGGCTTCAAAACTCTGTACCCGTGGTCCTCAAAGCAACCAGGGCGGTCGCCCCCACATGGTCTGGGGAAGGCTCAAGCCCTCCTCCGGTCCTCCTGGGCGTCCCGGCTGGGTTGCCACCCCAGCCATCTCCCACAATACTTAAATCCTTAGGAACTTACCTAGATGACAATCTTAACTGGAATACAAATACAAAAAAATTATTCTCTAAATGCAACCAACGCTTATTTCTCCTCCATGAACTCAAACTATTTAAAGTAGACAAGGACCTCATGTTGTCCTTTTATCGCAGTATGATCCAGTCTGTCGTCATTTTTAGTTTCATTGCCTGGTTTAATAGTCTGAAAACTAAAACTCAAAAAAGCTCCAGCAGATTACGAAGTTTTGCAGCTAAAGTTATTGGGGCTGATGGAGATGATTTGACTAGTGTGTGTGTGTCAGAGGGCAATGTTAAAGAAACTGGAAATCATCCCAACTGATGACAGTCATCCATTACATGTAGAACTGAAGCTCAGTAAATCAGGAAGGAAAGTCGCTTTGAAAACCAACAAAAATCGCTCCAGGAACTCCTTTCTTCCTAGTGCCATACGACTTTTCAATAAGAAATATTGGAGATAATGATTAAGGTTTTGATATATAACCTGTAACCTTTTTTTTTTGGTGTAAATATGCGTTATCTAACTGCTTTACCTTAACCTTTCTTATTTCTGTTTCTCTTTTTTATTTCATTCTGTCTATTAGATGCAACTAAGAAGGCAAATGTCATGTTTTCTTGTGTAAACATGACTAAATAAAGAAACCTTAAACCTTAAGCCTTAACCTTAATTCTGCAGGTTCTCCCATCCCACTCTAACCCTCTATTTCTCCCACGGGTCATTAAGCACAATTTCCTCATTTTGCAGACCAATCTTTCAACAGGAGTTTTTTTTTCCTAACCATCCGCTGATCTCCTGTTGAACGCCTAACTTACGCAAACATCTAGTGTGGGGCTCACTTCACAGGGGAGAGCCACATTTTTCACCAGGGCCTATGAGCTGTAACAGAAGCTGCCGTGTCACTATGTCACTAACAATATCCTTGTATCCAGTCACTTTGGTAAATTCAATATTAAATAACGGGCCTCTTGCCGGCCTAAAAATCTGATTTGCTGCATTTCTTATAGGACGTGTCCACCCTTCTACATAGGTGGAACACGGAGACGGCTTGGAGATCATTTCAAGGAGCACCTTCGTGCTGTTAAAACCAAAGACCTTCCAAAGCCTGTTGCAGAACACTTCGCAGCCCTTGGTCATTGCTACATTGATCTCTCTGTGTGTGTTCTTTCACAGCACTTCAAAGACACTTTCCAAAGAAAAACAGAAGAAACTAAGCTCATTCTCATCCTTGGATCATATTTCTCTAGGTCTTAATGACCAGCTAACTTGTTAATCTTTCTGTTCACATTCTCTAATGGCATCTTTTCCCTCTCATACTCTCATTTTTTCTCCTATCATCTGCCCTAGCTTTGTTTCCTTCTTGCCCAACCTATATGTCACCTTCTCCTTCCGTTTCATTTGTACACCTGGAGAAGACTATGCAGATGAAACATTGTGTCCTTTACCTTTTTCCATTTCAGTG
This sequence comes from Polypterus senegalus, assembly GCF_016835505.1. Lineage (NCBI taxonomy): Eukaryota > Metazoa > Chordata > Cladistia > Polypteriformes > Polypteridae > Polypterus > Polypterus senegalus. Next base: position 19,961,465 of record NC_053160.1, read on the forward strand.
TGGAAATAACTTTTAACCTTTTTAACTTTTAATACAGAGTATTAGGGGTAAATGCATCCCACTTGTACAGCTTAGTTTCTCATTGACTGGAAAATCCGATCTCTTGAAGACAGCAAACACCAAAAAACCATGTCACAAAAAAGTACAAAAAATTTAAAAATATGAATATCTATATATCATTGTAACTATAACTGTTGTGTATTTAATTTCTATACTTACAGTGGAACCTCGGGTCATGAACGTCTTGGACCACGTACTAATCGGGTTACAACCAAACTTTTGCATCTGTTCACAACCACACACTCGGGTGACGAACAAGCCAGTTTCCCTTCCGGTTTGTACGCACTGATGATTTCCGCATGTGTTCAGTCTCTCCCTGGATATTGTTCTCGGTCAGACGTGCGTGCAATGTTAGTTTTCTTGGTTGTTTATGGTTAGTTTTTGTATAAATTAAGGATTTTTCAATTTCATTACGAGCGATTCGTAAGGTTGTAGCGTTACCTCTTGCAATGTTAGTTTTCTTGGTTGTTTATGGTTAGTTTTTGTATAAATTAAGAAAAAAAAAGTGTTTACAGCGAGCGGTTCGTAAGGTTGTAGCGTGAACTCTAGTTTTCTCTGTTCAAGGTTTTCTCAGTGTTATTCAAACGTTTTCCATTACACTGTGCATTCTATGGTATAATTAACTATTTTTGTGCTTAAAAATCTTTAAAAACATATATTTACATACAGTTCGTACGGTCCGTAACGGATCCATTGTATTTACATACAATCCTATGGGGGAAATTAGTTCAGGTCACGACCAAATCGGGTTGAGTTTTGAAATGAATTACGGTCCTGACTCGAGGTTCCACTGTACTTGCAATCACCATATTACATACTTCTTTTTTTAATATTTTCAATTTTTTTCAGCCAGTAGTTTATGGTGCATGCTGATGCCAATAGGAGTGCCAACGGAGGTGCAGCTTCCCATGGCAGATCATTGTCTTGTGCAGAGTTGGCATGCTCTTCCTATGTCTCTAAAAGTGTGTAGGGAGATTTCATGTTCCTTGACACTACTAATGCTACTACCTGCCAACAGTTGCAGACAGAAACCTGATCGTACATTGAACAAAGTAATTTAATTACAGTAATGATTCATTTTTCATAATCCCCTTTCACACAAAATACATAAATCATTCTTCTTACTTCCAGAAGTGTCAATGAGTGTAAAACTTAGAGTTTAGGGAATATAATAAAGTGATTATGATCAGTTTTAGGAAACTTCATTTTCTCATTACATTGGGCAATGGAGATTTTGCTTACTGAACACCACTTGGATTGTGACCACTAAGGGGGCATTGCTGCTCCCCAAACCCCAGAGACAACCTCAGAGATACAAGTCTCGTTTTAAATAAAACACCTTTCCAAAAGGCTTCAAAAGTGGCATAGGCACAATACAGTTTTTCTTCTCTCTCTTTTCTTCTCCTCCATTCCTCCCAGGCACGCATGGTCTGTCCTCCACGCCTGACTCCAACTTGCTTGGATGAGGTCATGCGGCTTCTTTTATCTTGGACCCGGGAGTATATCCGGTGCTAGGACATAGCCAGACAGAAGCACGTCCGGGTCTATCAGAAGTCCCATAAAGCAGGGATTATTAATTCCATCAGCTTTCCCTGGTGGCCCAAATGGAACCCAAAAGGGCTACCCCATGGGACTACAGGTCCCAGTATGCTGTCTGTCTGGGAATCCTAACCTAATGGTGTAATCTAGTGTATTGGTGGACTCTGTCAGGACTACAGGCCATCTCCCCTTGTCCTTATGTGACACTGGCCTCCCAGCTGGGTATTGTTCTTCAGTCCAATCCTGCCAGGGTGCCAGCATGCCCGCATCTGTACTGGCATCTTCTGCCACCGTCCTGGCAATAGGAAGGGAATGCCCTGCAACTCTTTTTGCCCATTTGCCACCTGGCTCCATGCCATCTATTACAGGATGTATCTTATGGATCTTGTCCTCCTGATCACAAATATCACCTTTAAATTTTCATATCACCTACCATTTTGTTGTAATCTCCTATTTTTATGACTTCTCAAATTATAAGTATAAATTGTAAAAGAATAAAGTGAAGGGTTAGGGTACCTTGCTGCAAAATCCTTTTTAATGCAAAAAAATGCAACAAGAAAGAACAAAACAAACGACACTATTGTAGGTCAAAAAAGACAGTCGCCTCTGGTGACAAGCTCTATTGCACTCAGCAGTGGGTCCAAGGCCGAGTTTAAACTTCACGTGACGTGTGCTCCAGTGGGCGCTATTGCTACACAAGCGTTTTACTGTTCATACTTTCGCAGGTACTTTACGTAAATCTGGAGGATTCCACCAGGTGGCAGTGCAAGATATCATCACGGCGACAATACGTTTGGCTTCACTGTGTTGTGAATTGCCTGAAACATCCATTAAATTCCGAGGACACCTTGCCACAATATCTCTGGAAAGGATGTTTAATGATTACACCCATCAATCCAGGGATGCACCCAATCCAGCTAGCATTGGGTATGAGAGAGAGATGATCCCTGGACGGGGCATCAGCTCATTGCAAGATGATCACAAGCACTCACATACACTAGTGTCATTTTAGCATCACCAATCTCCATCTTCATGTCTTTGGAAGGAAGCTGAAGCCCACCAGGAAATCATGCAAACTCTAGCCAGGGAAAACCAGGGACATGACTCCTTACTGCGAGACAGCAGTGCTACCCCTCCACCACTGTGTGTAATTATTCAATATTTAAAGGAAGTTAACAGTTTATCTGTAAAATGTAACATACATATTTTAATGCATTTCATCATGACAGTGATATCAAGTATAAATCTAAGGATTCTAAATGTGCAGAGAGCTGGAATATCAGAAATGTAAAGTGTTCTGTGTGGCAATTGCTGCTGTCAGTTCAGGAGGAACCCCCAGAAGCACATAGCGATTAACAACGGGGTCGGTTTTAAGATGACGTTTACGACGGTCTCCTTTAACGATAAAGTAAACTACGAGGATAAAGTGGACATTTCGAGATTAAAGCCGAAATTTCCACTTTAATCACAAAATAGACATTTTCACTGTGTCCCTAACTTTTTTTAGCTCTTTGGCTCAAATATGCCGCCGTACATTCTGATGCTGTTGTGAAGGTACGAAGAAAACAAAAAAGATCGCACAGAAGATGGTAAGTGAGACTTTTAAAAAGTATTGTGTCATTACGATGGGGAATATGGAACGCCTGAATATAAAAGCACCATGAATACATTTGTATGTCGCCATTTTGCTTCACCACATCAAACCATTCATCAAACATCGAAGCAGACACATTAATCCTGGAGAATCTTCAAAGCAGCTTTCTGTCACATGTAGATATTAAACAGAGAGTCAGACGTCACATTCCGACTTAATCACACTGCACCCCCCGACTTTTTGCTGGTTCTGCAACTCGCGCACACATCACGTTAATTTCTGAGCTCAAAGGACGAGTCAAATGAATGCTGGGAACACGTGACAGCCATGATGCATGTGCATACGTGATCTGGGTATTGTCACACACGTGTGTTTAGGAGGCAACTAAAGGGCTTGTATATATGTAATTCCATGCCGGACCAGGGGGTGGCGAAGTGCACTAATTCTCTCTCTTGATCTCTTACAGACCATTCTAGGGAAATCCCGCCCGGCTCTGGGGCAGCCAACGATGTCACTTCTGGTTCCGGTCCTGATGACATCACTTCCTTTAATGGCCTTTAAAGCTGCCATCTTGTTAATACTAAATCAGTTCTGTTTTGGACTGAGTTGTGTGAACATGGACTTGATTCTGAATGAGTTTTGCAGCCGGGAACAATTATACGGGCTGCTGCCCCAAACCTTCGCAATGTCTTGTGGTCATTATTGTTACAGCATAAAGTATAAACAAGCTCTTAGGCTGCATATTATTGGATAAAATGTGTGGTCTTTATGTTTAACTATTCACACCTTCCTAATATTCTGCTGTATATTGCAAACAAGATTATGAATCGCCATTTCTCTGTCAAGTGAGAACGTTGGACATTTTAATCAATTTATGTTTTTAAATATTTTTCACAGGTGGCAAAGAAAACGTCAGTAGCACAATACATCTCAGTGACATTGGAATTGAAGTCAGTGAGCTGGATAAAGGGGAAGAAATGGAAAATGAGGCGAATGTAGAGCCTCATACACTTTTAGATGATGCAGATTACACCTCATGGGGGTCTGTTTCTGAAAGCAGAAGTCACCTCAACAATTGTGCGAAGGAAACCCCAACCATCTCTTCTGTGAGCAACCTGGAGAATGAGCCTACACTGCTGGAGAACAAATCCATCACTCATCTTGCATGTCCAAGGACTTCTACAAACAAGACGTTCTCTTCTAGCCTGATGGAAATGGAACCGGACACCATGGAAACTAAGTTGGTAACTGAAACTCTGAACAGGATCTCACCTGTCAAGGCTATCCGCTGTAGATCTAATCCAGAAAAAACAGAAGGTAGAACCCTGGATAGTGATGTTTCTCAAAACAGCAAAAAGGAAGTTTGCCATGATGCTAACCATGAGGCCAGAGAGATCAGTGAAGAGCAAAGCCACTATAAGATGGTTACATTACAAATGGAAGAAGTGCAATCAAGCCATCTCTCAGTGCCTGGTTTGGATAGTAAACATGCTGAGGACCATCTGCCCCAGCTTCCTGCTGAAACTGGTACACATCTGAACTGTTATATAAATCCCAGTAGTGATGGCTTTGAAGAAACGGCGTCGGACAGTGCCACAAGACATTTGCAGTCAACTTCTATTGAAAACATTTCCATCAACAGCACAAAAAGGGGAATTTCAGTTAGTCAAGAATGTCTTTTACTGCTGGGTTTAGGAGGTTTAGTACCTAGAAGAAGCCCAACATTTTCCAGCCATAAGGACTTAAGCTTAAATTTTACCGGCTTATCTGGAGTTGTGAGTCATCTGTCCACTTCGACCTTGAGAACTAAAATCCAGAGTCTGCCTTTGTACTTATCACAATCTCATGACTCAATTAAATGCCATTTGCCAGAAACCCAACTGGTCGCTAATGAGCAAGAATTTGGTACCTTCAGAAGCAGCTACACATTTTCCTTCACAAACAACACATCTCATCCATTGGCTGCAACCGGCTCAACTCCTTGTTTGTCGACTTTTCAGCCATTTTATAAAAAAGCAGACCCTTGTTTATCATCCTTAGTGCAGGTAGAACATGAATCTAGTCCATTGGTAGAGTTACTGTCAAAGTCAAAAGCCTTTAATGATGACAATGGCTTGGAGTATGTGTCAAAACCAGGACAATCGGAAGCCTTACAGTATTCACTAAATGCGGAGACAACAGTGATCAGGCCCAAAGGGTTAAGTGGGACATGTGGCTGTGAGACAATATACACCCAGTGCTTCACTGGTTCCAAAAATGTATTTATGGAGGAAAAGTCTCATCTGGAGTATTCAAGTAAAAACTTCACACCCTTAACAATTCCACCCTTACGCAGAAGTCATCTTAACGGAGAGCTCATTCCTTTGTTTTCACAAGTTGATCAACAAGATCAGCAATCCAGCTCGAGTTTCCATTCATCTCAAGTAAACCACATATTAAAGCCACTTATGGACAAGGTGTATTCTAATCCAGAAGGTTTTAGTCTTTTGCATGGTGACATCTCAAAGTTGCTCAGTGTGCTAGATCAAAACTCCGAAAGCAGGAGTCAACATCGTAAGGAAGCGTGCAGGCTTCTGTTCTCGCGTAACAAACAGTTACTCATGGATGAGTCAAGAAAGCTAATGTCCAGCTGTCAGAAGGTCATCCGAGCGGATCAGAGTGAAGAAGAGATGCTACAGTCGCTTTCGGAGAGCTTCCACCTTCTGGTTCGCCTGATGTCTGTCTGTTTATGGTTGACAGACTGTGCACAGTGTAGGAGGATCCACTGTGAAGTTCTGGGTAGCGTAAGAAATGTTGTTGTCACATACAAAGAGTTTGTGCAGTCGGCTGAGAAAGCTTGTGGCAGAAACTGCCAGGATTTTGCAATAAAGCTCCTTGCCCGCCAATGTACCACACTTACAGCAGGACTCTTTTGCTTGACACAGTTGCTAAGGCCACTGCCCTGACTTTACATGTAAAAAAGACTTTCAATTTATGTTTAATGTTAAAGTCACTAACTTGCTTCGATTAAAAACATTAACAACATAAGCATAATAAGATAAATGTGGAAGAAGATCTTTCAGTTCATGCACGCTCAATTCAGATTTGTTTCACTTTTCTTCCTCTACTTTTTGCACTTTTTATTATCCATATAAATGACAAAACCCTTCAACTATATTCCATTTACATTTGTTTATTTATTTATTTAAGAAATCAAAAAGTGAAAATGCAAAATACATTGCACAATTCAGTCATATACTTTCAGAATCCACTAATTCCGGCTCAGGATTGTGAGAAATTGGAGACTCTTTTGTCATTAACAACTGCAAGCCTACCAGGGCAGTCCATCGCAACATACAGCCACTCACACCAGTTAATGTGACGCACACCACTCTGGGATGTGGAGAGGACCAATGCAGACACAGACAGAACAAACAAACTCCTTCAGACCACTGTGTCATCCCTTTTTGTACAATTCTTATCTGGGCCGGTGTGATAAATAATGCAACCTGAGGCAAAGCACATTTTTGAACTTGTAATATATCCTTAATTAGCTGTCTCCCGCGGAACTGCCCATGTAGTAGTGAAACAGGACAAACTTTAAAAATCAATAAAAAAAATGTAATTGTGGCCAAGCGGCAGGGAGGTACGCTCGAACATAAAACTGAAAGCCACTGTATCTGATCGCGTTCAGCTCTGACGGAAGAGCATCCCACTCATGCAGATGAAGAGCATGTGGCCGCGATATCTCTGGTAATCAGCAGCTACCCTCTAAAACACACATAGCTCTGATCTCTTTCTCAAAAACGTCAAACGTTACTCCTTAACAATCTCTAAATGATAATGTCTGTTGAACAAACAGGTATCGCTAGCTAAGCAGAGACGAGGTACACTCCAACACATGATGAGAGGTAGACCGACTCGAACAGAGACTGGCACGTGAGTAAGGAGGGCCCCATCACCCTCCCTTCGGCTCGCAGCCTCACTCTCAGATTCACACATAAAAATTGGTACTGCAAGCAAACTATGACAGTGCGATGAGAGAAGTCGCAAAATCAACTGGAATATTCAAGCAAATTATAGGAAAAACCCAACTTACGTTGGATTTTATATACTGTATATATAGATAGATATGGCTCAATATACCTAGTCTTCATACCAGAGTACTTCTACAAAATAATATATTCTCAAAAAAAATAGAAAAATAATAAACAATATTCGTTTCAGGAAAAAAAATGTACGAAAATAAAAATGATTAGATTAAAAACGAAAGAACGAGATCGCGAATACAAGCGGCTGAAATGAGTTTCCTCCGCAGGGTGTCTGGGCTTTCCCTTAAAGATAGGGTGAGAAGCTCAGTCATCCGGGAGGGGCTCAGAGTAGAGCCGCTGCTCCTCCGCATCGAGAGGAGTCAGATGAGGTGGCTCGGGCATCTGATCAGGATGCCTCCTGGGCGCCTCCCTGGTGAGGTGTTCCGGGCACGTCCAACCGGGAGGAGGCCCCGGGGAAGACCCAGGACACGCTGGAGGGACTATGTCTCCCGGCTGGCCTGGTAACGCCTTGGGATTCTCCCGGAAGAGCTAGAAGAAGTGGCCGGGGAGAGGGAAGTCTGGGCCTCTCTGCTTAAGCTGCTGCCCCCGCAACCCGACCTCGGATAAGCGGAAGAGGATGGATGGATGGATGGATAGATTAAAAACAATAAATCACCCAAAGTTGGCATTAAAAATAACAAAATGCAACAAATTTAACATTTAACAGACCTGCAACTTTCACCTTAGTAACATTCCATAATAAAATTTAACAAAATAACAATGAATATACAGTGGTACCTTGGTATACGTTCGCTTTGGAATAAGTCCAACTTTGTATATGTCCTGTTTGGATGCGAAACATTTTGCTTGGTATACGACCTTTGTTTGTAATATGACTCGCGTGCTAGAACACCGCGCTACCCTTGTTTACCTATCTTGAGACAAAGCCACGACTGCCCACAAGTGTCAGTACGCCAGTTGCTAGCATTCAGTGAACAACCTGCGCTATAACTCTCTGTGAATTTTCACGGATTAAGGATGTATAACGAGGTACCACTGTATACATACAATATGATATATAGAAAAATTAATGCCAATATCAGGTGCTGGGTGGTTCTGACGGATTCGAATTTGACATATTCGTCAGTGACCATTTTTTACCATAACAATTTCCTGAAAATTTGCTGTGCGGCCAGCTTTTTTTTTTTTTCTTAGTGACCCTTGATGCTTTGTGAGGCCAGTATGGCATCACAGAGCTATACCAGCCATGTTGGATGGTCATGTCACTTCCCAATCTGCGCTACTTGCCCAGTTTGCATTGTGTGTGTGCAAAAATGTCATGCATGAGTTCTGTAAACATAGCTTACACTTTACGGTGCCGCCTGATCTGCTTTATGTGAGTAAATTACGGCACATACACATGTATGTAATGTCACTACCCAATCAGTACTCCAGCTGGATTTGCAACCTACATGCATTTAAAAATAAAAACAAAAGACTTGCAGTATTTTTGTTTGAAGGATACATTAACTGACTATAATGAGAATTTAATTTAAAAAACATTATTTTTGTTCATAGATTCATTGTATGCTTGTGCCGTTACTTCTGGATTAAGCATGTTATGTAGCGCAGATCGGGTAGTGACAGAGACAGTTCCCCGAGTATATAACGCTGATCTCTTGTATCACATACTCTGTGGGTGTTAGTCATACAGTAGTTATAGGAGCTTTGGAGACACAGAGAGAGAGAGAAATAAAGGACTCTGTGTATAATTTTATCTCTGGCAGAGCGGCTCAGCTAACATTTGTGGTCACAGTAATTGGTCCAGTAAAGTTGGCAGGCGCTTCCCAAGCCCTCAGGGACACTTAAAAGACCATTGCACCGTTATAACCCACTCAAAACTAGTTCCGTTTCTCTTTCCCCACTGCCGAGTTCAACAAAATTCCTGAACATTTCTGCATTTTAAGGCCAAATGAATTCAGTAGGGTTCGCTCGTCACTACTGCCAACGTGTAACTTCAAAATGCACATATAGTGTTTTGATTCTAGGAGGCTTACTGTGTGGTGAAATAGTATGAATTTCATTTCTGGGACATCTGAAACTTTTAAAATGAAAATCTTTTTAAAAGTAGTATATAAATGAGGTATTTGTTATGGGTATAATTCTTACAGTTCATATTCAACTCTCATTTTTTGTGTCATTATTTTGCAATGTTAAAAATAATTCTGTTGTATGAAAATGCTGCCCTTATCAAAGTGCCACTTGTGGCGAGCCACTTGCTGCCTCATCTCATGCGCTGGTCCTGATTTTTATACTTTTCCAAGCAACAGGCAGGTCAAGTGACTTGCAAGGGATCTACCATTGAGTGCACGACTAGAACTAAATTTACAATCTAATGTCTGTCAGCCTGTGGTGGACTGGCGCCCTGCCCAGGGTTTGTTTCCTGCCTTGCGCCCTGTGTTGGCTCCAGCAGACCCTGTAGTTAAGATATAGTGGGTTGGATAATGGATGGATGGATGGACGGATGTCTGTCAGCCTAATGCCACAGCCACTAGAGGGCCACACCATTTTGTTTTTCACAATAACTTCACTGTTGAGACTAATATAAAACAGAAGCACACACATGGCACAGAAATGGTTGCAAGTGATTGTGGATTAAACTTTCTGGTAATTACATGAATTATAGTAGAGAAATCAGCTCATAACATTCACCCATTTAGAAACAAATGGGGTCTTTAATCAAGTGTGTAGTAAATATCACATCATGACAATTACCTTCATGTCATTTTAGAGCATTAGAACAATCTGGACGAGGGCAGGCCATTCAACCCAACAAAGTTTGCAGTTCCTATCCACTTAATTCTTTCAAGATAACATCAAGTCGAGTTTTGAAGCTCCCTAAAGTCCTACTGTCTACCACACTACTTGGTCACTTACTTCATGTGTCTGGCCGACGTGTGAAGAAAAACTTCCTAATGTTTGTGCGAAATTTACTCTTAACACGATGCAAATCAACTGTTTACATCTGAAAGGTTAATCAAGGATAATATGCAGTTAAAAGGGAGGGCTTTATTATTTAAATCTGATTGAAATCCGCATGAATTGTAACGATCCTGGTAAATTTAAAAATATTTAAGAATGCATAGCATGTCTAAAGAGTGTTATAGCAGAGGAGCTGATGTGACATTTCTTGTAATGTGTTTATGTAACACATGTGTCTGTGTTTTTACGTCATTACTGTAAAGTAGAAACTTCAGGAAAACTCAGTCTGAAAACAGTTTTGCTTGATATGAATGCCGTAATATGTAAAATGAATGTAAATGATATAAAGATGTATACTTTGTGTTAAGACTAATATGACATTGGACTTTATATATTTATATATATTTATTTATTTAGCTAATGGTTTTATCCAAAGCAACTTACACATCACAAAGACATAGGACAACTGTTTCCAAATACCAATACACATATGTGCATTACTTGTAAAAATGCTTGTCAAAGAAATGTCTCCAGAGCAATGGATACTCCTCAGACAAGGTACATTGTTATGAAATGCAACTTTATAAATAATAATTTTTATCTTTTTGTCTAGTGTATCATTTTAGCTTACTATAAACAGTGTTCTGCGGTGGGCTGGCGCCCTGCCCGGGGTTTGTTTCCTGCCTTGCGCCCTGTGTTGGCTGGGATTGGCTCCAGCAGACCCCCGTGACCCTTTAGTTAGGATATAGCGATTTGGATAATGGATGGATGGATGGATAAACAGTGTTAATGCATGAAAGGTGTTGGGTTGGTTCATATGGTCTAGTGCTTCATTTCTGGACTCTGTGATGATGGGGCATGCGCTTCCGTCAAGCCATCTATCAATTTATTTATACAATACAATACAATACAATTTATTTTTGTATAGCCCAAAATCACACAAGAATAGCCGCAATGGGCTTTAACAGACCCTGCCTCTTGACAGCCCCCCCAGCCTTGACTCTCTAAGAAGACAAGGAAGAACTCCCAAAAAGAAAAAGCCTTTTAGGGAATAAAAATGGAAGCAATCTTGGGAAAGGCAGTTCAAAAAGAGACCCCTTTCTAGGTAGGTTGGGCGTGCAGTGGGTGGCAAAAAGAAAGGGGGGGGGGTCAACAGAATAAAATACAGAAAACAGAACACAAGTAATTCTCAATACAGTATAAAAATAAAAATATTACAAGTACGGAGCAGAATTTAACAGTAGATGATATCACATAATAGGATTTGGATTTGTTCAGAGTCCTGGGGATCTCAGCCATCAAGCTGCCTCCCCCTATTGGCCATTCCACAGCTGAGACAGCCAATCGGATGAAAGGACTCCTCTACCCCACGACTCCTGCGATCCACCATCAGGGATGACTTTACCTTAGGCAGGCAAAACAACCTGGCAGGTGGGCCGTGGCACCGAGTGCCACATTTGAGTACCATGAAGAGAAACAGAATAGGTGAGGGTTAGTAACAAATTCTAACTATCATGATACTTATGTTTTAGTGCTGATGACTGACAACAGAGATGCAGTCTGAACAGTTAATCAGCTGCTCTAGTCAGCTCATCCCTCCAATGCTTGATTCTCTTTTTTCCATTACAGGTTTCTTCACTCATTTCCATGGTAGGAAGTCAGTCGTGGATCTAATGCCAGTCCATTACCAGGCTGCCTTACCAAGACCATAACATACTTGGTATTTCCTTAACCAGTGGATATAAAACCCCAGTAATGTGCGCAGTGGTGTGTTTTACTGTGTTGTTGTGTGGAAAACATAACAGCATGTCACAGTTTTAAAGAACTGGCTGCTTTCCTCTGCAGTGATGTGAACTTCTTCTTCTTCTTCCTCTTCATATTTCCCCACTTCTATGCCGGGATGATGTTTTATAGGTTTGGCAGGGGTATGAATAGTGTAGGTATTTTTATCTGGTCATATTCAGAGAGACTGTGTTTGTGGGGATTGACAGTTAAGGCGGGTGGGGAGTCACGTCATCATCTCCCTCCCATTCATCTCATTTCGCTCTGAGCTGAGCTCATGGCTAACGCCGTCTTCGAAGCAACCGTCACACTGCCACCAAATACTCACAGAAAAATCCATGAGTTTACTCAGATGTTAATTAAGTTTCAACACATGCAGTTCCACTACTTACAAAAGGTCACATTGACAATCGTGTTACGTTATTTTTAAAATCTTTCCTTTTCTTAGCACAAGCACAGCTGAGAAGCTTCATGCATGTGCTCCATAACGTTTAAAAATAATGCATATGTTACGTTATTATTAAAATGTTTCCTTTTCTTTTTCATTACTTCTTTAACACACTACTTCTCCGCTGCGAGGCGCGGGTATTTTGCTATATATATATATATAATATATGAATGACCTCCAAAGAGCGCTGAGACTTTTGATATCATGAACGTGTCTGCAAAAACTGGGCGCTCCACTAAAGCCTCATGTCTCCTACTAATGATGGAATCGGAGCGGGACCATTAATCTGACTCCAATGTATTGCTTTTGGTCTACAAGACCAACTTTATCTTTTTGAAATAAATTACTGTAACATTCGAGTTAGCATGACTAACTATTGTTTGCAAACCTTTGGTTCATATAACCTTGGAACGCAACACAACTATGGCTTAACAGTCGCTTTGTATCTGAAACCTCAGAGGTTAATTCTTCTTCTTCTTTGTCTTTCAGCTGCTCCCATTAGGGGTTGCCACAGTGGATCATCTTTTTCCAATAAACCTCAGAGGTTAATGTGTGCTTCATAATAAAACCTCAGGGGCTACGTAGCTATCTTAGCGTGTATTACATAAATAATAGTTCATATGCAACCTTAGAGGCTAAGCGCCATTCCTGAGCGTGTATTTCAGAATAAAAACCTGAGAAGCTGGGCAGCTGAACTTAATGTGTGTTACATTTAATTCAGAGCCAAACTTTTAAAGAACACTCACCAAACAGGAATATAACAACTGCAAGATGGTGGCTGAATTCCTGTGTGTTTTCCTAGTTAAAAGGAGTGATAGCCTTTCAGCATTAAATGCAGTGATACCAGGCAGGTAACCAGTACAGTAATTGATAATGCATTAATAGCAAATTCCAAATCATACACAGTAACAAAATGAAATAAATTGATAAAAAATTGTAAAAATAAGGAATGCTAGAAGTGCACAACGTGCACTCCTGAAGACAAAGATACTGATCGCCTCTTTTAACATTTGAAATTTATCCTCATATACCTCGAAAAGCTAAAAACAGTCTGAGATCAAAACTCATCCAATGAGATAATGTATGGCCGTCAAATCTTCTGAAGAGCAGAACTCAATTTAATTTTTTTTTTTTTTCAAAAGATACAAACAGGGGGAGAAAAAGGCTGACATTTCAAATGTCATAAAACCCACAGCTTTAACCTGGGAAAACATACCTGGGGTCTGCTGCATTAATATGCATAATTAATATACAAAACTTTACAAAGTTATAACAACAAACACATATCTTTCTCCAAATAGTCCAGAAAGATACAGCATAACATGATGCTGACAGCACTACATACAATGAACTTTTAAATTATTTTTTAAACAGGACAGCAGTGAGACCAGCTATGTTATATGGTTTGGAGACGGTGGCACTGACCAGAAAGCAGGAGACAGATCTGGAGGTGGCAGAGTTAAAGATGATAAGATTTGTGTTGGGTGTAACGAGGATGGATAGGATTAGAAATGAGTACATTAGAGGGTCAGCTCAGATTGGATGGTTTGGAGACAAAGTCAGGGAGGTGAGATTGCGTTGGTTTAGACATTTGCAGAAGAGAGATGCTGAGTATATTGGGAGAAGGATGTTAAGGATAGAGCTGCCAGGGAAGAGGAAAAGAGGAAGACCTAAGAGAAGGTTTATGGATGTGGTGAGAGAGGACATGGAGGTGACGGGTATAGCAGAACAAGATGACGAGGAGAAGAAGAGATGGAACAAGATGATCCGCTGTGGCAACCTATAATGGGAGCAGCCAGAAGAAGAAGAAGAAGACGAAGAAGGTGCCAATATTTTCATTATATTTTGCTCAGACAAACAAGATGAACTTAATCGACAGTTCCAGTAATCTATCACTTTAAAACATCTGGTTTACCTCAAACTGTTGATTATCTTATCACTTGGAAACAAAACTTTGACAGCAGGCTGATCAAAGGTGCGTAATATCCCATGTCACAAAGCCCAAGCCATGAAGCCCCACACGGAATTTTAATATAAATATGGCTTGAAAGAATAGGAGAGAAGGAGAAGAAACAGCAACAACAAAAAGGATGTCAGATGTGGGTGAAGGTGACATCAGAAGGGGAGATCAAGACAACCGGTTCATCTGACCATCAATTAAAGCATCTTATGAAGAACACTGATTGCTAGATCAACAGCCACACCAGGACAAACTTCCAATTTTCGACATTCTTCATAACCCTTTTCTAAAGACCATATATATATATATACTAGCAAAATACCCGCGCTTTGCAGCTGAGAAGTAGTGTGTTAAAGAAATAATGAAAAAGAAAAGGAAACATTTTGAAAATAACATAACATGATTGTCAATGTAATTGTTTTGTCATTGATATGAGTGTTGTTGTCATATATATATATATACATATATATATATATACACACACACAGACACACACACACACATATATAAACATATATATACATATATATACTGTATACATATATATACACATATACATACATATATACATATATATATATACATACATATATATATACACACATATATACTATCACACACATATATATGTATATCTATACTAATAAAAGGCAAAGCCCTCACTCACTCACTCACTCACTGACTCATCACTAATTCTCCAACTTCCCGTGTAGGTAGAAGGCTGAAATTTGGCAGGCTCATTCCTTACAGCTTACTTACAAAAGTTGGGCAGGTTTCATTTCGAAATTCTACGCCTAATGGTCATAACTGGAAGGTATTTTTCTCCATTAACTGTAATGGAGTTGAGCTGGAAAGACGTGGGGCGGAGTTTCGTGTGACATCATCACGCCTCCACGTAATCACGTGAACTGACTGTCAACGCAGTGCGTAGAAAACCAGGAAGACCTCCAAAAAGCGCTTAAGAAAACATGCATTATATAATTGAGAAGGCAGCTAAACAATAAGAAGCGAGCGAAGTGACATATACTACCATATTCATGAGTGCTGCTACCTCGAAAGAAAGCAAGGTGTAAACCTAAACTTTAAATTAAGTTCATAGACAGGCTACGCTGGCTTCACATGCCCACAGGTAATGCGGGATACAAGTTTAATGAGAGGACGCAGGATATAAACGAGAGTTTTGATCACTTTGTAACTAAGTTAAAATTGTAGGTGAAGGGGTGTGCTTATGCAAATTCAGAGACTGTGTTTGTGGGGATTGACAGTTAAAGGCGGGTGGGAGTCACGCCATCATCTCCCCTCCCATTCATCTCATTTCGCTCTGAGCTGAGCTCAGGCTAACGCCGTCTTCCGAAGCAACTTCGTCAGACTGCCACCAAATACTCACAGAAAAATCCACAAGTTAATACACACGCTGTCTCTAGAGTTTCTCCACACTGAATCCTCCAGGCACTACTTACAAAAGGTCACATTGACAATCGTGTTACGTTATTTTTAAAATCTTTCCTTTTCTTAGCACAAGCACAGCTGAGAAGCTTCATGCATGTGCTCCATAACGCGCTAAAAATAATGCATTTAATCACACTTTGCATTACAAGCAAAGGGAGCTTTTGTCAATGCATGATTTCCTGGTACACCGATTACATTGATCAGCGCATCCCGATTCATTTTACCCTCGCACCACCTTAGTTTGAGAAGAAGTATGAAAAATATGAGGTTAACACAGAAAACAGATCACCAATTCAAGCTTTATGAATAATCGATTCGCCATCAATAATTGTTTTGGTAAAGCCATCCTCCTTCCATTTTATAATTTTTCCGCCACTAGCCATGATTAAATGAACGGTAAAAAAGTAAGAGCAAAGCGAGGGTGACTTATTTAGGCAGGCATATATATGACAGCAACACTCATGACAATGTCAATCATGTTACGTTATTATTAAAATGTTTCCTTTTCTTTTTCATTACTTCTTTAACACACTACTTCTCCGCTGCGGTAGCGCGGTATTTTGCTATATATATATATATATATGAATGACCTCCAAAGAGCGCTGAGACTTTTGATATCATGAACGTGTCTGCAAAACTGGGGTCTCCTGCCCAGCAAAAGTCGAGCAGCCAGCGCGCGCATAGCTGTGCCGGCCTTTGAGACGCTGACTGCGCTTCTGCCTTAAGTCAAAGTGAGCACTTTTAATTTTTTTCATCCTCCCCCTGCGCTATAGCCCAGACAAGTGCAAACACCGGACCCCTTTTCTACACCACGGCAAAATAATATTAAGGCGATTCACACTTTCTTTTGCGTGATACGATTATGAGGTCCTCAGCTCGGATTATGAAGACACGCACAGGAGTGGAGGACTGACAGTGCCATCACAGCCGATTAATGGCGGGGCGCCTCACCAGTCTACACAAGACCCACCGCGACTGTCCCCAAAAGGCGATCATAACGTCAGCGAACACATCTCTCTATACTATATAAAAGAAAAAGGCAACTTTCCTTTCTTTACACCTTTTTCCTTTTATCCCAAACCAAAGCCTTTCTCTCTTAACACTGCAGAGGACACAAAACTAATTTTCTTTAAATGCCGGTAAGGCACATTACCAGAGGCACAAATTTGAGCGTTCACATAGAAAATGTAATTTCAATGTACCTGTACTTCTTAAAACGTTAATGTTTTACTGTTTAATAACTTATAGACTATAATTTATTATTTTTCCCTTGCACTCAGTGACCAAACCTATACACACACATATAGACACATACAAACATACACACAAGTATATGTATGTATATATATACACACACACACACACATACATACATACATACATACATACACACATATATATAATTTGTGTGTGTGTATGTATGTATGTGTATATATGATGTAGATAGGTATGTATGTATATATATATATATATATATATATATATATATATATGTGCATATGTAGATATGTATATAGATATGTAGATATGAAGATATGTATGTATGTGTGTATGTGTATGTGTATGTGTGTGTGTATATATATGACAGCAGCATTCCAAGCTGTGAGAAAACAGTAAAAGGAGGCGTGTCAGACGTCGTGGTACATTTTCTGATGCAGCTAGACGAAAATAACTTTGTGACGCTGCCACCAAATACACAAAACAATTACTTTGACAATCATGTTACATTATTTTTAAAATGTTTCCTTTTCTTTTCATAACTTCTTTAACACATGACATCGCAAGCTGGTATTTTACTATATATATATATATATATCACAGCGACACTCATAACAGTGACAAAACAATTACATTGACAATCATGTTACGTTATTTTCAAAATGTTTCCTTTTCTTTCTCTTTCCTTCTTTAACACACTACTTCTCGCTGCCAAGCGGGTATATATATAGATAGATAGATAGATATATATATATATATATATATACTGTAGATAGATATGAGAACAACATATATATATATATATATATATATATATATATATATATATATATATATATATAGATAGATATGAGAACAACACTCATATCAATGACAAAACAATTACATTAACAACCATGTTACGTTATTTTTAAAATTTTTCCTTTTCTTTTTAGTACCTTCCTTAACACACTACTTCTCAGCTAGAAGCGGGTATTCTGCTAGTATATATATATAGCAAAATACCCAGCTTAGCAGCAAGTACTGCATTAAAATTTTTATTAAGAAGAAAATGAAACCTTTTTAAACTGAGGGAAAATATACCAATAATTATTTGTTAAGGATCTCTTTGTATACCACATTGTGAGTTCGGCCCTCCAGTTGTAATATGACCAAGCTGTGCCTGAGCTTACTCTTGAGCATGCAACGTACAGTTGGCCATGAGAACAGTAATCTTGTTTCAAATCTCACAGCTTGGATTGCTGCTGTCATAATCGGTTTGAGTTTCATGGTTTGTTTCAATTACGACAGTATTTGCAGGATTTGTTGTTTTGAAGTGACATTCGGCATCTGTCAAGCGTTGTAAGCACACAACCGGTTTCATTGATAAAATCACATCCAGCTTTTGAGAGTTTAAACATTCATAAACATCAAAGTGTCCACTACTGAAATCGTCACCTGTAAATCTAAGATGTTTAAGAGGCATTGGCGGTTGTCGAAAGGTGTAAAATATTTGGTACACTTGAAAGCGACAACCAAACAATTCAGCGGCAGCCATCAACTCACATGCAGAACCATAGGTGAAGGGCTTAAGCATTTCACTCTTCTAGTGCTCTTGTGTAGTATAATTATCTCCTGTACCGTCATCAGTCCACACCTTGAACCTGTCCCAGTCATTCAATACATAAGACACAATGTTCCTCCGGATATCAAGAGTGAGCCTGATATGGCCCTGCAATATGTAACAAAGAGAATGGAAAAGGTAGGTGCCATCTCCGGGCATGGAAACCACTCGGTAAGTGACAGTTCTTTGCTCGATGGTGATCATCTTGATAGACATGGTAATGGGGGTTGGAATGATAAAGGAAATGGGTACCCGAGCAATGTAAAGTAAGTGTAAAATACCTATATAATAACTATAATTGTAATAAACAAACAATAAAACAGCGGAGAAGCCGTGGATTAAACAAAAAGGCTGTAGTTATCAGTAGGGAGATGTGAATCCCGTGGCGAAGCAAGGAAGGGAATGAAGAGACCGGAGCGACGGATGGCCTTATATAGGCAGGCAGCCAACAACGTGGGAGGCGTTGAGATGGGGGACCCAATTTCACCTCACACGGTGACTGAGGTGCAGGCTATGGACGTATATATGTACGTAAGTAGGATTCAGTTAGCGTTGGGAACCCGTGTACCAAATTTCTTGAAGGCCCATAAGTAACAAAAACTGTTGAAAAGTTCAATATGGCGGCTGACAATGGCATCATACCACCGAAATAAGTACATACATTGGTTTCAGTTAGTGCAGGGAAGCCGCTTACTAAATTTCGAGAAGATGGGGCCATAAATAAGAAAGTTCAACATGGCAGACGTTGTTGACCGTTATCGACCGTTATGACCGTTACGTGTAGAATTTCGAAATGAAACCTGCTTAATTTTTGAAAGTAAGGTGTAAGGAAAAAGCCTGCCAAATTTCAGCTTTCTACCTACATGGGAAGTTGGAGAATTAGTGATGAGTCAGTGAGTCAGTGAGTCAGTCAGTCAGTCAGTCAGTCAGTCAGTGAGTCAGTCAGTCAGTGAGGGCTTTGCCTTTTATTATTATAGATTTCTAAATAATTAAATGGGCAGGCTATTTCGTATCAGTGCAATACGCTGCTTGTTAAAATGGATGACTCCCGCTCTTATGTGCAAGTCTGTGTGGATATTATGAACTATCGTATCTGTTCAAGTTCTATTTAAATTTTAAATAGAAGGAATTTTTATTTACTCGACTGAAATGTCTTTGGTAGGAAGAGTGTTAAATGTAGGCATCATTGCATCCATTTTTCTTCACTATAGAAATGTAAAGAGTAAATTTGCCTTACATTCCAACCAAAGATATTTGTGTCGACTAAATAGAACTTGAAAAGATATATTTTTTTGAATGTGATTGTGCAATTCAGATCGAGTTGACGCACACTACATCGAGCCCGCGTGCTATTGTGGTTTCACCTGTGTGCCTCAATAAGTCACCCTCCCCTCGCTCTTACTTTTTACCGTTCATTTAATGATTACACTGAGTATGGCTTTACCAAAACAATCATTGATGGCGAATAAAGTATCCATTATTCATAAACCTTCAATTGGTGATCTGTCTTTCTGCTAACCGCATATTTTTTCATACGTCTCAAACCAAGGGGATGCGAGGGTAAAATGAATCGGGAAGCGCTGATATATATGTATGTGTGTATATATATGTATGTATATATATATTGAAATAGTTTTACTGTGAAATAATGCAAAGAATATGCGACACATGTTTCGCCCTAATTTTGGGGTCATCAGGTGTACATACTCAGTGCACCCCCTCTCGGGAATCAAACCTCGAACGTCTGCACTAGAGGTGAAGCCTCTTCCATTGCGCCACGGTATGTGGTTTGTCTATTTAAGAGTATGTAGATCGGGGTATATATATACATATATATATACCCGTGCTTCGCAGCGGAGAAGTAGTATGTTAAAGAAGTTATGAAAAAGAAAACGGAACATTTTAAAAATAACGTAACATGATTGTTAATATACAGTAATTGTTTTGTGAGTGTTATGAGTGTTGCTGTCATCAAGGATTTGATTATCATTATTTCTTTCAATCAGGTTCGTATTTGTACGATGTGTTGTGTTCAAGTTACATTCCGTGTTTGTCAATCGTTGTAAAGATGACAGGTTTCATTCATCGATTCGTTTCTTACTGCATCAATAAACAGCTCGTCTTCCTCTTTATCTGAGACCTGACACACTGCATGCACAGGTTTTTTTTTACACTGTCTTCCTTTAGCAGGACATTCACTTTTTCCACCGTGTGCTTTGTTTCCACAGTAGCTGCACTTATGAATATGCTTGTATGTATCACACGCTTCATATTTTTTTGCTCCCTTCTCAATTGTGTAATTCGTTTTTTGTTCAGCACTCTTTGGAACTGCTGTTTTTTGTCTGTGCACTGCGTCAGTTCACGTGAGCCGCTTGGGGTACATGCATCGAAGTTTCCCAGCTGTGCTGGTGCCATGTCGTGCGATGTCCACGGCTGTATTTAATGTTAGCTAAGACCCGGTGCTTAAAAGTTTCTCTCGCAGTTTCGCCGAGTTTGTGCCAAACACCACCCTGACCATCTCATCTTCGTCTGCATAAGCACAGTCCTTCACCCGTGAATATTTAGCGGCAGTGTTTCTATTGGATTGCCGTTGACGGACGGCCTTATATGGACGGGCACTAAATTATGTGGGAGGCGTAACTCCGCCTCCCACGGGCATCGAGCAGAAGTCTATTGCTTCTATTGCTGTATATGGAGGGGACTGGGCAGTCTAATCGTCTGGAATCCCTACAGATTTTATTTTTTTCTCCAGCCGTCTGGAGTTTTTTTTTGTTTTTTCTGTCCACCCTGGCCAATGGACTTTACTCTTATTCTATGTTAATTAATGTTGACTTATTTTATTTTCTTATTGTGTCTTTTATTTTTCTATTCTTTATTATGTAAAGCACTTTGAGCTACTGTTTGTATGAAAATGTGCTATATAAATAAATGTTGTTATTGTTGTTGTTGTTGTTGATGGACAAAAAAATAGGTTCCAGTTATGACCATTACGTGTAGAATTTCGAAATGAAACCTGCCCAACTTTTGTAAGTAAGCTGTAAGGAATGAGCCTGACAAATTTCAGCCTTCCACCTACACGGGAAGTTGGAGAATTAGTGATGAGTCAGTCAGTGAGTGAGTGAGTGAGGGCTTTGCCTTTTATTAGTATAGATTGTGGACTTGAACCCGGACACAGACAGGCGGACATCTTAATTTCACCCAACACACTTTTATTTACAGTTATATTTACAATGATGACGTCAGTGCACTTCCCAGTGCCTCCAGCACCGTTCCCCCAAATGTCCAGGCCTCACAGTCTTTGTGCCTGTCTCTTGGCCGCCTCCCGTCCTCACTCCAGCTCCGTCCTCTTCCACCTGACTTCCACCCTCGACTGGAGGGAGGCGGCCTCTTAAATAGGAACCCGGGATGGGCTCCAGCTGCTTCCCAGCATTCCTCCGTAGCCACGCCCCAGTGTGGCGGAAGTGCCGGCTGCGCACCCGGAAGCCGTCCGGGTGTCCCTTGTCATCTTCCCCAGCACTTCCTGGTGTGGCGGAAGTGCTGTGCTTCAGGGATATTCAGGCACCGGGGCGCCGCCTGGCGGTGGCCACGGGTCCCTACAGGGCTGGGCTTCTAACGTCGTGGCCCCCAACATAACCAGGGCGGACGCCCCCTCGCAGTCTGGAGGAGGCACAAGCCCTCCTCCGGTCCTCCTGGGCATCCCGGCCGGGGATACCACAAGATATATTTATATATATATATATAGATACTGTACATATATATATATATATAGTAGATGCCACAACACACTAGATGGCAGCAGCCCTGAGGGTCGGTGCACAGTAAGAAGCCAGCAGGGCATGCCGGGATATGTAGTCCAGCAGAGCAACCCTGCTGGGGTCACTGGGTGCCACGAGAGGGTGCTGTAGGGAGACAAGCTCCCTATTATGGACTTCCATGTGACCCGGAAGTACTTTCATTGGGCAACTCTTATTCAAGCGAGTTGGAGCTGGGAGGTAGTGGGGCAACACTTGAGTGGAGGAGGGCAGTGAAGTTGGGAGAAAAAGAGAGATATTGTGAGAGAGACCTGTATTTGCTTGTGCTTATGTAACATTTGGAAATAGTTAAAATAATAACCTTTGATTATTTGAACCTGGGACTGTCCAAATGTGTTCGTGTTAGGGTTTGGGGCTCACTGATGCCCTGGGTTTATCACTATATATATACTGTATATATGCAGACTTTGCTGTCTATATTTTCTTTTATACAGGGTGGCACAGGGAAATGGGAAATTAGATGAACTAGATGTTGGCAACCCTGGGGCATCAGCAGTTGTTTGGGACCAATGCTACCTCATTTAAACATAAAATGAATATTGAATGCATATTGATCACTAATTGCATTTCCTGTACAATACATTTCATCATTAAATGTATTTTGTAATGTGTTTATTTGTGCATTGAATGCCATTTGAAAATTCCCCGTTTCCCCGTGCCACCCTGTACTTTGTTCTACTGGTATTGTTATTCTTTAGTAAATTCCATGTTGCTTTTAGATTTCTATACTTTATCTTTATATCAAGAGTGATTGAAGTAACAAAGTAAATATTAAGAGCACCCGGAGCAGTAGGAGGAGGTTGCCATACGCTCCAATCTGCGGGGTTTATCAGGCTGATGAGGGGAGATTCATCCAATAGGAGGAACAGTGCAGTAAAAGTAAGACATCATTGGTTGATAAATGGCCTATAGCCAAGGATGTTGAGCCTTAATATGTTTAAATATATTCTTGGAGATCAAAGTAATATTTAGGTCTGAGGTATACCTTAGACATCGTATGATGATCATACCAATGATAAGTAAGTCTCTTACAGTGCTAGGGACGGGCTTATGTGGTTAGGGTCTGTGTGTACTGTAAGTGTATATCTACGTGTGTGTGTTAATCTTAAAGTGTGAGAGTAGACCAATCCATTAATGAACTTGGATAGTTCCAGGGTATATGATAATGTAACACACAAAACTATTCAAATGTCCCTTTGATTGACTTTCACCAGCCACAGTCTTGGGAAGAAGGCCCATCTCATTCTGAAGTACACCAGTTCTCTCACGACAAATGAACTCTTTCTTTCCTGGGGACAAACAGCAGTTTATTTTTAATATAAATGTAATTTCCATCTGCCACATGGTCCAGTTTCCTACAACAGAATTGATTTTAGTGGTTTGGTATATAATGCATGCTTTATGCAACTGCAGAAAAGAATAAAGATAAACTCAAAAGAGTAAATGAGACTTTAAAGGAATAGTTCAACCAAAAATGAGATTAAAATTATTTCTCAGCCATTACTACAAAATACACGGGGGAGGTAACATATAAAAAAGTACCATTTTTGGATGGCGTGTTCCTTTGAGAAGCAATATTCCAAAGATTTGTAGTAATGAAATGCATTGCACTTGTCTTTTCAACAGATGGCGCATCATAAACATTAAAACTTCTTTTACAGCTCCAATACCAAATGGCATATAACTGAGACATATGCATTGCACTTGTCTTTCCAACAGGTGGCACATCACAAACATTAACACTGCTTTTACAGCTCACATACCAAATGGCATGTAACAGAGACATATGCATTGCTTTTGTCATTCCAATAAATGGTATATCACAATCCTTAATACTGCTTTTACAAATCCCATTCTAAATGGCACATAACAGAGAAGTATGCATTGCATTTGTCATTTCAACAGTTAACAGTGCTATTGCAACTCCCGTACCAAAATGGCATGTAACAGAGACATATGCATTGCATTTGTCATTCTAATAAATGGCACATCACAAACATTAGTACAGCTTTTACAAATCCCATTCCAAATGGCACATAACAGAGATATATGCATTGCATTTGTCATTTCAACAGAAGGCGTATCACAAGCATTAACACTGCTTTTACGAATCCCATACCAAAAGGCATATAAGAGAGGCATACACATTGCATGGTAAACTGCAAATGTTAACGCTGAGGTCTATGTTAGTTACTTAGATTTCAATTCATCTTAGATGGGTAGCACAGCGAATTTTAAAATATACTGGTAATACTACTAATGTTGGTAGCAATATGGTTTTAAAAATATGTGCTGTAATTTAAATGCATTTCATTTTTGTAAGGGATTGAACATGATGTAGGAAAAAGTAACTAGATGAACAGAATCTTCTTCTAACAATGCACTAAAAATCCACCAGAATGTTTTGGCGACATGCTTTTTTAAAATGTGTAAGTAAATATAGCTTTATCAAGACTGTGTATCATGATGCAGTATTTAAACAAGCACACCCAATTATTAATCATAAGAAAAAAAAGACCACTGGGATGAAAGAAAACGAACATGACATATTTGTGTTACCGAGTCTTTATGAGTATTTCATTATGTGTTTTACAGACGAACTTGATAACATGGTGATTAAACACAGGGAGTCAAAGCCCAAGCCGTCACTTGAGCTTTGGAGGAGAATGTGGTTTTGCCCTCCATGGAGACTGCAAACAAACGGCTTCAGATTCCTGAGAAGCAGCAGCAGCTTCCATCAGTGTGGTATTGATGCTGTGCCCCGGGTTCATCAGATCAGCCATGTTAAGAAGTGCTTCTTCATTAAGGACAATGTTTAGCAGGAGTGTGTGTGTTTAATAGGGCTCAAGTGATCCATTTACAGTACAACTGTGGTGACAAGGGACAGCACAGGCAACTCTGAGCACACAGGACAATGGCAGTCAAAGACGACAAGTGGTCTATTTGAGCAGATAAAACACAGAGATACACATTAAGGGGGCTGACAAAGCGATAACAAAAAAATAACAACGCTAAAGTCTCTCTGTGCCTTCCAAACACTAGTGGCCTTATCTAGCTGTAGTCTAGTGGCCATAGACTTTCCTCCCAATTTGCTTGAAAAATGGACGCATTTCATACGTTTCTAAGCTTTTTCTATCCATTCCCCTTTGCAAACAACGTAAAGCGCCAGAGTTGCCAACATATTTTTTCAGAACATAATTTTGTACGGTGAATGTATGTGTAGAGTGTTTGTGAAGAATACCTTCAACTTGGCTTAACTCTTGGCTGCATTTCTAATCCTAATTTTTACTCGCTGTCCATTCCTAGCAGAACACAGCTGGGATTGAACCTGCTTACCTCCTTTATAATTCCGCATGCTTATCTTGTTTCTTTTCAACCTCCATTTACTCAAACCAAAAGATTTGAATTCTTAAAACTTCTCTCTTATCTTATACTCTGCAGACTTGCAGTTCATCTTGTTGCTCGTCTATGAATTTTCTTTTTATCAAAAACTAGACACCGTACTACAGATGAGGTCAGACAATCGCTTTTTATAGTTTACAACTGGTATTGTGTGGGAGCTGTGTCACTTAGTTATTAGTTGTGTTGATTGCTTCTGCTCAGCCTTCTTGTGATATGTCAAGCAAAAATGATCTTTACAGTAATTAAAGTAATATCTCAAAATGATTTAAAGATACCTTGAAAAATTTAAGGATGTACAGTATATATATCTACTCTCTATATATAAAATCGATGACATGTTTAATGTCACTTTTTTGTCACGCTTTAAATCGGGCTTATCTTAAAACCTACATATTTATGTTTGGTATCATTCTTTTCAGAATTTTTCAAACTTTAATGTGATGTTGTTAGATTTTTCAGATTCCGTTTTTTAAATTATAAACTAAAAAATATCAAGAACTCATGTTCCACAAGATGGGACTTTGTGCCAAGTGATTTAAATACGGCAGGGGCTGGAAATAAAAGACAAAGATTAGGACAGCTGCTATACAGGCTTTTAAATGTTGAAAGTGCCACGCGAGATGCAGATCAAGCAAGCCAGCAGCTGATCGAGCAAAGAGGAGGTTAAAAAAAAAAACTGTATTTGTTTCCCATTGTACCACCGTTTAAGAGGGGGTTTTAGAGGAGCAACCGCATCTCCTTGGGGTGCATTCAGCCCCCCCTGTTCACAACATGAGCGGCAGAGACGCAAAGTGGCTGCCGCATAATGCAGGCAGGGAGGTTTAGCGAGCGAAGCGAACAGGGGGTGAAACCCCTGATATATACTGTATATTTTGGCCTATTACAGTCAGTTGTGGCAGATGGCCGGGACCCATGCCTGGCCGGAATGCCTATTTGACACTGGATCCGGGGCAGCAGCCATGGGATGCACATTACGTCTCCTGGAACACTTGGTGGCAGCCCCCCTGGGTTGCATCAGGCCCACAATTATGTTACACCGGAGCTCATCCCTGTTGGGCACCGTGGCCACCACCAGGGGAAGCTGCAAGGCTTCCTGAGCCCGCATGAGCTGTAATGCAGCCACACTTGGAAGTGCAGCCATAATTAGGTTAATTATTACCTGAAGCACTTCCGGGTGGGCTATAAAAGGAGCCAGCAGCCACCACCCCGGAGTGAGAGTCATGAGGACGAGGACTAGGACGACGACAACACCACTTGCCGAGAAGAGTGGAGGTGAAGGAAGAGTTCTTATTCTGTGGGTGCTTTGTTTTGTTTGGTGTGCTTTTGAGACTGTGTTGTGTCTCTCTCTCTCTCTCTCTCTCTATATATATATATATATATATATATATAATATATATATGTTGTGACAGATTAAAGCTGTATCGCTCCCTTGAACCCCTGTCCAAGACTCCAGACACCAGGTAAAAGTCCAAATGATGACTTTATTTAAATGCCACAGTGCACAAAGCACCCTCTCCTCCACTATACACATAAACCAAACAATAATAAACACAATAAATCAGTCCTCCAACTCCACAGTCCTTTTATCTTTCCTGACCCGGAAGTGTTCCCAATCCCCAGTCCACATGATTCTTTATCACTTCCGGGTCAGGTACGAGTCTTTCTTCTCACCCCGGAAGCACGTCGCTCTTCCTTTGATGCACTTCCGGGTTATAGGGCACAAATGAGTCTTCGGTCCTCCCTGCAGCTCCCTCTTGTGGCCCCTGTGGTATCCAGCAGGGTTGTGTATAAAAACTACATAGTCCATGACTACCTGCTGGTCTTCGGGGCACCTCCATACTGCAGGGAGGGCTCCATCTGGCGGCCTGCGTGTATTGGTCGGGATAACAAGTCGGCCAATTACCACAGTACTCCTCCCCCAGTGGAAAACCAGGGTTTTGCGCGTCCTGTCCCATACGGGACATCTTCCCCCAAGGAGATCCAAAGGTCGGGCCCCAATGATGCAGCTGACATTCCCGTGTAAACCTAGGAGGAACAATATAAGAACGATTGTTTTGCACCCTTGTCCTTCTAGGACAATCTCTCCATTCCTAGCCCGGCCTGCGGAATTCATAGCACAGCTGCGGTCCCCTTGGTAGTCTCTCTCTGTGGGACTTGAAGCACCTGGGTACTTCTGGCTCCGCCCCTTTCTCTGCTGAGGAGAATTCCCCAACCGCCTTTGTGTTTTTATGGCCCTTTTCCAACTTGTCAGGAGACCCCTGTTTTCCTTTAGTGATCTATTGTTTCATCTGGGGCTTGTCCACAGTCTGAGTCTCTCTATGAGATAAAGAGAGACCCTTTACTGTCTGTACCCCTTTAGATGTATAAATGACCGGTGGCAGTGTCTTTACGGCCGCCTCGCTCCGGGAGTCAGCACTGTCTAGCTGCTTCAGATTGATTGGCCCTTCCCCCGACCACTCGGTCAACGATCCGACCTCTCTTGTAGGGCACGCATTTGTCTGGCACCCGCGATTGATTAAACACGGGCCCTTTTCACTCTGCGTCCCTATTTCTTTATTTACAGTACCGGCTTGACTCACCTGTACCGCCACATCATGTATTACGGGAGGCTCCCGTCCGATTCTTTGTAAATATGTCATTACCTTTCGGATGGGCGCCTCAGCTGTTTCTCCCAGATCCCGGACGATCTTCTCAATGGCCGCCAGCATCTGGAAAATACCTCGCACGGGCTCGATTAATTCTTTGAGTTCCCGCACATTAACAGATTTAATTAATTCGGCCGGAGGTATACTTACTTCCTCGTCCGTCATACCTACCGGCCAGGAGCCAATGAGCCCGTCCGCTGACGGCACGTGCTCTGACGGGTCTCGCGGAGGCTTCTGGGAATTGTAGTTCTTTTTTGGCAGAGGGCCGGGTCCCCTCCTTCGGTGGACTGCGGTCTGTCTTTAATAATTTTCTGACATCCCGATCAGCTATTTCCCGGCCCTCCTTACCGTCTCACGGGGTAAGCGGTGCTTTGCTCGCCTCCCCCTTCCCCTTCGGAAAGTCCAGGACCGTCTCTTCGATGGTGACGTCGCAAGCAGTGGGACGTGGACCTTCTCCTTCTTCCTTTGACGCACTTCTGGGTTATAGGGGCACAAATGAATCTACGGTCCTCCCTGCAGCTCCCTCTTGCGGTCCCTGTGGCATCCAGCAAGGTCGTGTATAAAAACTACATAGTCCATGACTTCCTGCTGGTCTTCGGGGCACCTCCATACTGCAGGGAAGGACTCCATCTGGCAGCCTGGGGGTTATTGGTCGGGATAACAAGCCGGCCAAATACCACAATGTATACACTAGCTGTGTAAGCCCTTGCTATAAAACACCTGGGTTCCTAGAAACTATTGAAATTGTCAGAAAAAAATTGAAATGCAGAGTCGGAGGTTTAATTTTCCCCGATGTGTTCGCTTCGCTTGTGTATTAGTGGCTAATTCTTTCGTAGGCTGTTTCACTTTGGCGATGGAGTCGCTTTCTTTCAACTTCATGCTGCAGCCTCTCACTTCTTTCTACTTCTGACTCTTAAACTTGGGGCCACCTTGCCGGCTCTTTGATCTTCATGTTGTAGCCTCGTACTTCTGGGCCGGACAGACAGGCACACACAATTCCACGTGTAGACGTTTATATACAGTATAAGATAAATCATTTCAAAGTATCTGTAAATATGTCTAGATATCTTTACATCACTAACGGCCGATTAACACTTGAGCATTGTTAAAATCCCTTAACAAGCGGGGTCATTTTTGCTAAATCGCTTGTAATTTGACCTCTCCAAATTAGAATCATTGCTGTTATTGAACTATCTGGAGTATAAACACATGTTTGGTCTCTTTGTAAAGGTAACATTCTCTAGTTTCACCCTTAGTAGTCAGAATCACTGTAGGTGTGACTGATCAAAAGTTATGCACATTAGAACTCACAGAAAAAATGAATTTTTTTGTTCTCGCCTAAGTTTTTTTGTGAAAATAAAGGCCTCTATAGCTGCAGTAGGTAGGTGGGGACAGAAACACACTATGTACCAACAGAATAACTTGTTGACTACTCACATTTCAAATTTGAAAAGAATACCTGTAAAAATGACATTTTACACCAGTTTTATGTGGGCATGTCCAGGTGCTTTTTAGAGGGACCTCTGGTTTATCCATTATCCACATTTTGGAACGTATGGAAAAAGTGTAATAACCTTTGAATGCTTCAACCCACAGATATCAATGAGGGCTCTACTGAAAGCTTACACCTAAAGGAATCTATATCTACACACAGTGTCACTCTATTAGTTATGGAAATTCATATTCCATACTAAAAACAATAAAAAATACACATTTCAATATAAAAATAGTCAAAACAAGTCTTATGGGCCAAAAAAAAAAAATATATTTTATTTTTTACTTTTTTTTTTAATAAAATGCACACAAACTATATACATTTTTACAAACTGTTACAACACAGCTCAGCGTTTTTCCATGTGCCACTGATTGTAGCAATCCCTAGCAGGCAGAAAGCACAAGGGCGTGTCACATGTCGCTCTCTGCCTCAGACTTATCCATTGTCCGATTGATCACTGTGACGCTGCGTACATGTCTCTACTACTTAATCGAGAGTGTATTTACGTTTATCTGTACGTTTATCCATATTTAAAATGCGAAAAAACTAGGTGAAATCACAATAAACAACCACACACCAAGTCTGCAGACTGGCACAAATGCCAGCTTCGCGCAGCTCCGATCGGTTTTGTTTACAAGTTGGCATGGCAAGTTACATATCGGCGTGCTCAGCTGCTCATTGGCTGTAAGTTTGGAGTGTCACTCACAGCGTCCAATCAAACTGGTAGATTCTACCAGGGTTTGGAGTTGTGCGTCATCGTTCAGCTGTCTGTGACACTCGTTGGCTATACGAGGTGCCAGTCACCCCCCAGACCCCTTGTAATTGGCCAACTTAGGTGTCAATCAGAAGCTAACACTTCCGTGTAACATGCTTTAGCATGGTTATTGCCGACAGAAACAAATTACGTCTGATATGACCAATAGAAATGAAAAAAAATGTCGGAGCTAGTTTCAAGTTAAAAAACATTTTCTGGAGTTTTTGTCCCGTTGAGGATCTATCGTGTGTTTTGGACCTAATCGTTTTACTGAATTATATTCGCTGGAGCCTTACGGACAGATTGAGATCAATATTGCTCAGAAATATTGATGTTTGACTTGCAGAGAGCCTTCAAAGTTAGTCAAAGGTAGGAAAAGTCAGCTCTTAAAAGTATTTGCTTCTCTGTAAAAAAGGATTTAGTGTCAGTGCTGTGGTTGTTGTGTGTCAAAATGGTTTACATCATCGGAAAGACGAGACTCTGAATTTTCATTTGATGTGTAGTATGTCGAGGTGCATGACAGAGGGGCATGCACACATGGCTGTGACATGGCTGTGACGTCGTCCAATCGTAGTTATGTACCGGGACCGGTACGTGTGCATGTTAAGTGGTTTCCAGTGTTTGTTTGCTGTTTTTCAAGGTGTTAAATGTCACTTTGTAAGCATTTGTCAAAAAATTTCTGTCTTTTTTTGGTTGTTTTCCATACACTGATCAGGTGGTTTTCAAGTGCTATTCTAGTAATTCCCTGCATTTTCAGTTTGCAGGGAAAATATGATTGACAATGCCGGTTGAAGCTCATTAGGAGCTCTAGGCGAGGTGGATGGATGGCATTGCATGTTGTCCACAGTTGGTATTCAGTATTATTTGAAGCTGATTCCCCCTCGGTGTCCGGAGCACGCATCCTTTCAGTAGCATAAATGGCGTCCATTTAAGTAAATTAATGATGTGCAATGAAAGAACAAACTAGCTCTTTTGCACTTGTCTTGGTCTCTAAATGAACATACTGGTTCAATGACATTAAAGAAGGGAATCTTTCTGAGACATGCACAGTGCGCGCTATGTTTTATATGCCATTTCGTGACAGTCCGGAGCAAAACGGCCATGATGACAACTAGCCAATGACTGACTTGATAGTTGACACCAAGCACTTCCCATTGATTGGTTTACTCTGAGTAACTATGACCATACCTCAGTGTGTACAATGACTGATTGAATGAACCAGCATGACCCCTACTGATCTAGAGAACCACTGCAAGTTCGTTCATGAACTGCAGACAAGAGACTCGCAGTACATTGAATTGCAGCTCAGTTCACTGATGATATATTGTAATCAGAATATAAGTTTAATATGTCACTGTGCTCTGTACCAAAAAATATTTTATAAATCCACTCGCATGTACAGCTAACACATGGCCAGATTTAGCACACAGGAGTTCACCATATAAGAACTGCTAGGCAAGCATTAGAAGACAAGACAGTGACAACTGCGAAATGGGCATTGTATACTACACAGCCTGAAACGGTATCCTCTTTGCCTTGTTTGGAATGGCATGATTCACCTAAGTGGGGGCCTGCGCATGGAGAAACAGTATAAAGCCGTGGAACATTGCCCGGCACACCTTTGAAGCCGACGGATGGATGGGAGATAACGTCATCGACGAAAATGGCAGACTGTATATATCGAGCGCCCACTTCGGTAATGGTCTTGTCATGGCTTCCTCATCTGTTATGCCACGTAAACCGTCATTAAAGAAAGCAAAGTTATTTCTCCTATGTGATTTCTTACCGCCATATCACTAAAGGAGGGGTATTGTCTTTTAATATCATATCTATATAGTTTCGGGTTATGTAACACAATTACAAAAGAACTTATTCGAACTTATATATATATATATATGTTTGGTAGACTGCATCTGAAAGGACACGATATAAAATAAGGAAATTGTGGGAGATTAATCCAAAATTGAAAAGAATTTTTTTCTTCATATTTTAAGTGTTCTCACAGTTTTATCATGACGTGTGCGCTATTCTAAGGTTCTGTTTCTATCATTGTTATTTTTTTTTATGTATTGTTGAAATTGTATTGTCAAAATTCAATAATGAGTATTATTATTATTATTATTATGTGGTTTAGAAGAGTTCTGGTCTAGTGCTAAAATCCCTAAAAATACTTAGGTCTGAATGGTCTTAATCATTTGAAGGTATCCAAAAATAATTTAAAGATATTTCTAAATGATCATTTGGATTACTATATTGGCATCCATCCATCCATTTTCCAACCCGCTGAATTCAAACACAGGGTCACGGGGGTCTGCTGGAGCCAATCCCAGCCAACACAGGGCAAGAACCAGTCCTGGGCAGGGCGCCAGCCCACCACAGGACACACACAAACACCAAGCACCCACTAGGGCCAATTTAGCATCGCCAATCCACCTAACCTGCATGTCTTTGGACTGAGGGAGGAAACCGGAGCGCCCGGAGAAAACCCACGCAGACACGGGGAGAACATGCAAACTCCACGCAGGGAGGACCCGGGAAGCGAACCCAGGTCTCCTAACTGTGAGGCAGCAGCGCTACCACTGCACCACCCAACTATATTGGCAATGACTATATATTTAGCTTTCTAGTCCTCCATTGGTTTGCCTGGCATCTCCTCCGACATGCGAAAGATAAGCAGGTTAGGTTAGTAATCAACTCTGAATTGTGCCCACATGAGTAAGTGTAAGTGTGGTCAAAGGTGTGTCTTATGATGGGCTGCTACTTCATCCAGCATACTGGGAAGAAAACACAGACACACAAATTAAGGATTGGGGATTCCATCCCCGTATACTGTAAACCACAGTAAGAAGTACGTATACAACGGTCAATTGTGAGGTATACAAGTGCCAACCAATGGTGGAAACACAGACGAATTTATGAGGTGGGAACGGATGTAGGAATGCTAGGAAAGATGTTGCGAAGGATCTTGGGATGTTGGTGACGTCATCTGCAAGGGACAGGAGGTGAATAAAGGACACGGAAGCGGCTCGGACGTCTGGATGAGGTTTTTGCGACAAACTCAAGATGCCGTGCTCTTTTTGTTGTTCGTCTTTCCTGTTGAAATAAAGAGACAGCTTTTAACACATTGTCTTAGTCCCCTGTCTTGTGGTTTTGCGTGGCTTGTTTGGTCCTTTAACTGCCCCCTAGTCACTCGTGTGCGACAATACTTTCCTGTCTACCAGGATCAGTTCTGGATCTCCACACACCTGGAACAGATATGTGGGTTACAAATTGAAAGGATGAACATATTATAACTTCCTGTGCATAAAACATACTTCTTTAAATTTTCCTTTCGTGTGCTGTTATATTGTAGTTGGCTGTGTTTGTGATTTCCTCTCGTATTATAAGCATACAAGTACAAAAAGTACAACCGGAACATCTATGGAGACCTAAATGGAGTGGCACTGCTACTAGGACCGCAGCTTGGATAGACCAAGTACTGCAAACTGGACAGCCGTGCTAAAGAGACTCATTACACTAAAGAGAAGTGGCCACTTTGTTAGCAGGGCAGAAAAGATATGTTTGGCTCCTCTTCATATACGATACTGACGAAAAATGTTGTGAAAGCAGTGAACAAGTAACGTGAAGGATTTTAAACGCAAATGACTGATAAAAAGATTAAGAGAGGCATTTTTGTTGGTCCACAAATCAGGGATCAAGGGGATCTGCTGGCGTATGAATCTACACATCAATGTCACCCAAGAACCAGCTGGTGAAGTAAACAAATTTGCCTATTTGGGCAGCATCACCGTGAAGGACGGTGGCACAGACGGATGCAGAATTGGAAAGGTGCAAGATCTGGTTAACAGCATCGATCAACAAGACCTTGAAACTGTGCCACTACAGCAGTATCATTGTCCCAACTGCCACATATGCCAGCGAGACTTGGAGAATGACGAGGTGCATAGCCCAGAAGCTCAATGTCTTCCATTAGCGGAGCATATGACGGAGTTTGACTATCACCTACCATAAGTGAACCATGAACAAGGAAGTGCTGCAGCAAAGCGGTTTTCAGAAACTGGAAGATGTTGTCGCTGCTCAATGCACGTGCCTAGGAAGCCATGTGTTACTTCTGCCCAATCAATGAATACCAAAGACTGATATCAATTGGAAACCAAGGAATGGTAAACAGAAGCAAGGGCGCCTGTTGAAGACCTAGTGGGCAACTTTTCAAGAAGATTTCGAAGCCCTCAACATTGAACATTACAGCATTAGAACAATCTAGACGAGAACAGGCCATTCAGCTCAACAAAGCTCGCCAGTCCTATCCACTTAACTGTTCCAAAAAAACATCAAGTCGAGTTTTGAAAGTCCCTAAAGTCTTACTGTCTACCACACTACTTGGTCTCTTATTCCAAGTGTCTATCGTTCTTTGTGTAAAGAAAAACTTCCTAATGTTTGTGTGATATTTACCCTTAACAAGTTTCCAACTGTGTCCCAATGTTCTTGATGAACTAATTTTAAAATAACAGTCTCAATCCACTGGACTAATTCCCTTCATAATTTTAAACACTTCAATCATGTCACCTCTTAATCTTCTTTAGCTTAAACTGTAAAGGCTCAGCTCTTTTAATCTTTCCTCATAATTCATCCCCTGTAGTCCTGTAATCAGCCTAGTCGCTCTTCTCTGGACCTTTTCTAGCGCTGCTGTGTCCTTTTTGTAGCATGGAGACCAAAACTGCGCACGGGACTCCACCTGAGACCTCACCAGTGTGTTATAAAGCTTGAGCAGAACCTCCTGTGACTTGTACTCCACACATCAAGGCGCTATATAACCTGACATTCTGTGAGCCTTCTTAATGGATTCTGAACACTGTCTGACAGTCGATAGCTTAGAGTCCACTACGACTCCTAAATCCTTCTCATAAGGTGTGCTCTCGATTTTCCGACCGTCAATTGTGTATTCAAACCTAACATTTTTACTTATTACATGTAGTACATTTACTGACATTACATCTGCCACAAATCTGCCCAAGCCTGTATGCTATCTAAGTCCTTCTCTAATGATATAATGGATTCCAAATTATCTGCTAATCCACCTATCTTGGTATCATCTGCAAACTTAACCAGCTTGTTACTTATATTCCTATCTAAATCATTTATATATATTAAAAACAGCAGATGTCCTAACACTGCCCCCTGCTGGTCACCACTCTTAACATCAGCCAGTTCTGATGAGGTTCCTGGCACCATCACCCTCTGCTTCCTGTGTCTTAACCAATTCTGCACCCATCTAAAAACATCACCCTGAACTCCCACCTCTTTTAGTTTGGTGTCCACCCTCTCATGTGGCACCTTATCAAATGCTTTTTGAAAGTCCAGATAAATAATATCATAAGCTCCACTTTGATCGTATCCTTTTGTTGCTTCCTCATAGAATTCCAGCATGTTAGTAAAACATGACATCCCTCTTCTGAACCCATGCTGACTGTTCAGAATAACTCCTGTCCTTGCCAGGTGTTGCTCAATCTTATCCTTAATAATTCCTTCCATTCATTTTCTTGTGATGCATGTTAAGCTTACTAGCCTATAGTTGCTTGGATCTACCTGGTCACCCTTTTTATATAAGAGTGCAACAACGCCGCAGCCATGGCTAGGGACCCGACTCAAAGGAAAATACTCATTGCCCAATGCGCTGCACGGCGAAGGAGGCACTCAGTCTAAGTAAGTCTAATAAAAATCAGACACATCATCAATGACAAGCAGTGTGAAGATATGCTAGTGGGTTTGAAGGAGATCACACGAAAGGCATTCGGGGATTTTCACGGCAACTGAAGAGCACCAAAAACAGCAACGACAGCAATTTATTTCTTGTATAGCCCAAAATCACACAAGGAATACCTCAATGGGCTTTAACAGGCTCTGCTTTTTAACAACAAACCTTGACTCCCTAAGAAGACAAGAAAACTTCTCAATACCAAACAACATCTAGCTGCCATAACATGATGTTAAAGCTTCATCTTCTGCATTCACACTTGGAATTATTCCCCATTGATCTTAGTCAGTCAATAACAATCATGGTGAATTTTTTTTCCAGGACTTTGCAATGATGGAAAAGTGCTATCAGGACAAGTGGAATCTGTCAGTGTTAGCAGACTAGATAGATAGTGTAAAAAAGGCGCTATATAGCGCCCGACCCGGCACAGAATACGCAGAGACACGTGTTCACACTCAAGGATCTTTTATTTTGTTTCTTCAGCCGTGTGACACGTCTTCCCCGTGCCACACAGCCCAAACACAGTCCCAAGCACAAAACCCAAACACAACCAAACACTTTCCTGCTCCACCACTCTTCCCAGGCAACCTCGTCCTCTTCCTCCCGATTCTGGCCTCGATTGCTGGGAGGCAGGCCCTTTTATACCCCACCCGGAAGTGATCCAGGTGCCTGACCAGCTGGTCTTAATTGCACCTCCGGGTGGGGCTGATAAACCGTCCAGTGTGGTGGCTGGTTCTCTGCAGCACCCCCTAGCGGCCACTCCATCTCCCAGCCGGGCTGCTGTGGTGGACTCCATGTCCCATGGAGCCACGGGGGAGATTGAGGAGGAATCAACTGCCAGGGAGACTGCCCCAAAGCGCCCCGGGGAAGGTATTGCAATGTCCATGATGGCTCCCCCGGGACGTATGCGGCAGAGGTGTCCCGGCCGGGCATGGGACCCGGCTGTCCGTCACAATAGATAGAAAGTGTCAGAGGTGGCGACCCGGCCAGGACGCCCAGGAGGACTGGAGGAGGGCTTGCACCTTCCCCAGACCACCTGGGGGCGATCGCCCTGGTTCCTTTGGGGGCCACGGGTAAAGAGCTTTGAAGCTCCTCCCTGTAGGGGCCCATGGTTGTGGCCAGGGGGCCCCCATGCCTTTGGAGCCCTGGACCTCAGCACTTCCGCCACACCAGGAAGTGCTGGGGGGAAGAGGAGCAGGGACACCCGGAGTGCTTCTGGGGATGCAGCCGGCACTTCCGCCACATGGGGGTGTGTCCGGGGAAGATTGCCGGAACCCACCTGGAGCACATCCGGGTGATGATAAAAGGAGCTGCCTCCCTTCAGTCGAGGCAAGAGTTGGGAGCGGAGAGTACTGAGCTGGATGTAAGGAGGCAAGGAGGCGGCCTGAAGGAAGTAAGGCATTTATTGTAAATAAACGTGTTTGTGGGTGAAATGAACGTGTCCGCCTGTCTGTGTCTGGGCCAGCCTCCACAATAGATAGATACTTTATTAATCCCAAGGGGAAATTCACATAATCCAGAAGCAGTATACTGATACAAAGAAACAATATTAAATTAAATAGTAATAAAAATGCATGTTAAACCAGACAATAACTTTGAGTAATGTTAGCGTTTACCGCCCTGGATGGAAATGAAGAGTCACATAGTATGGGGTCTCCTCAGTCTGTCAGTGGAGCAGGACGGTGACAGCAGTCTGTCGCTGAAGCTGCTCCTCTGTCTGGAGATGATCCTGTTCAGTGGATGCAGTGGATTCTCCATGACTGACAGGAGCCTGCTCAGCGCCCGTCGCTCTGCCACGGATATCAAACTGCCCAGCTCCGTGCCTACAATAGAGCCTGCCTTCCTCACCAGTATGTCCAGGGGTGAGACGTCCCTCTTCTTTATGCTGCCTCCCCAGCACACCACTGCATAGAAGAGGGTGATTGCCACAACCAACTGGTAGAACATCTGCAGCATTTTATTGCAGATGTTGAAGGACGCCAACCTTCTAAGGAAGTATAGTCGGCTCTGACCTCAGTATTGGCAGTCCAGTCCAGTTTATCATCCAGCTGCAGGTATTTATAGGTCTGTACCCTCTGCACACAGTCACCTCTGATGATCACGGGGTCCATGAGGGGCCTGGGCCTCCTAAAATCTACCACCAGTTCCTTGGTCTTGGTGGTGTTCAGGTGTAGGTGGTTTGAGTCGCACCATTTAACAAAGACCTTGACTAGGTTCCTATACTCCACCTCCTGCCCACTCCTGATGCAGCCCACAATAGCAGTGTCGTCAGCGAACTTTTGCACGTGGCAGGGCTCCGAATCGTATTGGAAGTCTGATGTATGTTGGCTGAACAGGGCTGGAGAAAGTACAGTCCCCTGCGGCGCTCCTGTGCTGTTGACCACCATGTCAGACCTGCAGTTCCCGAGACGCACATACTGAGGTCTGTCTCTAAGACAGTCCACGATCCATGCCACCAGTTATGAATCTAATCCCATCTCAGTCAGCTTGTCCCTAAGGAGCAGAGGTTGGATGGTGTTGAAGGCGCTAGAGGAGTCCAAAAACATAATTCTTACAGCACCACTGCCTCTGTCCAAGTGGGAGAGGGATCGGTGTAGCATATAGATGTTATTATTATTATTATATAGACTATTATTGTACTCTGCAATGTGAAGCATCACACGCGGAGTACAAATGAAAATCAGCAGCAAAACATTTTTAGCTTAGTTGAACTAATGCAGTGGGGTTTGTGAAATGATCAGACTTGACACACTTACAAAGGTTTGGTATAGCCACCCATATATTATCCCTGGCAGCAATGGGTTTTGAGAGTAAGACAGTAGTGTCTTTGATGGAGTCCAAACTAGAACTGATGAATAGTTGTTAAGATGGTGGTTTTAAATGCCAAGACCAGAAGTGAAGTATGGGAGCCAGAAACGACCTCCTTCTGACGTCAAAATAGGAAGTGACGTTTCTTTAGGTGCCGGAACCGGAAGTGACGTCTTTAGGGATGAGTTGGACAAGTTTTGTCATGTTTGGTCTGTAGAGATAACAGAAGAAGGTTTAGTGCACCTCGCCACCCCGCGGTCTGGAATGAAATTACCCTCACTTGGTCCATACAGCTTCCTCCTACTCGCACGTGTGTGACAGGTTAAACGCACTAAACTCAAGAAAAGTTCATTTCATGTTTCTCCACAATTACTATGTAACTCTGTCAATACAAAAATATAATTGTGTCGAGGCTGTCCATCATAATCACCAATTTTTTTTTTCAGGAAGCGAAACTTTTAAAAAACGTTGTTACATTTACCTTTACTTATTTGGCTGAAGCCAAACACAGCTTAGAACATTTGAGATACAATTGGTTATATTTATTTGTTTTTCAGAACATAATATTATATAAAAGCAATATTTTGGTATCTGTGACTATGTGTCAAGCTTGATTATATTTTACACTTAGGGGGTTTTGCCCACTGTTCACTTCACTGGCCAACCCCCCTGGCCTGTGCTACGCGCCAGCCACTTCACGTCACTGCCACTCACGTATGTGGATTTCACTTTCACCAAAAAACAAATCTTATAAGTCTCGCGGATACACTACTTTTCCTTGATGGCAACACGAATTAGACGATTTACAAGTCTCCGACTTAAAGTTTAAATCCGAACAACATATTCGATCTCTTTTCGCTGTTCCGTTATTTGATTTTTGTCTGTTTCGGCTAATGCTATCTTTACTATTATTTTTTTAAGACTTTCGAATTATATTACTTTCATTATCTCTGATCTGTTTGCATGTGTATCACGCCAACATTTTTGAACCTCTTTACGACGTTCTACTTTGTCATCTACTCTTTGTCTTTTATTTCCGGCCCCAGGTGTGGTTAAATCTCTTGGCACAAAGTCTCATCTCGCGGGACTTGAAAGTATCTCTCTGAAAAAAATCACGTCCCGTCCTAGACTACAAGGTCTCGTGTTGTGCCAGGATATTTTGTATAATATTAGAGAAATATCAGTCATGATTATTATTTTCGGGATTTGAGCACATCTAACAAGAAAAATCACAAAACGGGAAGACTTAAAAAACAGTGTGGCCATTATCATTAACATAGTATGGATTCCATTGTGTTTCTGTAAAAAAAAAAACCTCACATATCTGATGGCACACGTGCGGCACAATTCAAAATTCCTGCTCACAAAATCAGCATAAAGCTGCTGCTTTTTTTCTTTCATAGGCCCTTCCTGCATTAGATCATCTTTTCCAGTCTTTCACCATACTGTACATATCACGTGCTTGCTAAAATCCATTCCATTTCTCTGACTTATAAGTTGTCCTTCATTTCTCAGAAAAATCTCCAATAGAGTATTGAGAGTGAGGAAGGAATTTCTCAGCTTCATGCTATTCTGCATTCTGTTACTGTCCTGTAACTTATATTTTAAAATGTAAAGTGTTGTTGCTTGCAGTCTTTCCTTTATGCACAGTGTCAGATACAAGTTTATTTACAGTATACAGTGAACAGGGTTGCCTTGGTTTTATAGCACCTTTCATAGCAGACACAATTCCAAAACCGTTACCATGTATGACAGTACGCAGCCATAACAGACATGCATATAATTTACATGTTTGTGCAGTTAAATGATAGAAATGTTCAAGGCTATGGCATACTACAAGACTTTTTTTAATAATGTTTGGGTGTAGACATCATTTACATAATCTTACCAAGTTGGGGGCTGCCATGATGCACCGGTCAGAAAAATGAGCAAGCACGTGAAACTTTTTGACATGTGAACCTTGTGGTAAAGTGAGGTCAGCAGCTGATGGGCATCATTTTAAATAAATAATCGTTGCTCTTGCAGCTTTAAGGAGGGAATGTGGTAGCGTGCCATGAGCGGTTCAAGGGCACAATGCGGGCGGTCCCACACATGTGCGGAATCTCCTGTGTAATTGACAGAGTGTAATTTTTGACCGCAGTACCTATGAGGTCAGTCATGTAATGGCCCAACATCACGAAGCGCCCTCAGCGTCAGTCACGTAACACCCATCACATTAGACTTTGATTAACATTTGGGCCCCGTTACACTATGGTTAAGGTTAGGGTTGTAGGAGGGTTATCTGAGTCAAAGGGCATTTTGTGACTGACGTTGTGGGCATTACCTGATCTATGTCATAGGTATTGCAAGCTGCTGCTAGACCCTCCTCGTAATTGATGCTGGGATCTGCTAATCGCCACACCTGAGCCACGTCCCCATTATATATAGTAGGGGTGCAAGTGCAGAGGGGGGAGAAAAAGAAAAAGTGAACGGAGGTTAAGGGAGAAGAAGACGGCAGGAAGCAGGAAGGAGAAAGCCGGTGCGTTAGCGAGCAAAGGCAAGCTTTCTGTCGAAAGCAGAAGGCAGCTGAGCAGTGAGCCCTAGCGGGGTGTTTGGCCGGCACCCGGGGCAGTCGGTAGTGGTCGCTCCTGCTGAGCATTTAGTGAGGAGCAGGAGTGACAGGAAGGAGGATGGCCTGCCGCGGAAGTCAGGAGGCTTGGGAGGTGGATGCGCCAGTGTGAGCGCCCTGTTCACTGAGGAACCCAAGTCTCGGTCTGGGGATAGCAGAACGAAGCCAGGGATCGGGAAGCCACCAGACCAGAAGGCAGAGATGGTCAGCTGCAGGTAGGGTGACTCCCTGGGTGCATAGCCTGGATGGGAGAAGCAGGGGAGCCGCCAGGAGAAAGAAGGCACCGGGCTTTGTTTTGAAAAGGTCTGCTTATAGCCATTGTTTTTAACCTCCACATTTTTCAGTTGTTTTTAATGGAGTAATTAATTAATGACTGTTTGCGACACTGCACTATTTATTTGGACACAGTTTTGGTTTTGCTGTTTTTAAATAAAAGCACTTTGCACTTTGGGCGGAATGGTGGCCCAGTGGTAGTGCTGCTCCCTTGCAGTTAGGAGACCTGGGTTCGCTTCCCCGGTCCTCCCTGCATGGAGTTTGCATGTTCTCCCCGTGTCTGCATGGGTTTTCTCCCACAGTCCAAAGACATGCAGGTTAGGTGCATTGGCGATCCTAAATTGTCCTTAAGTAAGTGCTTGGTGTGTTTGCCCTGCGGTGGGTTTGTTCCTGCCTTGTGCCCTGTGCTGGCTGGGATTGGCTCCAGCAGACCACCATGACCCTGTGTTAGGATATAGCGGGTTGAAAAATGACTGACCTTCCACCTTGCTTCTTTGTTGATGTCTTCACCGTCCAGCTCATCCGTTTACATTACCATTGGTGTCGAGTTCAAGAGCTCCCAGAAGCCAGATGAGAGCATGGAGCAGATCCCGCATCATCACACCACTCAGTGCCTGTTTAGTAGTCTCTTTTACTGGTGGGAGCTTGTAGCTCATAGAGTACTTCATCTTGTGGTGCAAGGAGAACCACTGGAAATTAAACATCAGCAGGTGGTGGAGTCCGAGTGTGCTGGAGGAGATTAAGAATAGAATAATTAAAAAAATAGTTGCTATATTTTGCACTAAGTATACCTTCTGTTTTCATACAGAATGAAGACAACAAAGTTTCTGACAGAATAGGAATCTATGGTGACTAGTGAACCATCGGAGTTCACTTTCCCACAAAATCACAGAAATGTTTGCAAACTTCAATGAATTAGCAAAATGCATTGACATCAATGGAGAAGGAAGAACAGAACTAGTTTTGAGTGACTTTTAATAGTGCAAAACCTCAGAAAAATGCAAGTTTAGAGCGCCGCCATTTCACGGTCTGTATTTTTTAATTCCCCTTTTCCTCTTGTTTTTCACAAATTGTTTAAATATGCAGGGGAACTTTATTTATCACAGCTCTTACATCCACGGCTCTATCCATGCTCTATATTAACTCTAAAACAAAAACAATTGAGGTCCCTTTTTCTGGTGCTTTCCTTACAACATAGGTGCCTAAATAATGCCTGATAATAATAATACATTTCAATGACGTATCTTAAAACAAAACTGCACATATGTATTAATATTATCTTGACACACAAGTATTACACAGTTTACCTCCTCATTGGCTGTTCTTTTGCTACTAAAATACTGTAGCGACCTCCACGTCAGGCTCGAAAAGAGAAGAAGTAAAAGAAATACCAGACAGACGTAGTACCGTCTCACAAAAGTTAACTTGAACGATCAATAAAATGAACGCTGACTTGGTAACCCCAAACACAATCTTCTAGCATCCTCTCCAACCCCTTTGTTTCCCATCGTTTCCTCTTCTTCCGGCCCCAAAGAGACCCCTCGAAGGGGACAAAACCGGCGTATATGGCCTGGGCGGTCCACATCTCCAGCACATTGCCATAGCGCTGGTACCTGCGTTCTCCCCTAGCATTCTGTAAACTTGAGCGGAATGAGCAGGTGTTGTCCGATTGGCTACGGGGCGATGGTCAACCTGCTCTTGCTGCGGAGTGTCATAACTGGCCAATTCAATCTCTCGAGCTTCCTCTAGTGCTTCTTTTAGTGTGCTCGGTTGGGTAAGACGAACATGGCGTTTTAGTTCAGCAGGTGTGAACCCTCTCAAGAATACGTCGCGTGCCAATTTAGCTTGAGCAATACGGGAAAATTGTGGATAAGCCCGACTCACCAGTCCCTGAATCTCCGCCACAAAAGTACCAAGGCGTTCTCCCCCCGTCTGGTCCGTGAGTCCAACCACTGTTGTAGCCCCAGGACTGATTTGGTTCGACCGAAATGTCGCTTAATTGCAGGGAGAAGCCAAGACAGTTCTGTAAGGTTATCTTGAGGGATGTCTTCCAGATGCCCTGCCCGGGGTTTGCTTCCTGCCTTGTGCCCTGTGT
The DNA here is from genome assembly GCF_016835505.1 of Polypterus senegalus. Classification (NCBI taxonomy): domain Eukaryota; kingdom Metazoa; phylum Chordata; class Cladistia; order Polypteriformes; family Polypteridae; genus Polypterus; species Polypterus senegalus. The sequence continues at coordinate 20,005,757 of NC_053160.1, forward strand.
TGGCTGGGATTGGCTCCAGCAGACTCCCGTGAACCTGTAGTTAGGATATAGCGGGTTGGATAATGGATGGATGTCTTCCAGAACTTTCAGCGCCTCTCCTTCTGAAGCCGCCACCAACTGTATTGCTTGCTCTCTTGGGGACCAACCATTCGCAGCAGCTATAACTTCAAACTCATCCATCCATCCAGCCATTATCCAACCCGCTATATCCTTACAGGCTCACGGGGGTCTACTGGAGCCAATCCCAGCCAACACAGGGCGCAAGGCAGGAAACAAACCCCGGGCAGGGCACCAGCCCACCGCAGATAACTTTAAACTGCACCCAATACGTCTCCCATAGTCCAGTACCATATAAACAACCAGGCTTTAACTTAAGAAGCATTACTGGTGTAGCCTTCTCTGAACTCGGCCAAATAGCACTGGTCGCAGCCGCTGGCCCCAGACCTCTTGTAGCCTCAGATGAGACATAGTCCGAAAGTTCTTTAATCTTGACATCCTGCTAATCGGGCAGTGATTCTGGCCAATCTTCCTAGGTCGCCTATTCCGTTAATCCCACTTCTGAGCACCAGTGTAGCGACCTTTGCGTAAGGCTAAAAAAAATAAAATAAAAGGCTTCAACCGGGCTGGGACGCTACAATACTGAAAGAATCTCTTTGGGTCATCTTTCTACTTATCTGCTATATTCCTCTCCTGCCCTTTCGCCTCCCTAATATTCTTCGTAATGGTTGCCCACATGTTCTCATACACCCTACGATTCACATTGGGATTAATCCGAGTGTTTAGCAAATGAGCATCACGTGAGAATAAAAGGCGCGCTGGTCTTCCGCCCCCCAAAAAGGGAGGAGCGCCAAGTTCACTGCTGGCCAGAAAGCGAAACCCTGTGAGTTGGCCATAAAAGCTGAGAAGGACACAAAGTCGATGGTGGTGGTGGTGGTGATGATGATGATGATGATGATGACGACGACGACGACGATGAGGTGGTGGTGGTGGGAGAGGAAGAGTAGGGCGGTGGCGAGGGCTATGAGCCGTTGCTAAATCAGACGACTTCTGGCCTTAAGTCAGCCTGCTGGAGCTCTGAAGCCGGCCCTCCTAACACAATGTGTCCCAGTGCTGTTAGGAATGTTTAGCTGCTTTCCAAAATGCCCTGATCTTTACAAAAGTAAAAATAAAGGGATGTTCGACTGTAATCTGAGGGATTTTTTGCCAACGATTTTTAGTTACGATTATTATTGCCACTGGTCTAGAAATTCCACGGCGTGGCCAGTGCTCGGCGATCTCGCCAAGTTACGGGAAGTTGCGCCGAGCAGTTTTCACACAAAAGCCAGAGGCGGCTCCGCCGAAGCGAAAGGAGAGAGAAGGAGGTCGATCGGGCAGAGGGGCGTCTCTGGTGGAATGTCAACGATTTAGTCCGACCTGTTTTTCCAAAAACAAAAATCCTCCCTCCCGAGCTCCAGGGGAGGGAGCGCGCAATACGCAAGCACGAACAGTCCTGCCCTGGTTGACAAGTACGGGACCTAGCGAGGCGAGTCAGCTCCAAGTGGGAGGGGTCGTCTTGTTCTGACTGCCTGGTGCATTTTTTTTTATTTCACACCCCCGTGCGCTTTCTCCAACACTCAATAACTGTCCAGTTTCGGATCAGTGACCGTTTCGTTGCAGTCATGCCACACAAAGGCAAGCACAATCGCAACAAGAAGCCCAAAACGGTAAGTAAAATGCAGTTTTGTGTTTGCAAAAGTTTTGAGTCATTGTCGAGAAATGACAACTTTTCACGGGCAGGAATTGCTTACGCAGTTGGGACTCCGCTTCCTTTTCTTCAGGCAGAATCGAGCAGGCTTCATGAATATAGCACCGTCGTCTTTCTGTTAAGCATAAAAGCCAACACGCACATTTTTAATATGCATATTTCAAACATAATTATGGAAAGTCAAGTTTGTTTTTTTACGTTTGGGGCTAAACACGTCATTTACACGATTATGCAGTTTTCTGGCACTCGAGGAAGAGTGAGTGAGGTGTGTAAGTCGTAGTTCAAAGTGTATGAAAACAATTATGCGGGTCTGGGAGTGGCATGAGAGCGAGTAAAGTAGAGAGTGAGTGAGTGACAGAGAGCACCCGCTAGGGATGGGCACACTGGGCAGCGCGCCTCTGTGACATCACACACGAGAACAGTCCACCCATAGAGAGCAAAGACCGAAAGCCCCGAGTCGCGCACGATTTCGCCAGTGTGAAGCTACTGCTGCTGCTGCATCCCTCCAATAATAATAATAAAACCAGACATGGCTTTTGCAAAATACTGGATGATGACAGTGAGTACCGAATCTTAAATTTCGCTATGCCGTTCCGTCTCAGTCCGGGCTCAACAGACCTGCAAACCAGAAAAAGCCGTCTGCCTGCAGCCAGGAATGTTGCAGAGAAAGGTGTGCCTGAGGAAGGGTGGAGGGTGGAAGTCAGAAATCTTAAGTCTGTTGCGAGCCTTAAGGCGTGGAGACGGGCACGGTGCGTCTGGCTGCCCTTACCGAGGAAGAAGCCTCACCTGTGCAGGTGTACCAGCCGCTCGTGCCCCGTGCGCTTAACGGGCAGTGGCTGAGATTATACAGGAGGGCGTGATTAACAATAACAAAGGTTTTGTTTGGATTACGCACCTTTTAAGACTTTTTTGATTGTTATACTGGGCGTTTCGTTTTGTTTAACCTTTCAATAGAACTTCCATTCATCATTCCATCCATTCTTCCATTCATTGATTTTTCTTAACTCGTTGTTTCAAGTCCGAAGTCCTAAACAAGATCAGGCATTTAAAAAAAAAAATGGTTGCACTGAATTCACGAAGTGAGTTGATTGAACAGGGGTAACGATTCTGTACTGACTTGAACAGGGTCGGAAAATGGAAGGAGCGTTTTTTCTTTTCTTTAAGGCAAACATGCTAGCCAGTTGGGGGCTTCGGGGTCGAACTTTTGGATTCTCCCATTGTTATTTTCTAACATACTTCATCCAGCAGTTTCATAGTACTTTATGAACAGGTGCGTTTTCAATAGACGCATGAACAAGAGTAAATTTGGGTGCAGGTCAAATAGGCAAAGGGAGATCATTCCACATCTTTGGAGCGATCGGCTGTGTCATCGACTCCTCGCCTGGACTTTTAGGCTAGAGAGTTGTTCTTGGACACTCTTAAAGATAAATGGCTCCTCCGTGGCATTTTAATGGGTTGTGTGGTTCCTCACGACACCTTTGATCGACAAATAAACATTTTATTCTGGAAATGGTACTTTGCTTATGAAATTGGTGCTCTGGGCATTAAAAAAGGGTCCTAATATGTGCAGAGAACTGAAATTCTTAACGTATAGCAGGCTATCTAACAGCATTCTAATAGATCAAGAACACCTGACCTCCGCCTATGTTACTGTGTGCTGTGAGAGTCCTGGAAAAATCAGGAACCAAATGGAATTTCACAAATCTGTTATCATATATCAATGGTTATTTGTGGAACCTTTTACTGGTCTAAATAATTGAAGGTTCTTTTTGAAGCCTTTATGTAGATGCCTCCCTTATGGCACCGCTCTGAAGAACCACTTTGGCACCTTTATTTTTAAGAGTGGACTTCAGTTCAGCTTTCAACACCATCGCCCCTCAGAAACACTAAGGGAAGACGAGTCTGCTAGGCTACAACACTTCCCTAAGCACCTTCATCCTGGACGTCCTGACAGAGGGACCCCGGACAGTCCACATCAGTAACACCACCTGTAGCTTCATCTTGCTGAGCACTAGTACCCCCCCCCACTAAGCCCCCCAGGATTGCATATTTAGTCCACTTCTTTTCACTCTGCTGACTCACAACCGTATGACTGCACAGAGCTCTAACACCATCATTAGAGTTTGCGGGTGCCACAATGGTGGTGAGTCTCATTAACGAAGGGGATGAGTTAGCTTAGACAATGGAGATACAGCAGTCAGGCGCAAGTGCAACAATCTGACTCTTAACGTGGACAAGACCAAAGAGAGAATTGTTCACTTCAGAAAAGGCCCATGCTGTCTACACCCCACTGCCCATTGAGGGCTCGGTGGTGGAATTGGTCAAGAGCAGCAAATACTTTGACCTTACTTGGTCAGTCAACACCACCTCCGTAGCAGCAACATGTGCAGTTCCTTTGCCGATTGAGGAAGGAGAGCCAGCCTCACCACATTCTACAGGGGCACCATCAGGAAAGTTCTGACCTGCTGCATCACCTGTTTGTTCTGTGAACTGCAACGCCTCTGTTTTCAAGGTCCTACAGCAGTAAGTGGACACTGCGGGAAACACCATGGGGGCCTGCCTACCTCCATTGTAGGCATTTTTATTAAGCGTTGCATCTGCAAAAGCCTTAAGTGGCGTGGAGGACCACTCCCACCCTTCCCATGGTTTCTTTGTTACACTTCTATCTGGGAAAAGGTACCAAAACATTCAAGCCAGTTCTGCCAGGTCCTGTGATAGCTTCTGCCCCCTGGCTGTCTGGACTCAGAATTTGCTGCTGCGCCCCCTGCCCTCTTGTTTGCTCCTAGTAGTTTATCTATATACAGTTCTTTTGTTTCTACTGTTGCTTTTATTAATACTTTTTATTATTTGTTTCTAAGTATTATAAGTATTACCTATTATCTATTTATAGTATAGTAATTTCCTTACTTTCATTGCACTTTTCCTGAATTTAAGTATAACTAGCCGTCCCGCATGGCTCCACCCGCGTAGTAGTGAAACAGGACAAACTTCAAAGATCAATATGCAAACAGGTATTGCTAGCTAAGCGGTGGCAAGGTATGCTCCAAAACACAGAGGTACACCGACTCGAATGGAGGCTGGCACGTGAGTGAGGAGAGCCCCGCCTGGCTCCCCACTCCTGACTTCACACTTCACTCTCCCCTTGGTCTTGGATTAGTGCGAAATATATCGCTCTTGCAAGCGAACTATGATTCTTAGTGTGATGAGAGAAGTCGCAAAATCAACTGGAATGTTTAAGCAAATTATAGGAAAAAAACCTGACTTAAATTTATTAAGTAGTTCTCTCTTTCGCTAGCTAAGTGGAGGTAAGGTATGCACTGAGGCTGGTGCATGAGTGCGGAGGGCCCCGTCCCCTCCCCGCAGCCCAGGTTTGTGCAAAAAAATTTGTACCACAAGCGAACTATGATTCTTAGTGCAATGAGAGAAGTCGCAAAATCAACCGGAATGTTCAAGCAGATTATAGAAAAAAACCTGATTTAAAGTAGTTGTCTAAGCGGAGGTAAGGAACACCCCCTGAGGCTGGTGCGTGAGGAGGGCCCCGCCCCCTTCGGCCCACAGCCTCTCTACGATTCACTCGAATAAATTGCTTAGCTCAATGAGAGAAGTCACAAAATCAACCCGAATGTTCAAGCAAATTATAGAAAAGAACCTTATCTAAATTCATTAAGTAGTTCTTTCGTGAGAAGCGGACAGACAGACATTGTATTTTATATATATATATATATATATATATATATATATAGAGAGAGAGAGATTCTTCCAGGTGAGCACTCAATTGTTGTTAGCCCTCTGACACGCACATACCCACTCTGACAACTTAAGACAGACTCAGATTTGCTGGGGTACAAACTGGTTGGGGTCAGCACGGTGGCGCAGTGGGTAGCGCTGCTGCCTCACAGTAACCTGGGTTCGCTTCCCGGGTCCTCCTTGCTTGGAGTTTGCATGTTCTCCCCATGTCTGCGTGGGTTTCCTCCGGGTGCCCCGGTTTACTCCCATAGTCCAAAGACATACAAGTTAGGTGCATTGGCGATTCTAAATTGTCCCTAGTGTGTGTTTGGTGTGTGTGTGTGTGCCCTGCCCGGGGTTTGTTCCTGCCTTGTGCCCTGTGCTGGCTGGGATTGGCTCCAGCAGACCCCTGTGACCCTGTGTTCGGATATAGTGGGTTGGATAATGGATGGATGGATGGACAAACTGGTTGGATTGAGTTGCAGGGTCGCAAAATCAACCGGAATGTTCAAGCAAATTATAGACAAATTATAGAAAAAACCCGATCTAAAGTAGTTGTCTCGTGAGAAGCGGACAGACATACAGACAGATGTTGGATTATATATCTAGATATCAGCCAGATATATATAGTAGAGATGTATGGTGCACCACTGTCCTGGGGAACGTTATTTCGTAGCACTGTATGCTGCAATATGATGTATGAATGGTATGACAATAAAGCTGTTTGACTTAAAGGATGGAGAGGAGAAGCATCATCCAAGCCTAGCATGTCCTGCAAGCAGAGGGACAGGCAGATATAGAATGGGGGATTCTTGAAGGGACAAATGTAGTGTCCAAAGACTGGAGATACTGAGCCGCAGAACTATTCAGGGAACCGTAAGTCATGACAAGAGTTTTGAACTGGATCCTTGCAGCAAGAGCAAACTAGTGAAGAAACTAAAGCAGAGGGGTATATGGAGTTAAACAAGGAACGGAGAACACCAGTCGAGCAGCTGCATTCCAGAGCAGCTGGAGAGATCTGATAGCAGTTGAAGGCAGTCCCACCAGGAGAGAGTTGCCTACTTCTGAACGAGGAGTTGAATGGGGTAACTAGGGTCAAATCCTCTGAATATTATGAAGCAAGAAATGACATGGATTGGGTCACGGAAGAAATGCAGCACATGTGAGACAGGAAAGCAAAGAGTACAGAGACTTGCTGACATTCTTGAAATTTTCAGTCAGTCTTGTTTAAAGCCTGTCATGGAGCTGAATGCCAACAAATGCAAGTAATCCAGATAGAAAGCAGGGTGTGTAGCCATGGGTGTGGGTCTGAGGGCCGCATATGTTTACCCCCTGGGTGGAGGTGTGCATCACACTCTCCGTCAGACACCTTGCTCCTGGCATTGTTGAGATCTCCTAACTTCAGAGTGTGCTAATGGTTCTCACGGTGGAAGAGCTGGGGATCTACGCAAGTTGAAAGGAGGCCAGCAGTTCACAGGCAGACATGGGCGCTTGGCTTTTTAAACAGGTTGGATGGGAATTTACAATCGGGGGCAGTGACTGTGCATTTATTTATTTACTGTATTTACATATTTATTTCTTTTTCAAAAAATGGCAAGACAAATAAAACTGCAACTATGCCAAGTAATAACTTAGAGAAAGTGTTGTTTATAGTTTAATGCGTTTTAACTAGCCATTATATTCTACATGTTGGAAAATTGTGGCAAGACTATGAAAGATTTGCAAATATGGCACAGTGGTTGGTGCTGCTGCCTCACCGCTCCAGCGTGCCAGGTTCAAGTACCAAACTCTCTGTTGTCTGTGTGGGTTTTGTGTGGTCTGCCTTTGTCCGTGTGCTATATATGTGCGCATACATTTCAGTGTCCATAGTTGTGGACTGGAATCACTGCCAGGGCTGATTCCTGCCCGTTGTGTAACTGACAGCAGAAATGGATGGCACAGACTCAGAAAATGGGTGGTTGTTCCTGTCTGTTCATTTTTTTTTCCTGTAATTGTTTTTGATTAAATGCCTTTAGGGATATCTTCATGGCAGTGCAAGACAAGCTGAGCACGGTCTCCCAGTGTTACAACCCCAGCTTTTAAAAGAATGCATGGCGGCTCCAGTATCTGTGCCATAGGTTGAATTCCAGGCGGGGCTGGCAGCTTTCTGGAATCTGCAGTCCTTTATGTGTTTGTGATTTGTTTGAGGATCTCGAGGAGTCTTCCTGCAAATCCATGAATGGGTCGTTAAATGGGATGATTTGGCTTTGGTGCTTTGTGCCCCAATGTATTCCTACTGTGCTGTGTAACCGGCAAGGCATTTTGTCCAGATTTGGTTCCTGCCTTAAGGTGCCACAAAACCCTTCCTACATTTTGATAGGGGATGGTGTTTTGCAAGACGGATAATAGCTTCATTTCGACTGGTGGTAGTTTGGCTAAGGCGCTGGACTTCAAATCATAAGGTGGCTGCTTCCGAGTTTAGCCTAACTCGGCCGTTTCTGTGTCTTAGCCACTAGGGGGCTCACTTCCTTCATGTTAAACCTAGTAGTTGTCTGCAGACAGACTTGGGTTGGGAAACAAAACCAAATGCAGTGTTTTGTAACCTTTGTGGTGGCATGACCCACTTTTTCACATGGCAGTGTGTTCACAACTCATTTTGGGGATATCATTTCGGTTAAACTGGCACAACATTAAAACTGAGGGTGGGTTAGGTGGTTTCCCACACGTGATCACTGGAGTGTTAGATGAGTCATTTGTGATCATTGATGCTTTTCCTCTTTAGTGAATTGAACACGGTCATCAGAGCAGAGGGTTGTGGAAGTCATCCAGGTTGGGCCGCAATGCACCTGAAATGCTGCCGCTGTGAATCGAGCATGATCGTCAAGAGCGGTGGATCGGGGTTTCATCCAGGGTCGACCATATCCGTCAGGTTGGGAAACGCTGACCTAGTGGATGTTACTACTATGATTCTTAGTGCGATGAGAGAAGTCGCAAAATCATCCGAAATGTTCAAGCAAATTATAGAAAAAAAAAACCGATTTAAATTCATTAAGTAGTTCTCTCTTTCGCTAGCAAAGTGGAGGTAAGGTACGCTCCGAGGCTGGTGTATGAGTGAGGAGGGCCTCACCCCCTCCCCGCAGCCAAATGAGTCTCTCTTGGGTTTGTGGAACTCAATTTGTATCACAAGCGAACTATGATTCTTAGCGCAATGAGAGGAGTCGCAAAATCAACCGGAATGTTCAAGCAAATTCCAGTAAAAACCCAATCTGAATCCGTTAAGTAGTTCTCTCGTTCACTAACTAAGCAGATGTCAGATGCACCCTGAGGCTTGTGTGTGAGTGAGGAGGGCCCCGCCCCCCTCGGCCTGCAGTCTCTCTCAGATTCACTCAAATTGGTACCACAAGTGAACTATGACACATAGCGTAATGAGAGAAACGCCGACCTAGTGGACGTTACTGTGCTGAAGGGTTGAGAAGACCACCAAGCAGTAATGGAGCAAGCCTTTTGAACTTGGAAGGGCAGGCTCGTCACTGGGCCCACCCTCTCAAGCCCCTGCAACGCTATATTAAAGATCTAGGTAGGCTGTTATGGTGGTGAGTGGTGGTTGTTTGGGGAGGATTTTTTTTTGGTGGTCTTATAGGAAGGGAAATAAATAACTGGGTGTGGTCAGTTTAGAAGAATGGTTTTCTGTCAGATAAGGGGATGGTTGGTTACAGAAGATGGATGGAAGGATGAGGAGGATGGTGTCCCTCAACTTTTTATTTATGCAACATTTGTGGGTCTCTTAATTGAGTGGTGCCCAGTGTGTGCACCTCTTTTTTCTCTCTGTTGGCTGACCATTGCCACCATGTACTGAGTTACTGAGGCCAATGCTTACTGGGTCACCTTTAATTCTTACTCCTGCAGACAGTGGGCAAAGAAAAAGGCAGCGAAGAGAAAGATTAATGAGGGTGAAAAATGTACGCAAGCTTCATGTCATATAGTGCCTTCTCACAGTGAACATCACCCCAAAGCCCTTCACGGATATATTGCAAATGCTGCTCTAAGTTACAATTTCATCAAAATCACCAGCTGCATTGACAGCAGACCTGATCAGCAACTTTTTATATCGTGCCTCCCTGGGACCAGACACAATAATGGACAGTAAATTGGGATACTGAAGTGACACGCTGGTTAGTGCTAGAAGGTTCCCCATAGAATGGGTCACATGTCCAGGGACTTGGGTTTGTCTACTGTCTCTGTGAATATAATGACAAGTCAAGCAAAATGACGCCTTTTATTGGCTAACTAAAAAGATTACAATATGCAAGCCTTCAAGGCAACTCGGGCGCCTTCGTCAGGTGAGATGATTACAGGGAGTTGTGCCGCACTGCAAAATTTCCAATAATCACATTGGCGCATGAGCAGTTGGAAGCTCGAGCCACAGGTCCAGCTTTTCATATATTTTATTGTGTATGCTAGACATGATACAGAATCATTAAAAATGATCATTGTCTTGTCAAGAGGTTTACTTACCTCAGTAGTGACATTCATGTCTCTGGTGACTCTTCCTGTGAAGTCAGTAGATGGATTGGGAGAGCATGGGTTGTCATGAAGTCACTGGAAAAGGGGTGTGTGGCGCTCCAGATATCTATGCAGAAGGACAAAGGACCAAGTCTTTAGAGTCCTGATGCTTCCTGTCTTGCTATATGGTTGCGAGACATGGATGCTATCCAGTGACCTGAGGCGAAGACTGGACTCTTTCAGTACTGTGTCTCTCCGGAAAATCCTTGAGTACCGTTGGTTTGACTTTGTGTTGCTCATGGAGTTCCGAATGAAGCACATGGCCTGCATTGTGAGGGAGCGTCAGTTACGGCACTACGGCCATGTGGCGTGTTTCCCCGAGGGTGATCCGGCTCATAAGTTCCTCATTGTTGGGGACCCGAGTGGCTGGACCAGGCCAAGGGATCGCCCACGTAACACCTGGCTACGGCAGATAGAGGGTCATTTCTGGTGGGTGGGACTGGACCGTGTGTCTACATGGGGGGGATCCCGAGTTGTTTCGTCGTGTAGTGGATTCGGCAAGGCGCTGTACCAGTGCATGCTCTCCAACTTGACTTGACTTGATTGTCTTTATTTTAATGATTATAAAAAATTATTTGCTATCTCACAACCTTTGATGATTACAGGGGGTTATGTACACCTCACCTGAGGAAGGGGCCCAAGTTGCCTCGAAAGCTTGCATATTGTAATCTTTTTAGTTAGCCATAGGTGTCATTTCACTTGATTTCTCATTACATCCATAACGGCTAACGCGGTACAACATCCCAGTCATTGTGAATACAAAGAATATACAAACGTATTGTCCCAAGACATAAATGTTATGTTTTTACAGGGAGAGGCCAAGACATAACATTAAAACAGAGCAGACAAGAACTCAGCCATCACATGTAGTAAAATATAGTAGTGAACATAATAACTTCTGTCAGAGTTTAGACTAACACTTTAAAAGCATCGTATCACGAAGTCGGATTATGATTCTAAAGTAACGAGTAGCGTAATGCAATACTTGCTTTCTTAAAGTATTACTTAAAACGAAAGCCTGATGCACGTTACTACTGTGTTACTATGGACGATTATCCTTGACACTGCATTATTTTGCCTTTTTTTTCACCGAGACATCGTGCCCGGTCATGATCTGGCCGTTTAGTGACGAAGGGGTTAAGCAGGTGCGTAGTGTGAAAAGAATTAAACAAAAGCAAAAGTTATGACAATAAATTTAATCCTGCATGTGCTGAGGGGCAAAATTTAATCTGCCAGTTTGGGGTCACATGGAGCCGGTGATCATCGCAGCAGTAGCACTGAATGTAAGGCAAGGAGCCGATGGACTTTAACAGCCATCCAAGTGTTGTGTCTGCGCCCCCCGACTCCGCTGCTCATTTGTTATAACTGGTTTCTCCAGATATTCCCATCGCCCCGGACAGCTCTCGGCCGCCTGTGGATTGTGTCTCCCTCAAGTATGGGCCCAGGGGTGCTACAATATTTATAAAGCACCAGGAACGGCGCACTACATGTTAACGCGCAGTGAACACACTTGACGTGAGCATTCCTAGTTTTCATTCTCTTTCTCTGTACGTTTATCATTCGTTTGCTCAGAGGTTGATGCGCTTGTTGCTTCCTGAGCAGCTCTTCATTTCTCCACCTTAGCGGCTGCTTCTTCTCTTCTTTTGTCGGCATCTTTTCACGTTAAAACTCATTAAGTCAGCGTTTGTGTTGCAAGTAGTTAGTACGTTTTCCTTAATTTTTCACTTAAGCCTTCAATCTGCCTCAAGAATGATTTAAGATATGAAGAAGTAGGGGAAGTGACGGCGAAGGTGGTAGGGATGAGAATGGCGCCCATACACATGCGCCGCACGGCGACCCTGCAGGCCGCTGCCGAGAGTCGATTCTACAATAAAAATAAAAAGAGGAATAACCTTGGAGGTCAATCATCAAGCGGATAGTAGACGTCACGTAGAATATGTCTATCAAATTTCAGGTCAATAGTTCAAACGGATTGCGAGCGTCAGGTGATTTAAAATCCTGGACAGACAGACGGACTGCCACGGTAGCGTATTATACATAAATACAAGAGACCGATCAAACTCGGCTGTTTCTGGCCAGTTATCATGAACGATCATTGGTTTAGGACAGGGGTCCTCAATCACGGTCCTGGAGAGCCACAGTGGCTGCAGGTTTTTGTTCTGACCTGGTTGCTTAATTAGAAAGCAAGTCTTGCCAATAAAGCACTAACAAGCTATGAAATTAAATTAACTCTGCTATGTCAGGTCATTCTCATATCCTAGATTTTCTTTCCCTTTCTATCATGCAAATGATTTGAAGGCTAAAATAAACCAGGCATAGGCATAAACCTAATTATGTCATATCATCAACTGTTAAACCGTACTTCTAAAATTTTTATTATTATGCTGTCTTAAGGAATTGTTCTGTTCTGTATATTGTATTGTATTGACCCCCTACTTTTGACACCCACTGCACGCCCAACCTACCTGGAAAGGGGTCTCTCTTTGAACTGCCTTTCCCGAGGTTTCTTCCATTTTTCCCTACAAGGTTTTTATTGGTGTTTTTTCTTGTCTTCTCAGAGAGTCAAGGCTGGGGGGCTGTCAAGTGGCAGGGCCTGTTAAAGCCCATTGCGACACTCCTTGTGTGATTTTGGGCTATACAGAAATAAACTGTATTGTATTGTATATTGTAAAATGGACGAGTAATTCTCAGTCCTTCACTTTTTTCTCTTCATTTTTCTTCCAAGTATTTAATTAAACCCAATAGTGCAGATAAATACACACAGGTGTAAATGTAAATAAGTTAAATGGAGAAATGCTGCTCTCTCTTGTCATTTGCTATCATGTTATTGATAATAAGGAGCAATTAAAATAGCTGTTTAAGACAAAATTAAGCAATAAGGGCTCAAAATCACTAAAGTGAAGCAGAAGTGTTACTTTAGCAATAAGTGCTTTTTATTAAGCAACTGGGTTGGAGCAAAAACCTGCAGCCACTGCGGCTCTCCAGGACCGCGATTGAGGACCCCTGGTTTAGGATTTTAAGAACAAATTCTGACCAGTCAAATGTGCAGCTTTTCATATAAAAAAAGAAAAAGTAATGCAAAAGTATCCCATTGTTCATAACACATTCAATTTTATAACAAGTGATTTGTTTGTAAGCAATGAGTAATGCAGATAATTCACTTTTTAAAGTAACATTTGCCAACACTGCTTATGATGGAATATCAGGTCAAGTTTATTACCATTGTCATGGTACTCATTGTTATTTTGTTTCAGTGTATATTTTTTATCATTAAGAAGAGAGTAATGGGTGTTATTACTTTTAATTCGTCTTATGTTTTTGCAGATTTGACCCCGTCATGTGATTCAGTTCGTTGTGTCTGTAACGTCAGGGGTACGGAGGTATACGGAGGCCCGGCCTGCGCTGTCCTTCAGTTAGATTCATAAAAGAATTCAAACCTTGTTAGTGCAGTTTCTTTATTTAAGGAGACCTAACTGCTTGTTTTTGAACTCTTTTTGTCTCTGACTTTGGGTTTTGGTTGCCTATTTCGATTGCTCTCTTTGGTTCCGACTTGCGATTCTCCTTGCATGTTTAATCTCCTGGTCATTTTCTCTTTTTTGTCACAATAAACCCCGGAGATGCTGTCTCATTACATAGTAATATGACATTAAGACTCGAGTGGTGATTGACAAGACAGGGAATTGTTCAGCTCCCAAGGTTAGCCTGTGGCTGTTTGATGAAGAAGAACTTATTTGGAAGATTAGCTGAAGTATCTGGTTTTGCCTGAACATATTTGCCTTCTTACCTTAACCCATTGTACAAATATTTCTGTGTTTTTAAAATGTTGACCCTTTTGTCATTGCTGAATGTCCCATCTGTCATCTGCACTCCATCTGTGTTAATCTCTTTGCCCTCACGAGTCGAGAATTTGTGTTTTTTGTATATGATTAGATATCATTTTTGCAGTAACTCTCTTTGCTGGTTTGGCATGATGAGCGCTGCTTCTTTGTATCCCTTGGTTTACTGTGGATTCATGAATAGATGTTTGATCCCACATTAATTAAACGGATGGCTTGTAGGATAATCATTGATACGGCGTATAAGCTGACCTGATACGGCATATGATCTTTTGTGTTGATGCAACCTTTGATTAATTTCAGAATTTCGACATAGTAAGATGGTTGAACTATTAAAGCTGCTTTGAGCCCATACTTGTAGCTACACTGTACCTCTGTGACGCGCACCACCTCAAAAATGTGACCCCTACGACTCTGATTGGCCAGCTTGGTAAATACGTGTTTCTGAAAATGTATTCCTGTGCATCCTTCTCTGTGTGGAAGTAAACATGGAGCAGATCGAGGAAAGACTTGTCAAAGATGTTGGAGAATACACAGATTTATATGATACCTCATCACAACATACAAAGACAATCAGATGTCAGGCAATTTGTGACATGCAGTTTTGGCTAACATCGTTTAAAAGTTGACGACTGTATGAATAAATGGAAAAATTTGAATTTGAAGTTTCCTTACTTCAATGTACACAGTAAGCCTTACGGTTCTTCTCCTTCTTCTCCCATGGAGACTCGGTCACTTCCTCCCAGTTCTCCCTCCTGAGTCGAATGGAGGGCTCGGTTTTAACTCCAGACCTGGGTGTACTTCAGAGGTTCTCAATCTGTTTTTCCAGGAAGCACTTCTGGGTCTGGCAGGACCTCAACGGTCCTTGTGCCATTAGTATTCCACAGTTCCCCCTTGTAGCCCCTTCAGAACCTGGCAGGACAGACCTCTGGGGCCACAACTTCCATGCTCCCTGTGGGTGTCCATACTGGGGTCCTCAATATTGGATGATGCCACCCCATGTAAAGGGGGATGCACTGAACATAGTATGTTGTTGCCCACTGTGCTGTCCTTCCCTGTTTCTCAGTCCATTCCAGGTGTTGCTCTGTGGTTTCTAGAATGCCAACCGTGGAGTAGCTGCTACTGCTGTAGCCTCTTCCTGAAGCCTTGTCCTGGCACGGCAGGAGAATGTCACTGCTCCCCAGCTGTCCTTCATATCCTATGGCCACTGAGCCAGGTGATGGAGCAGGACCCATCCTGGCAGAGAGACCCGTAGGTGCCTCAAAGTGTATACTATATGAGAGAGGAGGTTAGGAGGACGCACTGATACAGCGCATTGCTGCACCCACCACATGACAAACGAAGTCTGAGGACCTGAGTGCCAGCCATGAGTCGGGTGACACCTCAGCGCCACACTAGCTCACGTGGAATGGAACAGTCTGAGGTTTTGTTTTATGGTGGCTGGAGTGCCAGTTCTGCCACCAAACCCCAGGTTTTTCCCTGCAGGTTGGAGGGCCTACACGCAGGGCTGGATGCAGATTAACGTCATATCCAGCACGGCACTATACTGTATGAACTACAAATAAAATATTAACAGTTCATATGCACACCAAATTATTTGTTTTTGAGCAAACACGGCCTAAATTCATTTGAGCCCATTTACGTCTAAAATTGAGGGGTACATCTGTTCTTCTGCTCTTTCCTAACTACAGTACTGTGAGCCACAAGCAGATAGTTTCCTGTTTGCTATATAAGATATCAGCAGAATGAGTATGTCACACTTGTTGATTGTGCTGCCTGCCGTTTTCTTGAGATTATGAAAACAATAGCGCACTATTTGTAAAACCTATTTGCTTATTTACATAAAAAGTTATTTACTGTACACACTTTTTTGGAAAATACTTAAAGATATCAAAATCAAAATAAGAATATTTTTGAAAACCAATAACATTCATTAGTTGTAACCTCAAATAATGGGTTGTTGTATTATTTTCAGGTCAAAGATCATTTATTGTCATTTTCTAATCACTGCTTTCGATTTTTATTTGCATTTTCTGTGCCATCCCAAGTTTTTCATGGTTGTGTATCGCTGATATGCCGTGTCTCTGTGTCTTTCTTCTTCAGAGCTGACATCTCCATTTCCTTTACATTTCTTATATTTGTAATTGATTATCAGGAGAATCAGTGATTGGTGATACTTACTACAGTGAATTCCTCCTTAGGATTTCACTGTTTAAGACATTTAGACATGTCTGACCTCCCATAGATCAAAGACATACAGATTAGTTAAATTGGTGGTCCTCGATTGGCACTAGTATGTGTTTGCCCTGTGATGGACTGGCGTCTTGTCCAGGGTTTGTTCCTGCCTTGTGCTCAATGCTAGCTGGAATACGTTTCAGCAGACCTCTGTGGCCCAATTCAGGTCTAAGCGGGTTTGAAAATGGCTGACTGACTGATTGACTGCCCCCCCCCCTTATGACTTTGTATTGGAATAGATAGATAGATAGATACTTTATTAATCCCAAGGGGAAATTATATTTTATTATATTTATATTTTATATTATATTCCAAGAGGAATAATAATAATAATAATAAGAAGAAGAATACATTTTATTTAAATAGCGTCTTTCCCATGCTCAAGGCACTTAAAAGTTAGAGTAAGCAGGATCAGAAAATAGATGGATAGATATTTGACCCTGACACCATCAGGGCGTCTCCTTGCTGCACTGCTCACCTTGTACAGCTGATAGTGAGTTACTATTGTGTTTTACTCTGTAGGATGCCACCTAGTGGTGGATAACATACTGGAACAGCTTAGCTATTAGCAAATGCACTGCATGGTCTGAATGCTCTCCTCTCGTTTGTCAAAGTTCTTATGCTCTAGTATATCACAGGCCCCACTTATGGACACACACATTCGCGCTGAGGCCAATTCTGTGTTGACAGTTATGTTAGGGAATGTGCAATGAAAAAAGTGGAGTACCCAAGAGAAAACCAATTCAGACATGGAGAGCGCAGCCAAATGACCAGGGGCGGAATTCAGACTCCTAGGCCGCTGGATCCACGTGGCGCCATTTTACGCTATTAATCTATAGAAATAAGATCCTAAGCTGTTTTGTCCTCTTTTTGTTCACCTACCATGCAAAAACCGTTGAACCAGAAATTTTGCACGTGTGTTGTCATTAGTTCAACATAAAATATAGGCGATATGGTGATCGGAGGGATGGGTTGTAGGGTGGCTAGAATCAGTGCAATAGCATTGAAATGCTGAGCTGCTGTTTTCAATAGTATTTGTTTGCAAAAGCCTTTGTTTTCGGGTGTTAAATATGCTGGGTGTGTGTGAACGAAAGGCGAAAACAGATATTAAGTAATGTCCGTGTTTTTAGAACAAAAATGTAGTAGTGTGAATATAGCCTTACTGCCGTCACCTCCAGCTATTCCTCATTATCTTTGTAAAGTCAAGGTCACATTACAGGACTTCTAGTTGGAGGGATGTGAGACTTGATGACTCCAGTTACTTACCTTGTTAACTGAGCTTATCATATTACATGACTATGGCAGAAATCACAGGGTATGTCAAATTAGAAGACCGTGTAATGAATTTCCAGCCCAGCTTCACATTTCCATAGGCATCTAATTATGTGTTGCCTGACAAAGCCGGTGATGTACAAATGCTTTACAGGTATGACAATTTCAGCTGGAATTTTGGCCATTTTATCAACTGCCAGACAGTGTTCAGTAGCCATTAAGAAGACAAACGGAATGTCAGGTTATAAAGCGCCCTGATATGTGGAGTACAAGTCCAAGGCGGTTACCAAATTAGGTGGGTTGGTAGATAATCTGGAGTCCATTGAATTATTACAGAGGGACTTGGACAGCACACAGGCTTGGGCAGATTTGTGGCAGATGAAATTTAATGTCAGCAAATGTAAAATATTACATGTATGAAGTAAAAATGTTAGGTTTGAATACACAATGGGCGGTCGGAAAATCGAGAGTACACCTTATGAGAAGGATTTAGGAGTCATGATAGTATTCATATGATTCAGGAGTCATAGTGGACTCTGAGCTATCGACTGCCAGTCAGTGTTCAGAAGCCATTAAGAAGGCTCACAGAATGTCAGGGTATATAGCGCCTTGATGTGTGGAGTACAAGTCACAGGAGGTTCTGCTCCAGCTTTATAACACACTGGTGAGGCCTCATCTGGAGTACTGGGTGCAGTTTTGGTCTCCAGACTACAAAAAGGACACAGCAGCGCTAGAAAAAGTCCAGAGAAGAGCGACGAAGCTGATTCAGGAGCTACAGGGGATGAGTTATGAGGAAAGATTAAAAGAGCTGAGTCATCTCAGAAGATTAAGAGGAGACATGTTTAAAATAATGAAGGGAATTCGTCCAGTGGATCGAGACGGTGACTTTTAAATAAGTTAATCCAGTACACAGGGACACAGTTGGAAACTTGATAAGGGTAAATTTCACACTAACATTAGGACGTTTTTTTTTTTTTTTACCAGAGAACCACAGGCACTTGGAATAAGTGACCAAGAAGTGTAGTAGACAGCAGGACTTTAGGGACTTTCCAAACTCGACTTGATGTTATTTTAGAAGAATTAAATGGATAGAACTGGTGAGCTTTGTCGGCCTGAATTGCCTGTTCTCGTCTGGATTGTTCTAATGTTCTGTTTTTTGTCCCTTTTATAAAACACAAGACACGCAAACCTCACTTCTGTTTGTTCGGACCAAAACACTCCTATTTCATTTCTTATTCCTCCTAGCTTCATTATATTCATTACTAGTCGCCCCCATGGCACTGCCCGCATAGTAGTGAAAGAGTACAGCGAGGAGGGCATTGCCCAGCTCTCCAATCCTGACGTCACATTTCCCCTTCCCCTCGGCCCGCAGCCTCTGCCTTGGATTAGCGCAAATCTATCGCTCCTGTAAGCAAACTGTGATTCTTTGCATGATGAGAGAAGTCACAAAATCAACCAGAAAAAAACCTGATCTAAATCCGTTAAGTAGTTCTCTCATTCTCTAGAAAAGAGGAGGTAAGGAACGTCCCTAGGCTGGCGTGTGAGTGAGGAGGGTCCTGATCCCCCCCCCGCCTTCGGCCCGCTGCGTGTCTCTCGGGTTTGTGCAAATAAATCGGAACCACACGCGAACTATGATACTTAGTGCAATGAGAGAAGTCGCAAAATCAACCGGAATGTTCAATCAAATTATAGAAAAAAACTAATGATCTAAGTCCGTTAAGTAGTTCTCTCGTTCACTAGCTAAGCGGATGTGAGATATGCTCTGAGGCTGGCATGTAAGTGAGGAGGGTCCCGCGCCCCTCGGCCCAATGCGTGTCTCTCAGATTCACTCAAATAAATTAGTAGCACAAGTGAACTATGATACATAGCTCAATGAGAGAAATCGCAAAAATCAACCGGAATATTCATGCAAATTATAGAAAAAAACCCAATCTAAATCCGTAATTGTTGTCAGCCCTCTGACACACACATGCCCACTCTGACGACTTAAGACAAACTCAAATTTGTTGGGGTAAGCCTTAAATTGGTTGGACTGAGTTGCTGGGTATGTTGGAAAACTGGCGGGCATGTGCCACACTGTCCCAACTTGCTAAAATGATGTAAATGAAGTCACTGTGGTATCATTTGACGTGGACTTAACTAATACTCATCTCTCTCATTTTTTGACAGCATGGCGACACCAAAGCAGCAGAAGACAGCAAGGGAGCATCCCCAGCAGCTGCCGCTGAGGTAAAGTAATCTGCTTTGTGTGTTAATTTTTTAAATTGTGTTGTGCTTTATTGTTTGTATTTGAGTGAACGTATTATAGAAGGGTGGTGCTCTGGTGTGGTTGTGGGGCAACATCTCTCTGTACTAGAGGGTTTCTGGTATCTAGTCAGCTTCGTCATGCAAACAGTGGGCTGATTGGTCAGAGACTCATTTTGTGGTGGAGTTGCTGAATCTCAGACCGCCACTTTATTTCATCACATTGACTTTTATTTAGCTGTTGACAATTTTGTGCCAAATGGCTTTGAAAGGCTTACTACAGTTTAAAGTTTTACTCTCAAAATGTGTCTTTGACTTTGATGCCAAGCTTTTGGCGTGAATAGAAGTTCAGGGGATAATCTTAAGATAGAGGCTCAACTGAAAGGGCCGTCCAATTGTATTAGCAGAAGAATATGCGTATTTGGTATCAAGGATCCAATTCTCTGAAATATGATAGGGACAGTGGGCAGTGTAGTGGGGGACCTTCCATCAATTCTCAGCCGCTGTGTCGAGTGGCTGGTATTTTTTGCTCTACCTATCTAAACGTTCAAGTTTTCACTCTGGACTCTCGTTTCCTTCCAAGGCCACTGCTTGGGGTGAAGCCGTAACGTGATCATTTTAGGCGACACTTTCATAAGAGTGGCATTTTCTTGAACAGTTTTGTTTTGTACCATTACCAAATAATAATACCAAAAATCAGGAGTGTGCTCCCCTCGGCTTTCTTGCACACTGAGATAGAGGAAAAGGTCATCCAATTGCACAGTATTTCTCAAATATCATATCTCTTTGTTTGTCACTATAAGTAATTGATAGTATCGATACACAATCATTTCTCTCTATCCTTCTATATAAAAGTGGTCGGGATTGTCCTTCCGTCCCGTGAGTGCTACGCAGGCGCCGAGTTTCACACACACCCCGGCCATTTTGCAATGCACGATGGGATTTGTAGTTTCGTTTTTCCAGGTAAAAGATGATTTTCTACTCCAGACAGTGCGATATCTTCTTCTTCTTTCTTACTATATAAAAGCAGTCGGGATTGTCCTTCCGTCCCGTGAGTGGAAAGTGTAGCGGTATTCCGCTTATCACAGACTTACTACTTGCAGCTTGCGGTACGAAGCGACATGACGTGAGCAGAGTTCTGGTGCTCCCATCGTTCCCTTGCTTTTGTGCGCGATGTGCTGGAAAAATAGACAAAATGATGTCTCTGGAAATAATTAATGTTGATGGAGTACAAATGCCTCACCGCGTAGTAAATATCAGGGGGATTCAAAAGGGCGACCTCAATATAGAAAAAAAGTTTCAATTTCATCACAAAAATAACAGAAACTACGAGTATTAAAGTAATACCGCTCAAATGCAATATAACCAAATGAATGAGTTTGTATAAAATGTCAAATTGATCTACATATTGAATTGCCTTAAGAAGTGGTCAACTTAAAAGTCGGTCGCCTTAAAAGGCGGGTCAGCCTAGTTTATAATCAAACTTTATATTAAAATGATATTTTCGCACTTAGAGAGGTCGTAAACGGTGGTGGAATTTCTTCACGATTACATATTCATTACTATGATTACATGCAAAGTAAAAAGAGTTATACACACCAAAATGTTTTTCATCACATCTTCAACAATAGTCGGCTGATTTACTTAATGTTTGATACAAAGTGTATGTAATATGTTTTCCAACAACAGTTGTATTAATTACTCACATCAAACAAACAACATCGCTGCACTAGCTTATTGAACTTAAGTCTTCGTGTTTCAGTCTTCTGTACTGAAACCCATTTTTATCTGCAAATTTAGCAAGGGTCAAACTTGTTTACAAACTTTATCATCTGCGTTCGCACATATCCATGGCAACCAAATTTATAAATAAGTAAGATCTTATACTGCTTTGACCAGGCTTTGACACAAGTTTATACAATGTTCCAAATTTTATCAAAATCGGCCAACTATTGTTGAAGATGTGATGAAAAACATTTTGTTGTGTTTTTTTTCCACTCACAGTGTAGTCACCTAAAAACAAAGAAAAAGTGTTAGTATTACATACCATTTGTTGCAAGAAGTACTAGAGTGTTGTACCGTGTTAGCCATTATGAATGTAGCGAGAAGTCAAGCATCTTGATTCCATCTCGCCTGAAGAAGGGGCCTGAGTTGCCTCGAAAGGTTACATATTGTAATCTTTTTAGTTAACCATGTGAGATATGGCCGGCCAGTCATCCTAGCCAATACCCCCAGGCCGCCAGGTGGAGCAATTCCTGCATCATGGAGGGGCCCTAAATTCCAGCAGGGACTCATGGGAATTGGAGTCTTCCAGTGCAACCCTGCTGGATAACGTGGGGGCCACCAGGAGACATTGGGGTTTACTACAAACCAGAAGTACGTCATAGTCGTGGGGACAGAAGGACCGATGTACTTCCGGAATGAAGAAAAAAGGACTTTTTATATAACCCGGAAGTGATGGGGAATCATGGACTGAGGGATGAAGCACTTCCGGGTTGAACAATATAAAGGATTGTGGGAAACCCAGGTGGGTGAGCTGAGTCGGGAGGAAGGATGGCAATGCGTCTGGGAGTAGGAGGATTGATTTGTTTATTGTTTATTATTGTGAATTGGTTTAATGAATATAGTGGAGTGTAGGGTAGTTTTGTGCACTGGATTATTATAATAAATCCAAACTTTGGACTTTTACCTAGTGTCTGGAGTCAACTCTGAGGGTTCAAGGGGACGACAGCACCCCCTATCTACCACAGCCTATAAAAGGTGTCATTTTGCTTGACTTCTCACTATTTGTTGCAATAAATTGCTATAAGTAAAACGGCATTTTGCTACATCTAATTATGATAATGATGTCAGAAATAAAAAAAAATAAATAAAATTAAACGTATTACCAGGAACACGATGGAGACGTAGCAGCTTATTGTTCCCATTACATCTTTATATTTACACGGCATGTTCAATGTTTACACGTTATTTTTAAACTGATGATGTATAAATTACAATAAAATGAATAATAGGAATTGAAAGAATATGCGTTATATGGACTACAGTTTTTAAAATTGTGTACACATTTATTTTTCCATGATACAAAATATTCGGATGGTTGTTTACTCGACATCAAGTAGTATTTTATATTAAATTTTTCTCAAATTTCCTATCTGTTTGCTTTTTATCATTATAAATATCTATACAAAATTTGAATCGTCTATCTGTAATTATAACCATAGTTTGCTTGAAAATCTGCAAACGTATTCAGTTAAAGTACCACTCCCAGTTGGCAGAAGTGGTCCAAAAGTTGATAGGATTCCTTATTTTTGATATAAAGCAGGTGTACAAAATCTCATTGACCGAGGTCAAAGCGTTTGAGTTATCGTGTTTACACACAGACAGACATAATTTCAAAAAGCGGTACTTTGGGACTCAGGGAAGTCTAAAACGTCAAGATTCATCAAAATCTCGAGGCTGAATTTTTTCACGATTCCTATATTATGTATATGAGAAAGTAAAAATGAGAGTTAATTATGGACCTTATAATTATGAATTATGTATACACTCGGTTCCTTCTTATTATACTTTCTTCAAAAATTGAGATGTTTTCATTTTAAAAGTGTCAAATTGGACTTACTGTAGCTGTGCCGCACTGTAAAATTTCCAATAATTACATTGGCGCTTGCACAGTTGGATGCTCAAGTCACAGATCCATGCTTGATTTTGTCTTTCATTTTTCCAGATTTTCATATATTTTATTGTGCATACTAGACATGATACAGAATCATTAAAAATTATCATTATAAAAAATGATTTGCTGTCTCTCAACTTACATGTGCCTTCAGCACCTTTCCTCTGTATTTGCGTGTGTCCAAACCTCTCTTCACACTAAATCGACCCCTCATGAGTGTCTGAGTGTGCGGTCAGAAGTGCACCCTGTGATGGAAGCTTCAATTTCTTTGTAGTAGTAGGTTGTTGTAGCGTGTTAGCCATTATGGATGCAATAAAAAGTCAAGAAAAGTGACATCTTGTATTAGCTAACTGAACTGATTACAATGTGCAAGCTTTCGAGGTGACTGAGGCCCCTTCTTCAGGCTGGTTGTAGAAGAAGGGGCCTCAGTTACCTCAGGAAGGGGCCTGAGTTGCCTCGAAAGCTTGCACAATGTAATCGGTTCAGTTAGCCAATACAAGGTGTCATTTTACTTGTCTTCTCATTGATTGCTCTGTAAGAAAGAAATGTTTGAAAAAGAGAAAATGTTCTGATTTTTTGGCAGGATATGCTTTTTAGAAGGGGAAGCCATTTGTCAGATGGGGAATACCTGAGTAAGTGGAAATCAAAATGAAACCAAACCTTGTAATCTAAAGGAAAACAAGGATAAAAATTGAAAGTGATCTGTTCGCCTTTCCCAAATCAGCTCTAGTCTTTCTTTGTTATTTGAGCATTGAGGCATTTGGATGAGATATAACGCAAGCTGTTACCTTACAGAATGGCAGTGTGATGACGTCACATGCTATGTTGCCACTGGAGCATGTGACCAGCAATGAACAACAACAATTTGGTGGCACCTGTTAGGACACCACAGGAAATGGTGTTACCCGTCTAAAAGACAAACGCATGAAGTGACGATTTAGTCAATCATCGGTTATTTTCTAATCCGCCTAGACCTGAATAAGGACGCTTGGTGCTGGAGCCTATCTCAGCCAGCAGAGGGCGCAAGGCAGGACCAAACCCTGGACAGGGTAACAGTCCATCTTAGGGCAAACACACACACACTCACACTCCAACCACTCACACTAGGGCCAATTTGGAATCCCCAATTCACCTAACCTGCATGTTTTTGGACAGTGGACCCGAAGGAAACCCACGTAAACATGAAGAGAACATGCAAACTCCACATAAGGGAGGACCTGGGACACACACTAGGGCCAATTTAGAATCACCAATCCAAGTAACCTGCATGTCTTTGGACTGTAGGAAACCCACACAGACACTCCACTGTGCCATCCCCGTAACAAGTTAGCGATATTATTGTTGTTGGGTCAATGCTAGAGAGAAGGCAGATTTATTCAGATTGATTTTAAGTCCAGATGTCTTTTGAAAATCTGGTAATGCTTTTAAGACTGCTGGCACAGAAGTTTGGGGGTCTGATAAATACAGTACCATATCATCTGCATATAGTGATATTTTCAAGTCCCTCTCTGAGAATCTCCTTTATCTCTGATGCTTTCTGAAAGTATACAGCCAGTGGTTCAATGGCAACAGCAAAGAGCAAAGGTGATAAGGAGCATCCTCGTCGAGTGCCCCGTTCTAGTTTGAAGTTATCTGAAATAATGTTGTTAATACGAACTAAGGCTTCTGGACTGGTATAAAGTAGTTTGATCCATGCACATATGTTTGGGCCAAACCCAAATTTATACACTGTAGTGAATAGGTAGTCCAATTCAACCATATCAAATGCCGATTAGTTTTTGAGCCAAGGCAGATTTAGTTTTGTTCTGTAGAGGTACAAGTGCACAGGCCGGCCATGATATACTGTGAGTGCTGTGCAGAGTGGAGGCAGAACCTCTGTATTTTTCCCAGTTGATTTGGTGGTTTGTCAGTGGTGTGTTTCTGCTCCTACTCTGTTCAATGCTTGTATGGACTGGGTGTTGGGCAAGGTCGTAGGGTCCAGCGGCTGGGGGGCATCTGTTGGTGAAGAAAAATGCTTTGCTGACGATGCTGTGATCTTTGCGGAATCAATGGAGGTTCTGATTGGGGCGCTCAAGAGACCGAGCGAAGAGTCTGAGTGTCTGGACTTGCAAGTGTCCTGATAAAAACCAACCTACAGGCCTTTAATGACCTCTTGGGCATGGCCATCAGCAGTGTTTCTGTCTGCAGAGAGAGTGTCAGCCTCATCGAGAGGTTTACTTACCTTGGCAGTGACATTCATGTCTCTGGTGACTCTTCCTATGAAGTCAGTAGACGGATTGGGAGAGCATGGGGTGGCTGGAAAGGGGTGTGTGGTGCTCCCGATATCTATTCAAAAGGACAAAGGTCCAAGTCTTTAGAGTCCTGGTGCTTCCTGTCTTGCTATATGATTGTGGGACATAGACGCTATCCAGTGACCTGAGACGAAGACTGGACTCTTTCAGTACTGTGTCTCTCCGGAAAATCCTTGAGTACCGTTGGTTTGACTTTGTGTTGCTCATGGAGTCCCGAATGAGGCACATTACCTGCATTATGAGGGAGCGTCAGTTACAGCACTACGGCCATGTGGCGCGTTTCCCTGAGGGTGATCCGGCTCGTAAGATCCTAATTGTTGGGGACCCGAGCGGTTGGACCTGGCCAAGAAGTCGCCCACGTAATACCTGGCTGCGGCAGATAGAGGGTCATTTCCGGAGGGTGGGACTGGACCGCGTGTCTGCCTGGGGGGTTGCCAACCGGGATCCTGAGTTGTTTCGTTGTGTAGTGGGTGCGCCAATGCACTCTACCAGTGCATGCCCCTTAACTTGACTTGACTTGACTATAGAGGGACCAACAGAAAAATCATAATCGAAAGCCAACCCAATTCAGATACCAAAACATTCATCCAACGTTTCATCAAAATGTAACCCAGAATCATCGTCGTAATAACTATTGCAATGGTTCAAAATAAACTCAGCAAAGCTTAATCCAGCAGTCTAACAAAGAAGGCACAAACTGTGCACAGGGTACCAGTCCATGGCAGCCCCCCCCCAATTACACCCGCACGATAATGTGCACTGACATAACGAAATGAATGAATGCACGTCATGGGCACATAGCTGATTCAAATAATAAATGTGTTCAGAAACGCTAATAATTAGAGGAGCGGTTATATGAATGTCCATTTACAGTATTAGAGTATATGGGGATCTTTAGCCAGCATTTAAAAGTTTTGGTTAAAAACTAAGGCTTTCACAGATGTGTAGGAAAAAATACAGATGTTCACTTCTGAGCTGCCTGTTTTAAACGGTTTTAGTGCTCTTAATTTGTGTCCATGTTAGCCGTACATTCTTACTTTTCTACGTCAGGCCGCCTTCATTTTTTGCTTCTTCACTGTGTTATGACTTGGCCTCCTTTTGCCTATGAAAGGCCCCTCTGAACAGATCCTGTTTTATTCTTGTTTTAAAATGTTTTCTGAATAATCCAACGCCTCCAGAGGACTGTCAGTCAAGTTGCGGCACGCCGAGCGCCCACAGGCTCATCGGACTTGTGAACCTGCTTGTGTTGATTTAAGGAGGCAGACACTCAGCCATGCTGGCTGGAATGAGATAGTGACTGCCTGCCGGCTCTCCACCCTTGTTTGTCTTAGCTGTGCCAAGTTCATTATATTGTTCTTCCTAATAACTTCTTTTTCTCTCTTATCCCCCAGCCAGACTTATGTATTCCAGGTTATAACTTGTGTTTATAATGAAACGCTTCTCTTTATCTCTTCTTCCATTTATTCCATCCACTTTGTGATCTGTGCTATTTGATCTTCTCACAGATGACTATCAAGGCCCCTGGGTTAAATGCCACTAAGTGAATTGACTGGATTCAGATGCGAGTTTTTCACTTTAATACAAGATGTATAAAAGATTACCTGCATTGTGATGAAGTGTCAATTATGGTATTACTGCCATGTGGCATGATTCCCTGAGGAGGATTTGCTCACAGGGTCCTCGTTGTTGAGGTCCCAAGGGACTGGACCAGGCCAAGGGGATGCCCACATAGCACCTGGTGGGGACAAATAGATGGTCATTTCCCAAGGGTGGGACTGGACGGCGTGTCTGCCCGGGGGGTTGCCAATCATGGTTTGTGGTGGTTACGGCAATGTGTCGTACCAGTGCACGTTCCCCAGCCTGACCTGATCAAACCTGTAGAGGCCATGATCACTTCAGGATAGTATAATGAGACAAAAAAGTGCAGTTGTGACACAAATAGAGAAATTAGCAGTTTTTGCTGTTATTTCAGACATTTTCAGTTAGCTGTTTTCCCAGCATTCAATTGGAAATCATAACAAGATATGTGAAACTAGATAGCCGATGCCCGCCGTAGCATACGTGTAAGAATAGGAAAGGAAAACGGTGCATTGCCTTCGTCAACCGTTTGTGTCAAGAAACAACCCACTGATAGGAACAGGCATAGAGATCAGAGATGACGTTGTACAAAAACCCGTCGACAGAGAAGATACTGTCGTTCATTTTATAACAAAGGCTTAGGAAACAACCGTTGCAGTATAACGAAAATAGCAAGTTGCGAAACGAATAGTAAGGAGTGAAACCAATGCCAATTGTCGAGAGAGTACCTTCCTGTAGCAGGCTACGGAATAGACTCCCAGGCACAAACATGGCCGAAGTGAAAGGTCACATGGTCAGACTAGATATCGGGCGGTGACGTGACACCAATGGGGTCATGAGAGAGGAGCGGGGAACGTGGTAGTCCTAAGGAGGAATAGGACTCGAGAAAAGTGACGTGGGGGTGTATGAGAAGCCGCAGGCAGCGTGGGGAAGGGTTTGGAAGAGGACGAATAAGATTCGAGAAATGGCGTGTGGGCTGCATGTGGATGGAACTGGGTTTGAAGAGGAAGCAGGACGAACCAGAAGAGAAGTATATATAAGGGATTGTACTTAAGCAGTGGAGTGCTACAAATGAGCCTATCCTGTAAGCGTCAAGCACAAGGCAGGTGCCAACCCTGGACTGGCTGCCAGTTCTTTGTAGAGTTCACTCACTCATAGAAGACCAATTTATAATCCCCTATTATAAGATTTTGAGATGTGGTAAGTCAATCGCACTATCACACTCGCAGAGCCACATGTAAAAAACACACCTTGAAACAAACATGAGTGAATTTAGCATAAAAGTGGGTGGGAACAATTAGACGGTGTCACAGGGTGTAACAATTCTAAACCAATCCGATGCTTTATGAGGTGGAGCTCAGAGTAGGGGCAGTGATTTAAACAACAAAGAGCTACCGGTGCTCTTGTTTAACTGCTCAGCCAGGCAGCATACACATGGCTGAAAGACCTCTGTTATACATATGAATGTGTTTTGTGTGTGTGGAGAACACCTTACATGTGTTAAAAGTAAAGGAACAACCTTTCTGTCAAACCAGATTATGCTCTGCCATTTAAAAACATCACTGGACTCAGTGGTGTAGCGTAGTGGGGGCGGCAGGGGTGGCCCGCCCCGGGCGGCACTTTTAGGGGGGTGGCAAAGAATTACTGTATACTTCAGTCTTTTAAATTGAAATGCCTAAATAAGGGGGCGGCGAAATTTTCCTCCGTCCCGGGCGGCTGACACCCACGCTGTGCCACTGACTGGGCTCCTGGTAAAATTGAACGATGCCCTGCCATCGGCTGGATGTTGTGTCTGACTCTCTCAGTTATGACGATGTGTGGACGAAAGAAATGGCAGCTACGTCCGGAAAAAAGATGAAGTGTAAAATACGCATTCAAAGTAAATAATGTGTTGTCACACTGGAGGTAACAAGAACTGCTGTTAAGCATGTTGATATGGAAAAGGCTCGGGAGATGTAATTTCCACTCCTCAGTACACCTGAAACAGTAAATTTGCCCAAGGAAGCTCCAGCAAAATCGGGACGAGACTTCACAGCACAACTAAACGAATCATGAAAGTAAGTTAAAATTACTGTCAAGTGTGCCATACCTGAATATGGTCGCAGTGTGTCAACATGTACTGTACTGTTATATACTGTATAGACCACAATGCTTCCTTAAACACTATTTGCTGCTGTTATGTCATGTAGTGTTGCACTAATGACAGCAAGATATATAAATTAATCGTTCAGCTTCACGCACTGAGCTCCTGAATTGATAAGAGCCAGTTTAGTTTTCTGTCTGTGTCAAGTCTTTTGTTCAGTTTCTCTTTCTCTCTCCCTGTCATTCCCTAGTTATTTTACATATTTTTCTAGTACATGTGTTGAAATGGGATGCTGAAACACTCTTTGGGGCATAAAAACAATGGAAGACTTGGGGTCTGAAGTTGGGGAAACTCCGTTTTATATCAGAGATATTCAATTCAGTGTAGATTAGGTTAGATGATATAACCTTTAATAATCCCAAGGGGAAATTTATTTTTGTATAGCGTTCTTCACTGAATGCAATCACAGAGTACTGTGAAAATTTCTCAGTTTAAACACAAATGGCAACTTTACAATGTAGGGAAAATGAGGGATTTTAACTTGCCTACCCCCAGGGATGTTAAAATCATATAGGAAGAGAATTTCAACACAGTTACTGTAATATAATTATCAGTTTTGCCTTTGGCAATGCCGGTAATCTACCTTAATAAAAAGAATAAGTGTCTATGTGTCTGCGCTCTTGCTATGTCTGTGTCATTCCAACAGATGGCACATCACAAACATTAACACTGCTTCTACCAACCCCATACCAAAAGGCATTTAAAAGAGGCACATGCATTGCATTTTCCATTTCAACAGATGGTACAGTACATAACAAATATTTGTAGTAGTGAATTTTATTACTACAGATATTTGTGATGCACAGTCTGTTGGAATAACAAATGCAAAGCATTTTATTATTACATGCATTAAAAAAATACATTCTAATAGATGGTGCACTGCAAATGTTTTCACTGTCCTTGTTGATTATGTAAATTTCAACTTGTTTTAGACGGGTAGCACAGATAGTGCACCTTAATAAAAAGATAAGTGTGTGTATTTATCTCTGTGTATCTTTCTGGCTGCTATGTCCGTGTCATTCCAACAGATGGCACATCACAAACATTAACACTGCTTTTACAAACCCCATACCAAAAGGCATATAACAGAGGCACATGCATTGCATTTTCCATTCTAACAGATGGCGCTTTAGAAACATTTGTAGTAATGCAATTTAGCACTACAAATGTTTGTGATGCACAGTCTGTTAGAATGACAAATACAAAACATTTTATTATTACATGCATTAAAAATACATTTTAAATAGATGGTGCACTGCATGCATTATCTCTGTGGTCTATGTTGATTATGTAGATTTCAACCCATTTTAGATGGGTGTCACATTTAGTACACCTTAATTAAAGGATAGGTGTGTGTCTGTCCTATTGCTATGTCTCTGTCATTCCAACAGATGGTGCATCACAAACATTTATAGTAATACAGGGTGGTCCAGATCTAATTATGCAAATCCAGACAATTCCAGTTCGGTGCAAAGACGATTCTTCATGTCGTCAGTTTGCACTCTTCTCGATGGTCTGGGATTTTTCGGGTGATTTTCTATGTAATAAACTTAATAAGTTATAGCGTAATGAAAATAGCAAATAATTCGATTTGGACCACCCTATACAATGCAATGCATTTGTCATTACACTAGATGGCACATCACAAACATTAACAAGCCTTTTATAAATCCCATACCAAATGGCATATAACAGAGAAATGTGAATTGTATTTTCTATTCCCACAAATGGAGCATCACAAACATTTGTAATAATGCATTTAATTACTACAAATATTTGTGCTTTGCCATCTGTTGGAATGACAAATGCACAGCATTTTGTTAATACATGCTATACAAAATGCATTCTAATAGATGGTGCACTGCAAACGTTACTGATGTGGTCTATGTTCATTATGTAGATTTTGACCTGTTTTAGATAGGTATCGCAGATATTCCAACTTAATAAAAAAGTAAGTAAGTATGTGTGTGTGTGTGTCTATCTTTGTGTCTGTCTGGTTGCTATGTCAATGTCATCCCAACAGATGGAACGTCACAAACATTAACACTGCTTTTGCAAACCCCATACCAAATGCATGCATTTGTCATTTCTACAGATGATGCATAATAAAGATTTGTAGTAATGCATTTTATTGAGTTTTAGTACAATATAGTATACTTAGTGACAGCTGCTATGTATTCATCCATGTCAAAACCAATTTACTTCATTGGTAATTAAATTACGGGAGTCACTATTTGAAAATGTATTAAAATGTACTTGAAATCAAAAAATGATCATTATGTGGTCATTTGTATCTGCTGATTGCTGCAAGTAAAGGCCAGAGGTTGTTGTTTTATTAGGCAACATAGGCGGCCATGGAGCACCCCTTATGAAAGTTATGGGGCATGTGCTCCAGAGACAGAAGGGTTCTGTTTATACAAGTTAAAGGGCCCTGGTCACTAAGGGGGCCATCCACCCTCCCAGTCCTTGAAATCTGATATTACTGGCAGAGCGCTATGGCACTGAAGGGGACACCCTTTTACTCCTGTCCCCGAAGTCTCAATGTGCGCTATGGACACCATGGGATGCCATGTTTGTAACTAAAGGGGTGCCTATTCTGGACACTGAAGGGGACATTCCCAACAGCATCATGGATCCCCCCCACAGGGGCAAAGTAGTGCACTGGGGCCCTTGCTTTGATAACTAAACAGAATCATACATAGGCTTCAGAACTATCATGGCCCCCAGCCAGAGCCAATTGTGAGAAATTGTCCTGCAAAATCTATTAATACTGAATGCACATTATGAACTCTGCAGGGCGCTTTTTTGGTAACTCAAGTGGTGAATATAAATGATTTAGATAGGAATATAAGTAAAAAGCCTTTTAAGTTTGCAGATGATACCAAGATAGGTGGGTCAGCAGATAATTTGGAATCCGTTATATCATTACAGAAGGACTTGGACAGCATACAGGCTTGGGCAGATTTGTGGCAGATGAAATGTAATGTCAGTAAATGTAAAGTATTACACATAGGAAGTAAAAATATTAGGTTTGAATACACAATAGGCGGTCGGAAAATCAAGAGTACACCTTATGAGAAGGATTTAGGAGTCGTAGTGGACTCTGAGATATCGACTATCAGACTGTGTTCAGAAGCCATTAAGAAGGCTAACAGAATGTCAGGTTATATAGCGCCTTGATGTGTGGAGTACAAGTCACAGGAGGTTCTGCTCAACCTTTATAACACACTGGTGAGGCCTCAGCTGGAGTACTGGGTGCAGTTTTGGTCTCCAGGCTACAAAAAGGACATAGCAGCACTAGAAAAGGTCCAGAGAAGAGCGACTAGGCTGATTCAGGGGCTACAAGGGATGAGTTATGAGGAAAGATTAAAAGAGCTGAGCCTTCAGGAGATTAAGAGGTGACATGATTGAAGTGTTTAAAATTATGAAGGGAATTAGTCCAGTGGATCGAGACTATTATTTTAAAATGAGTTTATCAAGAACACAGGGACACAGTTGGAAACTTGTTAAGGGTAAATTTCACACAAACATGAAGTTTTTCTTTACACAAAGAACTATAGACACTTGGACTAAGAGACCTAGTAGACAGTAAGACGGTAAGGACTTTCAAAACTCGACTTGCTGTTATTTTGGAAGAAATAAATGGATAGGACTAGCGAGCTTTGTTGGGCTGATTGGCCTGTTCTTGTCCAGAGGGTTCTAGTGCTCAGACCAGTGAGGTGGAAAGGGCTCCATGTGGGCTTCAACCAGCACTAGTTCAGACTGCCATCTTCGGAGACCTGCCTGAATAGACAATAGATCAATCCATGTATGCTGCTGATTTAATTGTCCCATGAATATGAGACAGTTTGGGTGAGCGATGGACTGGTATCTCTTCCAGGGTTCATTTCTGCCTGGTGTGCATGGTCGAAAGGTTAGGCCTCAGCTTCCTGTGGGCTTTTAATGAAAAAGTGGGTTCAGGAAATGGATTAGTATTAAGCTAAATGCCCAGATTGGACTGAAGTAGGTAGTATGGCAGTGAGGGCAAGG
Organism: Polypterus senegalus; assembly: GCF_016835505.1. Lineage (NCBI taxonomy): Eukaryota > Metazoa > Chordata > Cladistia > Polypteriformes > Polypteridae > Polypterus > Polypterus senegalus. Next base: position 20,039,073 of record NC_053160.1, read on the forward strand.
TCACCTATTGCTCTGGGATCCTTTAGGTGTTTCCCTGCACTGGCTTCCTCACCCTCATTCCTGTGGTAGCTGAACCATGACTTGCTGATTGGAACATTAGTTAGATAATCCAGTGTATGCCTGCTTGAGCCAATTTATTTTAAATTTAAATTTCAATGGAACTCCCTACCTGAGCTTTGAAGTCATGATGGCAGGTGTGGCTCATTGACATTTCATTTTTACTGCCTTGGCTATCACGTGTGATTGGTCAGGCCGGCAGTGGTTGACGACCCACAATGGAATGCTTTCATTTTTCTCCATCTGTCGGGGCAGATTGCGTTTGATGTGAATGAGCTTTAGCCTGCATAACCTGAAGTTGTTGGGCGGGTCGCGTCTCTGTTATCTCTGCGCTCGCCGAGTGACTCACCTGCTGGAACTTGGCTTGTTGTCGGGTTGTAATGCTTAAGAGTCTCGAAAAAGATGAGCGGCATCAGAGTGGACGCCGGACCCGTGAACCCAGCAATCAGTCAGTCAGTCGGTCAATGAATCCGTTCAACAGAATCTCCTAAATATTGATCTAATAGTTCCTTCTGTAACTGTAATGAAGTTGCTGTATTTAATAAAGAGTGACTGACGGGACTTTGAGCGTCCCTATATATGTTATGCTTTGCTCCTCCTAATAAGCCACATAGCAGACACAATCAGAGGATGTCAAAAGCTGTAGGACCTCAAGCCCTATCATTCGATCCCTTAATAATAATAATACATTTTATTTATGTAGCGCCTTTCATACACTCAAGGACAGTTTAAAATTCATGAAACATTAACAAGTCAGTAAAAGTTACATAGAAGAAAACGAATTATACCCATTGAAGAGATGTGTTTTTAACAGGAGTTTGAAATGAATAATAGATTTTTCCTCGCGAATGAAGGCCTTCCAAATTTTAGGGGCCATCACACTGAAGGCTCTGCCATCCTGTGACGATGCGGGTTCGGCTCCATGCTCACATCACTGTTCAGAAGCCCTTGAACCCAACAACGTCGATAATGTCACCGAGGTGAGCTAGAGAGTGAGACAACATTTGAGCAAGGGGATGGTTCAGATGTGCAAAAGTGCTTTTATTTAAAAAAAAACAATCAAAAAACAAAGAGTTCAATAAATAGTGCAGTGATTCAAAGTTCAAATAAATGAATAATCCATAACAGAAATGTGGAGGTTAAAAACAATAGAAAAAACAATCCTTTTAAAACGAGGTTAAAATGTTCCTTAGGAAGCCGTCTTTAAAAACAACAAGTTCGGTGCTTCTTTTAACTGGTGACTCCCCTGCTTCTCCCTGTCCAGGCTTCGCAACAGGGGAGCCACTCTCTGTGCAGCTGCCCTTTTCCTTTCATACGCACGAGACTGGAGACCTCCCGATCCCAGGCTTCGAAGCCTCCCGACTCCCGCTGCCTTTCCGGCCTTCTGCGGCCAGTCGGCTTCCCCTGGTCACTCCCGCTACCTGCTCGCTCAGAGGGAGCAACTTCCAACTCCAACGCCTGGGTGTCGGCCTAACACCCAGGCCCTCGCAGCTGCCCACGAGCGCTCGTTCGCTCGCTCGCTTACCCACACGCTCTTCGTGGCTCTCTCTCTCTCTCTATCGCACCAACCTGCTTCCCAATAACCTCCGTCTCCTTCTCTTTTCTTTTTCTCTCGTTCTTCTCCTGATCCTCCTCCCAACCGAACTGAGCTTCTTTTATACAGCGAAGGGCCATAGCAGCTGCAGCACATTAGCCACGGCAACAATCACGGATGTGGGCAGTTTCTCACCTGTGCACTCGGTGAGAAACGCCCACACCGCAGATCGCCCCGTGGCTTGCTATGGCCCAACGCCCCCTCACTAAGCCGCGAGCGCGGTGATTATTTATTTAAAAAACGGCCTTTGCTAAGCGAGCTGTGGACCCATAACACCACACACCCATAGTTACCAACCTGTATTTAGGTACAATGAGTAAGTTGGCGTCCGATGATCTTAGTGCACGGGCAGGAGTGTAAGGAAGCAGCAGCTCAGACAGATAATGAGGGGCTAAACCATGAAGAGGCTTTGAAGGTGAGAAGAATAATTTTATATTTGATTCTTGAAAAGACTGGTAACCAATGTAAATCATCGAGGACAGGAGTGATGTGAGCAGATTTTTTAGTGTGTGTAAGTAGACGAGCTGCGGAATTCTGAACATCCATCCATCCATTATCCAACCCGCTATATCCTAACTACAGGGTCCCTGGGGTCTGCTGGAGCCAATCCCAGCCAACACAAGGCAGGAACAAACCCTGGGCAGGACGCCAGCCCACCGCAGAATTCTGAACATATTGCAGTCTATTGTTATATTTAGTCGGGAGGCCATAAAACAATGCATTGCAATAGTCCAGATGGGCAGTGATGATGAAAGCGTGAATTGGTGTTTCAGTATTCTTCACACTGAGGAAAGAATGGAGATGAGCAATGTTATGAAGATACTGTTGAGCATGTGTGGTTGGAAAGTAAGGAACTGATCAAAGGTGACACCCAAATTACAGACTGGTGCTGAGGATCCCATCCCATGGTTTCTCTCAACATTGCTAGCCGATGTTCCCAACAGAGGACCACACCGCATCAGCTGGAATCTCTACATATCTCACTGATATTGCAACTTGGGTGAAGGAGCAGCATTCCAGCTCAAACTGGCTAAGACGGACCTCCTTGATATCTCTTGTTCTCCGTCTATTCAGCACCCCATTTCTGTTCAGCCCCACTCATTATTGCTAACATCTCCTAAGTCTGTACACAAATTTAAGGTGGTGACTGATGACCAACTGTCCATGTTGCAATGACCCTGCAAGATTCACTCTATGCAACATCTACAAGATCGGACCTCATCTGACAAAGGATGCAGCACAACGTCAGGTCAAGGCTTTGATCTTGTCCTGTCTGGACTACTGCGACTCTCTGCTGGCTGGGATACCAGCATGTCTGACCAAGCTGCCACAGATTACCCAGAATGCACCAGGGTCTTTGGTGTTCAAACAGCTGAGGTGGGCACATGTCACTATGGCTTCCTGTAGCAGCACATGTTAAGTTCAATTTCTTGACGCTTGCCTAGAGAGTAATGGATAGGTCAGCACCAATATATATGGAGACACTTGTGAGGTCCTCCGCTCCTTCTCAACCACTCCAGCCTGCTGATGAGCAGCGTCTGGTGATGCCACCTCTGCATGACGTCATATCTCAGTCCAGACTCTTCTCATGTGTAGCTCCAAGTTGGTGGAATGAGCTGCCCACCTCCATTTGAGTGTCTGAATCCCTTTAATTCTTTTAGGGCTGATTATTTTTGTCCCTTTTCTCCCAGGGAAATCTCAGTTTTCTAAAAAGCACACAATGCAACGGTTTCACAAGTAAGTCAACATAAAACATCTGTTGCTGGTGCTGTGGCTGCTCTTGTCACTTGTTTGCCATTTTCTGGTGGCAACTACTGCAAAAGGGTGGCAGTGGTGGGCTACCTGCCAGGCTGTCTTCACCCAGTGGTGGCGGTCATTGCAGTTCTACGTCATGTCATTGTCAGTGGTGGTCCTCCCAGGCGAATGTTGTTGTAGGTGCATCAGCTACACGGACGTGTCCACCATTACGATCACCTGGTGCCTCACTTTCTTTTTTCGTCTTGCTCTCCAGATTACTTCCAGCAAAATCAGAGTCCAACAAGTCAGAGTCCAATTCAGCAATAATATGCAAAACAACGCTCACACAGTATTTTGCTTTGTGCATTTGCTTCACTCTCTTGCCAAAGGTCGATGCCTTTTCTGCCCTTGTTTGCTTGTCACTTCCCAAGTGAAGACAGACAGTCTTGGTCAAACCAACAAAGCTAACTTTGTTTCTAGCAAAGAGAATCAAACAAAAATGTGTCGAGTTTTGTGACCGTTTACAGCTTATTATGACCCTTTACCCCTGGTGACATCTGCACTCGGCCCCTTTGTGTGACAGAAGTCGACATCTGCCCTGAAAGAGTTCAGGACCATCTGAAGACTCTACTGCTTGGTGAATTTTCTGATGTTTAGTTTTTGTAGCCTAGGAATTGTAACTCACTTGTATTTTGTAACCATGTCCAGCAACACTTGTTCCCAGTCAGTCCTCCAGATTGAGGTTTACGTGATTATGCTGACCCCTTTTGTAAGTCAGTTTGGATAAAAGCACCTGCTAAGCAAATAAATGTCAAAAGTGTGCATTCTCTATTAATACTTTGCATGTTTTGGGACCTGGGTTCGCTTTCCGGGTCCTCCCTGCGTGGAGTTTGCATGTTCTCCCCGTGTCTGGGTGGGTTTCCTCGAGGTGCTCCGGTTTTATTCCACAGTCCAAAGACATGCAGGTTAGGTGCATTGGTGATCCTAAATTCTGCTTGATGTGTGTGTGTGTGCGCCCTGCCCGGGATTTGTTCCGGCCTTGCGCCATGTGCTGGCTGGGATTGGCTCCAGCAGACCCCCGTGACCCTGTGTTAGGATATAGCGGGTTGGATAATGGATGAATGGATGTTTTGGGCTTTATGCCATATCGTTAAATTGAGGAAGACCACTTGGTACTACATTGTGGGCATGGCTACACTTCAGACTGCAGCCGACCCTTAAGAGAGATGCAGCAACAACATACTTAAAGCCGCAGAAGTCAGGCAGGAAGTGAAAAGCACCAGCAGGTGGCAGCGTTGCTTCTTTTATAAAATAGCTGTGACCTCTTTGCCTGTGCTGCCACCTACTGTTAGGGATGTGTGAACGCTGCAACAAATCCACGTCCAGTGCTTACAGAAACTCTACAAAGTATTCAATTTGGGTGACGGGGTGTGGGTGTGATAAGCAGTGCTCTCAATGGTGGACCTTAGCTGGTGGAACGAGCTGCCCACCTCCGTTTGAACTTCTGAATCCCTCAATGTGTTTAAGGAGCGTTTGTTTGAAGACTCTGCTGCATGGTGAATTTTTGCCTAACTAATGTTTAGTTTTGCAGTCTAGGAATTGTAACTCACTTGTATTTTGTAACTTTGTCCTGTAACACTTGGTCCCAAGCAATCCCCCAGATTGAGGTTTACTTGATTATGTTGACCTGTCTTGTAAGTAAAGCAGCTGAGAAGCAAATAAATGTCAATAATGTACATTTTAAATAATTTTCTAGGAATACTTTTCATGTTTTAGGCTTCATGCCATATCGTTAAATTCAAAAAGACCACCTTTTACTACATCGTGGGCATGGCCACACTTCAGACAGTAGCCGACCCTTAAGAGAGAGGCAGCATCCACATACTAAAGCCACAGAAGTCAGGCAGGAAGTGAAAAGCACCAGCAGGTGGCAGCGTTGCTTCTTTTATAAAAAAGTTTGTGACCTCTTTGCCTCTGCTGCCACCTACTGTTAGGGATGTGTGAACACTGCAACAAATTCACCTGAAATGCTCACAGAAACACCACAAAGTATTCAATATGGATGATGGGGTGTGGGTGTGATAATCGGTGCTCTCGGTGGTGGACCTTAGCTGTTTGTTTTTTCTTGCACCTGATGCTTCATGGATATTTCACATAACATAAACTCTGACAAGCAGATTCAGAAAATGAACAGATGGATACAAGATTAATTGGCGCAGAGCCATCCACAGTTTAATGATTCGATCATGCAGGATTCAATAAAGTGCAATATCAAGCACAGAAGAGGAGAAAATACAATGCCTGCCAGTTTCTAGCCCTGTGTAATATTAGTTAAAGTACAACAATCAAATATGGATTTGATACAACAGCAAATGCTGTACAGTAGTAAGCAGTCTCTGAAAGGGCTTTTAACATTTTATCATTTGTCGTTATACAGCACCGTAGTGTCTTGAAGGGCTTAGAAACTGTTCATCCTCATTTTATATAGCGCCTTTTAATTTCCGGGAAACAACTGTCATGGTAAGCAATATTTCAGATCTTCAAAGTTTCACCATTCAGGCCTCATTTTTTTATAGAGAGCTTTCTCTCTGATGTCTTAAAAAACAGAATTACTGATTATTGAGGTTTTATTTAATATTGTACCTCTCGTTCAAAAATATGCAGGCTGGCATTCACGTTAGGTCTGTGTTTTAATGAAAAACCTGTCGTGTGGAGTACTGTTTCAAATGTGCCGTCTGGTGCTCATCATTTTATAGTGCCTTTGATTTAGAAAATTATTTCAACGTGATTCAAATTTTCAATGCATTATTTCAATTATAGAGTTAGTTCGACATATTTTAAAGGAGCCACCACCCAGGCCTTAGTTTATATGTGGCTCTTTATTCATTAAATTATATAAAAGTTCTTAAAAATGTTCACTTGTCAGTTTTTATTATAAATGTTCCTTTTGTTTAGAAGATAATTTCTAAGTATCTGAAATGTGTTGCCGGTTAGTCTTTATTTTATATATGTAGTACATTTCATTTTATACAATTCTATAAAAATCCTTTAAAATGTTCCACTTGCCAGTTCTTATTCTACAAAGTAATTGCACCTTTCATTTAGAAGGTTATCTCAAAATGTTTAAAGGGTGCCAACCTTCAGTCCTTACTTTATGGAGTGCTTTTCGTAGAAAATTATCTGAAAATGCTTCAGATGTTCCACCGGTCAGTCCTTGTTCTATGTAGCACCTTTCATTTAGATGGTGCTAAAAATGTTCTACAAGTCAGCCATTATTCTATTATTCTATGTAGCACCTTTCATTTAGGAGATTACTTTAAAATGTTATATCAGTCAGTTCATCTCTCTCTCTCTCTCTCTCTCTCTCTCTCTCTCTTCTCTCTCTATATCTATATATATATATATATATATATATATATATATATATATATATATACACATCCATTCATTATCCAACCCACTATATCCTAACTACAGGGTCACAGGGGTCTGCTGGAGCCATCACAGGGCACAAGGCAGGAAACAAACCCCGAGCAGGGCACACACACCCCAAGCAAACACTAGATACAATTTAGAATCGCCAGACCTTGATGTGTTTGGATGGTGGGAGGAAAACGGAGTAGCCGGAGGAAACCCACGCAGACACGGGGAGAACATGCAAACTCACCGCAGAGAAGACCCGGGAAGCAAACCCAGGTCTCCTAACTGCGAGGCAGCAGTGCTACCTACTGCGCCACCGTGCCGCTCTATATATATAATATATATATTCATGGCATTCGTAGTCTGAATCACAATGTGATTGTATGGGTGGTTACCTACCAGGTAACGCTTGTGGTTGGTCTGCAAGTCAGCAAACATCTGCCACGGGTGCCCTCTTCAGTTGCGAGAAGCAGATCATAGAATGTTACATAGTTAACTGTCAAATAATGCAAAGAGTACGCGACACGGGTAATGAATGTAATTACCCCGATCTACATGCTTTCAAATAAATTAACCACACGCCGTGACGCTGACGTCTGAGGTTCGATCCCTGAATGGGGGTGCAGTGAGTGTGTACGCCTGATGAGCCTAGAATTTGGGCAAAACATGTGTCATATACATTTTGCATTATTTGACAGTAAACTATGCAATATATATATATATATATATATATTTTTATATATATATATTTATATTTATATATATATATATATTTATATTTATATATAATATATATTTATATTATATATATATATATATATATATATATATATATATATATAATATATATAATATATATATTTATTTATTAGGGGATTCAGCTCTGCTCGCTTTGTTTGCCAGTCACTTTGCGTCTCTGCCATTCGCGTTGTGGAGAGGGGGGCTGAATGCACCCCAAGGAGATGCGGTTGCTCCTCCGAAATCCCTTCTTAAACGGTGATACAATTGGAAACAGTTTTTTTTTTTACCTCCTCTTTGCTCGATCAGCTGCTGGTTTGCTGCTGCTGCTGCCTTGCCGCGTGATCTGCATCTTGCATGGCGCTCAAACATTGAAAAGCCTGTACAGCAGCTGTCCTACTCTTTGTCTTTTATTTCCTGGCCCCAGTTGTGGCTAAATCTCTTGGCTCGTCTCACGGGATGTGAGTTCTTGATATTTTTTAGTTTATAATTTAAAAACAGAATAAGAGTCTGAAAATCTTAACAACATCACATTAAAGTTCAATAAACTCTGAAAAGAATGATACAAACATGAATACGTAGGTTTTAAAATAAGCCGATTTAAAGTGTAACAAAGAATATGACATAAAAACGTCACCATTGCACTTTTAGGCTTAGGATTTTATATATAGAGAGTAGATATATAAAATCCAACGTCTGAATGTCTGTTTGTATATCTGTCCGCACGGGTGGAAGGTGGACAAAGCTTGCTAGGAGGAGGCAGTGACCAAGAGAGAGACAGAAAGAAGAGTCATTGTGTGTTGTATCGTTCTTGTACTTGTGGCTGCGGTGGTGGGAAACGCTGGTTTGAAGAGTTTCCCACACAATAAAAGGCTGTGTCTGTTGTGTTGGGTTTGAGGAGCTGGAGCATCCCCTAGTGTCCACAATGCTTTGTGCAGTAAGTTTAAATAGGGCTTAACATGCATGTCTTTGGCATGTAGGAGCAAATAGGAGTACATGGAGAAAAAGTCACCACAACATGAGGAGTATGAGCAAACTTCGCCCAGACTGGGATTTGAATCCAAGTCTGTGATGTTGAGAGGTGCATGTTAGGGTTAGTGGGAGACTCTAAATTGTCCCTTTATTGATGCCCAGTCCCAGAATGGTTCCTTCCTTATATCCAGTGTGGAAACTGGCCCGGACGCAGACAGGCGGACACCGAAGGTTTACTCACCAACACACGTTTATTCATTCTTCTATATACAAAGTGTCACACACAACCCAGTGCCCCTGCACCAATCACTTTCAACAGAGTTGGCCTTTGGGGGTGGTCAACTAGGGCAATCACACCAGGTCCTGCGTCTGAAGGGGGCCCCGCGATAGGAGATTCTTTTGTCACCGCCAGCTCATCATACAAATATGCGGGGCCTCTGCCAGACATTCAAATCCGTTATAGACTGAAATACGGTACGTGGTGGGACTTCTTCAGAAACCACTCATAAACGAGGACTTGTTACTTTAGAAGCCTTTCCTGGCATCTATACCAATAACCAAGAAAGCTCTTAGCACGACATTATTGGTTTCAATATACTGTAATAATTACGCTTTCAGTTTCGGATTTACACTGGGTCAGCAAAGAAGGCGACGCTAATACCATGCAGGTGTCTCCAAATGGCCTTATCTCGACTCTTCTTTCTTGTCAAAATATAGAGTGAGAAATCATGTTTCTTGCTTTTGGGTGAAAAGAGTCAAGAACAATTACAATAAGTAACGTAATCAAACGACCAATGGTAACTACATAAGGCACCATGTTTTTTAACAATAATAAGGCGTACAGCATTAGAGGTGGACAAGCCTGTGAGCGTGGTGGTACGGTATATAGCCTACACTTATGGCTCTTGGCCCCGCATATGACACTCGCCCAAGGCCCCGTGTACTCCTATGTCTGCCTCTGCTCTCAAGTCCTAGCCTCTCTCAATGCCTTTACTCTTCTTGACCGCCTCCACTCCTCTCCTCCAGGCTTTGTCCTCTTCCACCCGACTCCATCTTCGAGTGGATGGAGGCGTCCCATTTTATCTTCACCAGGACGTGCTCCAGGTGCCTCCCAATGAACTTCAGCCAGCACTTCTGGGTGTGGTGGAAGTGCTGATGTCCAAGGCTTCACAGGCATCCCGGTGCCCCCTGGCGGTGACCACGGGCCCCTATAGGGTTGAGCTTCCATGCTGTGTTCCCGTGGTCCCCATACCAACCAGGGTGGCTGTCCCCTCGAGGTCCAGGCGAGGTGTAAATCCCTCTTCCGGTCCTTCCGGGCATCCCAGCTGGGTACCACCCCCAGCCGCTTGCCACACCAGTACTACCAGGTTAAGCTCTGGCTCTCACGACCCTGAACTAAAGTTAGCCCGTTTCATAGGATGGACAGATTGGATGAAATAAAAGATGAAGCTTCAGTACTTTTTCTGAATGGACGCTTATAGGCCAAACAATTGTCCCTCTGTTTTACTGGAAGAGAGTTAAACAGTAAATATAAATAATTGATTTCCTTAAAGAGGTTTTTACTGAACATATTGAAGGTCGTTGCGAAGTAAGGGCTATAAATATTGGATGTCAGATGCACACACACAAATAAGCAAGGACACGTCTGGGACAGACAAATAAGCAGAGCTTCTTTCTACAAGCCGTGCTTTCTTTCAGCAATTCCTTAACTCCGTCGGCACATGTGCTGTGCTGCCCTCCAATCACTCAAGCAGCCCTTGTCACTTTAATTACGGGCTCCATACTGCGGCTTTTAGCAGCTCAGACGTTCAGAGGAAATTAGACTCTAGCACTCCGGAAGTTGAAGCCTGAGCTTCAGAGCGATGGGTGCGGCTTCCAGAAGACATCAGGCTGTTTCTGAGCATGACAGCCCCTCCAGCTCCTCCCTTTAGTGTGCGAGGTGTGTGCTGACGTTTGACGAGGAGTACAAGTCACCCCCTCATCCACACACAAACACACACACCCACCCACCCACACAAATACACCCCCCTCAGGACTGCAGGACTGAAATGAACACAAGTTACTTCTAAGGCTGTTTTTCTACCAAGCTGGACTGGCAGTAAGCAGTGAGTTACACACTTCCTTTTTTAAACTCTTTTTCTCTCTTTCAATGGTGAAAATTTGAAATCTGCTGAGTGTTTGACAGAAGCCTTTTAGCTGCTTTTCGCCTGTGCAGTCTGAGCCACCAGATTTGACAGCAAAAAGAGCAATGGATGGTCAGCAGGACGGGGTCCAGTAATGCGGATTTGCTGCTGCTTCTGTTCACTTGGTTGGCAGATAGAGCTTGGGTGTAGAAATTTTTTTATATTATTAAAATAATAATAGTAGTTCTAATAGATGTAATCGATTCCTATTATGTAAAGAGGCTGTGGCCTACCTCTGCAGCACTGAGCAACAGGCAGGAGCTAACCCTGAATGAGGTGCCAGTCTGTCACTTGCACCCTCACTCATGCCATGTCAATTCACTTAACTTATATGTCTTTGCAATAAGGGCGGATACGCAATAAAAATAAAAGCAGACACATGGAGAAGCTGCAGAGTCCACAAAATGGCTGGAGCAACAACCACTGCATCTCCATAACTACCCGCATTATTATTGAGGCTATTGTCATGTAAAACATTGTTTGACTCCTGTCTTGTCACTTTGGTCCCTTATGGTTGGTGCTGGGGTTTCCCTTCCAGGATGTGATGTCACACTCCTCTCAGTGGCAGAGGGCGGAGACCTGTGAGCTTCTTCCTACTTAGCATTAGCAGATACCACAAACACAGCAAGCTGTGCAATATGACACCTTCTGCATCTCATCACTGCCTCATTTGTGATACATACATTGAGGGAGATGGTGTTGGCAGTGAAAGGGGCTGTGCAAACACAAAAAAAAAAGAAAGGAGGAATTGACATTAATGTTTAAGAGCTTTCCCCCGCCTCCATCCCCTCTCCCTTGTCCCTAATCCCTACGACAAGTGTGTTATTTGCTAGTGTGGGTGCAATGGACTGGTGCCAGTCTTTACGGTCGCCTGCTGCTTTCCATCTGATGCTGCTTGGATAGGTTCATCCTCCCCAATCCTCAGAAATAATTACTAATTTTTAATTAAAACCATCAATAAAAATAAAATTGTAGCTCATTTGGGTATCTGTTTGCTTGCTACTCCCTCTAAAAAATGGCTGAACTGATTTTCACAAAGTCTTGGTCCATCTTAAATATAAGCTAAATGGCGAATCAGGGTTACAATGAGAGAGGGGAACTCAAGAAGCAGTGCCAGCGTGGGGACTGAAATTCCCATCAGGCAGGAGGAGTGCATTGGGCATGAGGAGAAAGTGGCATCTCATCTAAGACCATAGGTTAAAGCTGGACTGACGTTTACAATCAGCGGGAGCTTTCCCAGTGGCCTGCTGACTGGTCTGGCATTCAGAGCATCCAGTATAATTAACTAATGGTGAAATTATATAGAGTAATGTTATACTGGAAAACGTGCAGGTGTTATTGCTCTGTAGTGGGCACAAATCCTTTCAGTTTAATGTTGGAGGGTTTCACCCGAGTGTCACTTTGACAACGGTATACATGCATTTTGCATAAGCGTTAAACCCGAGAATTACTCGGGCAATGGTGTAGGAGCATTTTTGTAATAATGCCATCTGGTAAGAAATGTTTTTCATCAGCCCAAGTGTTGCACGCTCTTGACAATGATATGAGCAATGATGTTGAGGAGCTTCTCATCAGCAGTGGTGGGTCTTCAGGCAGTGAAATTGAAATGGACAGTGAAACCCAAAGTGATGAGGCTCGCATTTGGGCTTCTGTTGACCTTGTCTGAAATAAACCAGCACCACCTTGTTTTGATTTAGTGGTGCAGCCAGGAATAAAAGTGAACGTTGACAGCTAAAGTGGTTCACTAGCGGCTTGGCAGAAAGGTAAAGTGCTTGTGATCAGATGGATAGGTAGATAAATAGCTAGATACTTTATTAATCCACAAGGGGAAATTCACATACTCCAGCAGCAGCATACTGATAAAAAACAATATTAAATTAAAGAGTGCCTCCCCAGCACATCACCGCGTAGAAGAGGGCGTTCACCACAACCGTCTGATAGAACATCTGCAGCATCTTATTGCAGATGTTGAAGGACGCCGGCCTTCTAAGGAAGTATAGTCGGCTCTGTCCTTTCTTGCACAGAGCATCAGTATTGACAGTCCAGTCCAATTTATCATCCAGCTGCACTCCCAGGTATTTATAGGTCTGCACCCTCTGCACACAGTCGCCTCTGATGATCACGGGGTCCATGAGGGGCCCGGGCCTCCTAAAATCCACCACCAGCTCCTTTGTTTTACTGGTGATCAGTTGTAGGTGGTTTGAGTCTAACAAAGTCCTTGATTAGGTTCCTGTACTCCTCCTCCTGCCCAGCCCATGATAGCAGTGTCATCAGTGAACTTTTGCACGTGGCAGGACTGCAAATGGTATTGGAAGTCTGATGTATGTTGGCTGAACAGGACTGGAGAAAGTACAGTCCCCTGCGGCACTCCTGTGTTGCTGACCACAATGTCAGACCTGCAGTTCCCGAGATGCACATATTGAGGTCTGTCTGTAAGATAGTCCACGATCTATGCCACCAAGTGTGAATCTACTCCCATCTCTGTCAGCTTGTCCCTAAGGAACAGTGGTTGGATTGTGTTGAAGGAGCTAGAGAAGTCCAGAAACATAATTCTTACAGCACCACTGCCTCTGTCCAAGTGGGAGAGGGATCGGTGTAGCATATAGATGATGGCATCCTCCGCTCCCACCTTCTCCTGATATGCGAACTGCAGAGGGTCGAGGGTGTGGTGGACCTGTGGCCTCAGCTGGTGCAGCAGCCGCTCCATGGTCTTCAGGCCTGTCGCCCTGACTTCACATGTGATGAAGTCATTCGGCTCACTAGTACGTGATACCTTTGGGACTGGGGTGATGCAAGATGTTTTCCAAAGCCTTGGGACTCTCCCCTGTTCTAGGCTCAGGTTGAAGATGCGCTGTAGAGGACTCCCCAGCTCCAACGCACAGGCCTTCAGCAGTTGTGGCGATACACCATCTGGACCCACTGCTTTGCTGGCACGAAGTCTCCTCAGCTATCTACTTACCTGGGCTTCTGTAATTGTGGGTGGGGGGGGAAACTCTCTCCTATGCTGGTATCAGCAGAAGGATGGGTGGAGGGTGCAGTACTCTGAGGTGAGGGTGAGAACGGGTTAGGATGGTCAAACCTGCTAAAAAAGTTGTTCATCAGGTTTGCTTTCTCCATGTCTCTCTCGATAGAGGCACCCTCAAGCTGCAGCCAGTGATGATCTTCATCCCATCCCTCACTTCCTTCATGCTGTTATTCTGCAACTTCTTCTCCAGTTTTCTCCTGTACTGTTCCTTCGCCACCCTGAGCTGGACTCGGAGTTCCTTCTGCACGCGCTTGAGCTCATGCTGATCACTGCCTTTAAAAGCCCCTTTCTTCTGGTTGAAAAGGCCCATGATGTCACTTGTAATCCATGACTTGTTGTTAGCATAGCAGCGTACTGTTCTTACTGGAACTACAATGTCCATACAGAAGTTGATGTAGTCAGTAGTGCAGTCAACAACCTCCTCACTATATGATCCCTGCAGGATATCCCAGTCTGTAGTTCCAAAGCAGTCTCTCAGAGCCTGATCTGCCTCAGGGGAGCACTTCCTGAAAGAGCGCATGGCTGTAGGTAGCGTCTTCACTCTTGGTTTGTAGTGAGGCTGAAGCAGAACCAGGTTATGATCTGCTTTCCCAAGCGCAGGCAGCAGGGTGACGTTGTATACGTCCTTAAAGTTTGCATACAGTAGGTCAACAGTCCTATTTCCCTGGGCATTACAATCCACATACTATGAGTAGGCAGGTAATGTTTTTTCCAGCGTCACATGGTTAAAGTCTCCAGAGATTAGCACAAGCGCCTCAGGGTGCTATGTTTGTAGTTTAGCAACCGCGGAGTGGATGACGTCACACGCTACAGTCATTGTCCAAGCTAAAGGTAACAAACAGGTTACTAAGCCTTGTGTTGTTGTTGGCTACAATAGTACGATGGGTGGTATAGATTGAGCTGATCAAGAATTGGTGGTTTTGGAATTGGTGTGGTGTTCCACAGGGGTCAGTGCTAGGGCCACTTCTATTTTTAATAAATATAAATGATTTACATAGGTGTATAAGTAACAAGCTGGATAAGTTTGCAGATGACACCAAGATAGGTGGATTAGCAGATCATTTGGACTCCGTTATATCATTATAGAAGAACTTGGACAGCATACAGACTTGGGCAGATTTGTGGCAGATGAAATTTGATATTAGTAAATGTAAAATATTACACATAGGAAGTAAAAATGTGAGGTTTGAATACACAATAGGTGGTGGGAAAATTGAGAGTATACCTTATGAGAAGGCTTTAGGAGTCATAGTGGACTCTAAGCTACCGACTTCCAGACAGTGTTCAGAAGCCATTAAGAAGGCTAATAGAATGTCAGGTTATATAGCGCCTTGATGTGTGGAGTACAAGTCACAGGAGGATCTGCTCAAGCTTTATAACACACTGGTGAGGCCTCAGGTGGAGTCCTGTGTGCAGGATTGGTCTCCAGGCTACAAAAAGGGCATAGCAGCGCTAGAAAAGGTCCAACTAGGCTGATTCCAGGGCTACAGGGGATGAGTTATGAGGACAGATTCAAAGAGCTGAGCCTTCACAGTTTAAGCAAAAGAAGATTAAGAGGTAACCTGATTGAAGTGTTTAAAATTATGAAGGGTGTGTAGATGGGTGCAGAATTGGCTCAGACACAGGAAGCAGAGGGTAATGGTGCGAGGAACCTCATCAGAATTGGCCAATGTTAAGAGTGGTGTCCAGAAGGAGTCAGTGTTAGAGCCATTGTGATTTATTATATACTGTATATAAATGATTTGTATAGGAATATAAATAACACGCTAGTTAACTTTGCAGATGATACCAAGCTAGGTGGATTGGCAGATGATCTGGAATCCGTTATATTGTTAAAGAGGGACTTGGAGAGTATACAGGCTTGGGCAGATTTGAGGCAGAAATACATTTTTCTATGTAAATGTAAAGTATTACATGGAAATGAAATGTTGGGAGGTCTGGAAATTGAAAGTACACCCTTATAAGAAGCACTTAGGAGTTGTAGTGGACTTGTTACTAACAGTTTCCAGTCAGCGTTCAGAGGCCATTAAGAAGGCTAACAGAATTTGAGGTTATATATCACCCTGATGTGTGGAGTGCAAGTCATAGGAGGTTCTGCTCAAGCTTTATAACACACTGGTGAGGCCTCATCTGGAGTACTGGGTGCAGGTTTGGTCTCCATGCTGCAAAAAGGACATAGCAGCAGTAAGAGTCTAGAGAAGAGCGACTAGGCTGATTCAGGGGCTACAGGAGATGAGTTATGAGGAAAGATTCAAAGAGCTGAGCCTTCAGGAGATTAAGAGGTGACATGATTGAAGTGTGTAAAATTATGAAGGGAATTAGTCCAGTGGATTGAGACTGTTATTTTAAAATGAGTTTATCAAGAACACGGGGACACAGCTGGTAACTTGTTAAGGGTAAATTTCACACAAACATTAGGAAGTTTTTCTTTACACAAAGAACGATAGACACTTGGAATACGCTACCAAGTAGTGTCGTAGACAGTAAGACTTTAGGGACTTTCAAAACTCGACTTGATGTTTTTTTGGAAGAAATAAGTGGATAGGACTGGCGAGCTTTGTTGGGATGAATGGCCTCTTCTCGTCTAGAGTGTTCTAATGTTCTAATTGACTTCCTATCCTGTTATGCGAAAGCAACAAAAGAAGGTTTACGTGAAGATATTTCATCATCTGGTTGAGCAGTGTATTTGGAATTCATTTGTGTTATTCAAACAGATACCCGACAAGAACGTCTCTCATGCAAACTTCACATGCCAGTTAGTTAAAGAAATCCTTGACGCACTTTCCAGTATCGACTCTACAGTTGAAGTGACATGGTTGACCCAGCACAATGAGGATCAATCCACAATGTTGTATTGGTCGACATTTCATTGAGCTTATACCAGCAACAGAAAATAATCAGAATCCAACTTGTACACGTTCAGAAAGAAAATCGTCGAGGATTGACTCTACTGTTGTCCTTACTGTAACGCTTCAAGGTATACCACACAAAAGACATATCTGGACAGTATATATGATATTATGATTATTATTATTATTCATTTCTTCTTCTTCTTATTATTATTATTACATGTTTGTTCTAGATAAAATTGTAACGCTAAGGATGTTAAATAATAAGTCTTCTCTCTACCACCTAATGCCATCGTTGAAGTCAGCCAAGCTCCCCAGCCTCCTTCCGCTGTCCTGGAGAGTTGATTCATTGATGCTCTAGGAGTTCACAATATCAGGGTAAAGTGCCATCTGGGCATCTTGCCACCTTATTCTTGTCCTACATTGTAGCAGTTTTGTTTCAATTACAGCCCTTTGCAGGCTTTCGTTTATAGCAAACTACGGAGAGCTGAGTGATTGACATCTGACACCAAGACACCTGGGTATGAGGCCGCTAGTCTTGTTCACGTTATCAAATCAAAGGCTTCTTCTTTTTGGGCGCATACACCATTAGCTTGATGCTGCCGGATCTAAACACTAGTGTGGCGAATTGCTTGTGTACTGAAGTGACTAGAGCTGCAGGTGGAAGTCCCATTTTACTTTATGGTGCCAAGCAGAGTGCAGTAGTCTATTAGCCAGTGAAAGTGACGTAACGAAGCTGTCTGTTGTTACGGTCCTGCCTTTGTCCAGTCTGATAGCTGTCACAGGACATTGTATCTTTGATTGCCGGTACAACAAATAGTTCTGAGCATGCATCAGCCACAGTGCTGCTCGTGTAAAAGAATGGAGATAAATGCCATCAACTCAGAGAGAGAGAGGAAAGTTTGCTGTTCGATGGGAATGTCACTGACAGAATAAAACTGAATAATAAAAAAAGTGCTAACTTTTACAAGTTGGCAAAATTTACACCAGGTGTTACAGACTCAATTCAAATGTATGTTTTTTATTATACTATAATAATAATAATAATAGTAATAATAGCAGCTCACTACTCAAAACAGGGAGTGCCTGATCTCGAATCCGGGACCTTTGGGTTATACTTATAATGCAGTGGCTCTTACTTCTGCACCATTCAAGAACATGTATAAAGTCCCTGTGAACTGACATTTGAGCTTAGGTTTTTAGGTCATTACTAGCAACATGTATATTAAATGCTTTGGTTATATACTTTATTTGAATAAAAGTCCTTTGATATTAGGACTTCACACATTATACACTTAACGTCATTATTAGTATAACATGGAAAAGGTTTCTGCTTTAGTTACCGTATATACTCCCGTATAAGTCAGGTCCTGAAAAAAATCGATCATAAAATCAGACCCCGACTTATACGCCCGTTCAAAAATGCGACACTTCATTTTTTTTGTTTTTTATTTATATCTTCTTGCCTTCTCCAATCTTGCATCAGTTTCTCAAATTTTGTTGTAGTAGCACAATTACCAATTTCTTTTGCTACTTCAACGACTTTTAATTTAAAACCAGCTTCATATTTTCTTCTGATCGAACACTCCATTGTAGATAAGGGATGCTCTTACGATAAAGGTGTATGAGGGTGTGAGATACAAAAAACACAAATCAGTGTAAACGTTGCTTCGGAATAGTTTGGGTATTATCGTAGTTACTCTCTCAGGTGGGCGTTATAATATCATAATCTCTTGGACCAATAGAGGGAGTTTTCCACATTCGAATTATACGACCGACATTATAAAATACCATATATTATACAGTAAAATCAAGTCCGACTTATCCGTGGGAGAACTTACATGCGAGTATGTACAGTATGTGTTCAGCATTTTTTGCCTCGCATTTCCGTTCATCCTTCACCTACCCAGATCTTAGTAGACACAGAACACACATGAAATGCATGTGTTCCAAATAACAATATATTGTATTATTTAGCCTATACAATTCCAGGAACCTCACACTCAGATAAGGAGCCTTGGCTTGAGCTGGAAGAACTTTTTGCCCGAGCTAAGCTCTGTCAAGGCTGAGGATAGGACAGCAGGCTGCTTGCTGCTTGTGCTGATCGACACATTTACAACACAAAAGACGCTAATGGAGAGGTGCGAAGGGATTACAAGTTTTTTCGTAGGCTTCAGGGATTCTAGTGTTAATGGTGAGTACACTTTTCACCAAAATGGTTCAGACAGACTGACATCACACAAGGACAAGGAGTACAGAAGTACCTGGCAGAAGCAACCAATATTGTGTGTTTAGGGTACAATCACCAGGCGGCACTAGTAGTGCATGAAACTTGAGGGCTACATGAGTGACACGCCTTTAACCTGAAGATGAATCTTTTTTGTTGATATGCATGTCAGGAGTCTTTTCCCTTAGCGGCAGCCACTTTTGTATACACTTATGCTCTTAAAATTCTTTTTGTTATTGTTGTTTTACACAAAACGCCCTTCAATTTCCTATCCAGTGCTCGAACAGGTAGGATCACATGCAGCAGGTTTTTCAGGCCAAGTGACTTGTGGGATTACAATTAAAATGTTTGGGCTGTGGGCTGAGGCTCATATGTGTCATGCCTGCATGTCCGCCTCTCTCCCTCAAGCTCTTTTGTGAAGTGCAGGGGTTGATTATGATGGTACCTGGTGGAGACATGTACATCCAATTTGGGTTTGCCAATCAAAAGTGGCCCATTTTTACTGCCAGCCCCACTCCCACAGTCACTGGCGGGGGGCCTCACTGATTGATCCTGGCTGATTGGGATTCCAGTTGTTAAAAAAATTTGCAGACCTTTCCGAAACCATCTTTTCACTTTATCATTATGGATTCTTGAGTGTAGAATAAATAACAAAAAGGCAAATGTATCCATTTAGAAGGAAACCTACCACTCAATGAAATGTGCCGAAAGGGAAGGGGTCTGAATACTCTGTGAATCCACTGTATGTTATTGCAGAGAAGCTCGTTTTAGACTAACATGGAATATCTCATTTAGGTTTGTGCTCGAAACGTTTTAGTCACACCTTATTTAAGGGCCCACTGTACCATTGTATGTTTATTTTCCTTTCTTGAAGCTTTGTTTTTCCTCACTGAATGATCTCGGGTAATTCTTTGCTAAGTTAAAACCTATTCTCTTTACAGAATAATTGTAGCCTGTTTCTTGTGTAACAACTTTACAGAATGTTTAGATGCACCACCCAAGTGATTTGTCCAAAAGGCAGCCGAGCTGCTACTCCACCCTAACCTAAGATGTACTTTCCTCACTCATACTCCATCCTAAAAGATAATCAGCTGAGTCAAGAAATGAAAACCTGTGCCAATGAGTGCCCTTCATATGTAGCACACCACAGCGGTTTTCGGGGTATATACTGTATAGAAAGCGCGATTATCCAGTCTGTTTTTAGAGGAAATTAACCATGTTCAGTACTTACTGTTCCTGAGAATCAAACCACATTTGTATTAAATTATCTTCTGAACCATTTTTATTTCCTGTATGGACTTGCAGAGTGCTGGTGCCTATCTGCTCCACTATATTGGCAAGTTAGAAAGCCCTGAGCCATTGTGAGGGCTGTGCTGAAAAACTAAAGTGATCTTCTGCAACAATTGAAGGTAAATAGTAGCCATCATATGACAAACCTGTCACACACAATTCATGCTCTTCTTCATACAAAGAAATATTAGGACCTTGGGATGGCTAATCAAAAGTCTGAAAATCTTATTTGGCTGATGCCTTTATCCAAGGCAACTTACAACATTTATGACGCAATTACTTTTGGCTTTCCAATTGAAGCACAGGCAGGTCAAGTGACTTGCCGATAGCCTCACAATGTCAGTAGCTGGATTTGACCCCACATCCTCAGAGTTTGAAGTCCAAAGCCTTAACAACTAGCAAGTTCTCATCACGGGCAGAGCAAATCAGTAGACAGATTAGATGCTTGTGCCCTGCAGCAGACTGGTGGCCTGTCCAGCGTGTATCCTCACGTTATGCCCTTTTCTGCTATGGCAAGCTTCTAATCCCACATAGGACTCAACAAATTTAGATAGGAATAATTAACATGCTGGTTAAGTTTGCAGATGATACCAAGCTGAGTGGACTGGCAGATAATCTACAATACACTGAATCATTACAGAGGGACTTGGACAGCATACAGGCTTGGGCAGGTTTGTGGCAGATGAAATTTAATGGAAGTAAATGTAAAGTATTACATGTAAGAAGAAAAATATACAATGGATCTAAATACACAATGGGAGGTCTGAGAATCAAAAGTACAACTTATGAGAAAGATTTAGGAGTCGACTTCCAGACAGTGTTCAGAACCCACTAAGAAGGCTAACAGAATGTCAGGTTATAAAGCGCCCTGATATGTGGAGTACAAGTCCAAAGCAGTTACCAAATTAGATGGGTTGGTAGATAATCTGGAGTCCATTGAATTATTACAGAGGGACTTGGACAGCACACAGGCTTGGGCAGATTTGTGGCAGATGAAATTTAATGTCAGCAAATGTAAAATATTACATGTATGAAGTAAAAATGTTAGGTTTGAATACACAATGGGCGGTCGGAAAATCGAGAGTACACCTTATGAGAAGGATTTAGGAGTCATGATAGTATTCACTTTAGGAAGTCACTGTGCACTGGAGAGATTCCAAAGGACTGGAAAATGGCAAATATCATCCCATTATATAAAAAGGGTGACAGGGCAGATCCAAGCAACTATAGGCCAGTAAGCTTAACAAGCATCACAGGAAAATTAATGGAAGGAATTATTAAGGATAAGATTGAGCAACACATGGCAAGGACAGGAGTTATTCTGAACAGTCAGCATGGGTTCAGAAGAGGGAGGTCGTGTTTTACTAACATGTTGGAATTCTATGAGGAGGCAACAAAAGGATACGATCAAAGTGGAGCTTATGATATTATTTATCTGGACTTTCAGAAAGCATTTGATAAGGTGCCACATGAGAGGTTGGGCATCAAGTTAAAAGAAGTGGGAGTTCAGGGTGATGTTTTTAGATGGGTGCAGAATTGGCTCAAACACAGGAAGCAGAGGGTGATGGTGCGAGGAACCTCATCAGAAATGGCCGATGTTATGAGTGGTGTTCCACAGGGGTCAGTGCTAGGGCCACTGCTATTTTTAACATATATAAATGATTTAGATAGGAATATAAGTAACAAGCTGGTTAAGTTTGCAGATGATACCAAGATAGGTGGATTAGCAGACAATTTGGAATCCGTTATATCATTACAGAAGGACTTGGATAGCATACAGGCTTGGGCAGATTTGTGGCAGATGAAATTTAATTAGAATTAGAACAATCTAGACGAGAACAGGCCATTCAGCCCAACAAAGCTCGCCAGTCCTATCCACTTGCTTCCTCCAAGAAAACATCAAGTCGAGTTTTGAAAGTCCCTAACGTCTTACTGTCTACCACACTACTTGGTAACTTATTCCAAGTGTCTATCGTTCTTTGTGTAAAAAAAAACTTCCTAATGTTTGCGCGAAATTTACCCTTAACAAGTTTCCAACTGTGTCCCGTGTTCTTGATGAGCTCATTTTAAAATACAAGTCTCGATCCACTGTACTAATTCCCTTCATAATTTTAAACACTTCAGTCATGTCACCTCTTAATCTTCTTTTGCTTAAACTGTAAAGGCCCAGCTCTTTTAATCTTTCCTCATAATTCAACCCCTGTAGACCTGGAATCAGCCTAGTCGCTCTTCTCTGGACCTTTTCTAGTGCTGCTATGTCCTTTTGTAGCCTGGAGACCAAAACTGCACACAGTACTCAAGATGAGGCCTCACCAGTGCATTATAAAGGTTGAGCATAACCTCCTTGGACTTGTACTCCACAGATCGTGCTATATAACCTAACATTCTGTTAGCCTTCTTAATGGCTTCTGAACACTGTCTGGAAGTTGATAGCTTGGAGTCCACTATGACTCCTAAATCCTTCTCATAAGGTGTACTCTCGATTTTTCGACCGCCCATTGTGTATTCAAACCTAATATTTTTACTTCCTATGTGTAATACTTTACATTTACTGACATTAAATTTCATCTGCCACAAATCTGCCCAAGCCTGTATGCTATCCAAGTCCTTCTGTAATGATATAACGGATTCCAAATTATCTGCTAATCCACCTATCTTGGTATCATCTGCAAACTTAACCAGCTTGTTACTTATATTCCTATCTAAATCATTTATATATATTAAAAATAGCAGCGGCCCTAGCACTGACCCCTGTGGAACACCACTCATAACATCGGCCAGTTCTGATGAGGTTCCTCGCACCATCACCCTCTGCTTCCTGTGTCTGAGCCAATTCTGCACCCATCTAAAAACATCACCCTGAATTCCCACTTCTTTTAACTTGATGCCCAACCTCTCATGTGGCACCTTATCAAATGCTTTCTGAAAGTCCAGATAAATAATATCATAAGCTCCACTTTGATCGTATCCTTTTGTTGCCTCCTCATAGAATTCTAACATGTTAGTAAAACACGACCTCCCCCTTCTGAACCCATGCTGACTGTTCAGAATAACTCCTGTCCTTGTCATGTGTTGCTCAATCTTATCCTTAATAATTCCTTCCATTAATTTTCCTGTGATGCTTGTTAAGCTTACTGGCCTATAGTTGCTTGGATCTGCCCTGTCACCCTTTTTATATAATGGGATGATATTTGCCATTTTCCAGTCCTTTGGAATCTCTCCAGTGCACAGTGACTTCCTAAAATGTGTGTCAAGGGTTTATATATGTACTCACTAGCCTCCTTAAGAACACGAGGATAAATATTATCTGGGCCTGGTGATTTGTTTGATTTTATCTTATTTAATCTGAGCAGCACTTCTCCCTCTACAATTTCCAAATCCCTCAGTACCTCCTTAGTAGTTGCGTTTACCTCTGGCAGGTTATCCACTTGCTCACTTGTAATATCCACTTGCTCACTTGTCAGTAAATGTAAAGTATTACACACAGGAAGTAAAAATATTAGGTTTGAATACACAATGGGCGGTCGGAAAATCGAGAGTACACCTTATGAGAAGGATTAGGAGTCGTAGTGGACTCCAAGCTATCAACTTCCCAACAGTGTTCAGAAGCCATTAAGAAGGCTAACAGAATGTCAGGTTATACAGCACGATCTGTGGAGTACAAGTCACAGGAGGTTATGCTCAACCTTTATATGTCACTGGTGAGGCCTCATCTGGAGTACTGTGTGCAGTTTTGGTCTCCAGGCTACAAAAAGGACATAGCAGCACTAGAAAAGGTCCAGAGAAGAGCGACTAGGCTGATTCCAGGTCTACAGGGGTTGAATTATGAGGAAAGATTAAAAGAGCTGAGCCTTTACAGTTTAAGCAAAAGAAGATTAAGAGGTGACATGATTGAAGTGTTTAAAATTATGAAGGGAATTAGTACAGTGGATCGAGACTTGTATTTTAAAATGAGCTCATCAAGAACACGGGGACACAGTTGGAAACTTGTTAAGGGTAAATTTCGCACAAACATTAGGAAGTTTTTCTTTACACAAAGAACGATAGACACTTGGAATAAGCTACCAAGTAGTGTGGTAGACAGTAAGACGTTAGGGACTTTCAAAACTCGACTTGATGTTTTCTTGGAGGAAGCAAGTGGATAGGACTGGCGAGCTTTGTTGGGCTGAATGGCCTGTTCTCGTCTAGATTGTTCTAATTCTAATTCTAATTCATATGATTCAGGAGTCATAGTGGACTCAACGCTATAAGCTTCCCGACAGTGTTCAGAAGCCATTAAGAAGGCTAACAGAATGTCAGGTTATATAGCGCCTTGATGTGTGGAGTACAAGTCACAAGAGGTTCTGCTCAAGCTTTATAACACACTGGTGAGGCGTCATCTGGAGTACTGGGTGCACTTTTGGTCTCCAGACTACAAAAACGACATCGCAGCACAGGAAAAGGTCCAGAGAAGAGCAACTAGGCTGACTCCAGGGCTACAGGAGATGAGTTATGAGGAAAGATTAAAAGAGCTGAGCCTTTACAGTTTAAGCAAAAGGAGATTAAGAGATGACCTGACTGAAGTGTTTAAAGTTATGAAGGGAATTAGTGCAGTGGATCGAGACTGTGACTTTAAAATGAGTTTACAGTTGGAAACTTCTTAAGGGTAACTTTCGCCCAAACATTAGGAATTTTTTTTTACACAGCTAACCATATATACGTGGAATAAGTGACCAAGTAGTGTGGGAGACAGTAGGACTTTAGCGACCTTCAAAGCTCGACTTGATGTTATTTTGGAAGAATTAAGTGGATAGGACTGGCCAGCTTTGTTGTGCTGAATGGCCTGTTCTCATCCAGACTGTTTTAATGTTCTAATAATGGCACCAATCAGATTTATATTCTGAGAAGAAGACTTGGCTCAAATGTTACCAAGGACTGCAGTTGCAGTTTCCCATTTCTATCTGTGAAATGATGGATAAAAAGTTCTCTTTTGACAAATTTCGTAAAAAGTTGCATTCTTAAGTTTGGAGCAATGTGATGATCTTTTCATTATTTTGTGAAATGACTATTCTGAGCCATATATGAAACTTGCACGTGTCCACATACAGTACATTTTTCTCCAGTTACCCAAGTTTTTCTCCTAAATGCCAAAGATGTATGTTGTCGTTGTTAGGCAGTTTTAAATTTGTCTAGTATGAGTGAGAATGGTTACATGATTAATTGTGTCCTGGACGATGTGGCACTTCCTCCAGGGTTAGATTCCACCTTATGCCTGATGTAACCAGGATATACGTTGTGGGCCAAAAGTAGGTATACAGTATTTATTCATTGTTTCTTTTTAGC
Source organism: Polypterus senegalus (assembly GCF_016835505.1). Lineage (NCBI taxonomy): Eukaryota > Metazoa > Chordata > Cladistia > Polypteriformes > Polypteridae > Polypterus > Polypterus senegalus. The sequence goes on from NC_053160.1 coordinate 20,064,487, forward strand.
TTACAGGTATTGAGTAGGCACACAGTACTGGTCAGATCACGTTTAGTTTATCAGGGGCTTGAAATTTCCTCCTTCTGCATTGCAACATTTCTGGAACCTGTCCCAGATACTTCTACACACAGTAACACATATATTCTGGTTATTCAGAATTTAATACATCCACTGTGTGGGGCTTCTTCTCAAAAACCGAGACCTCAGAAAAGAACTTCATACATAAGTGTGAATAAATACTGTATATCTACTTTTAGTCCATACTGTGTTTGTTATGGTCTGTCTTGATTAATAATTTTTTGTAGTTTTTCCTGAACCTGTTTTGTATCACTTTATATCCTCCAATAGATTTTTTTGGTCACAGAATCCATTTTTATTGTTATTTTCTTACTAGAATTCTCTTTTAGGATGGTTGAACATATTTTGTGTCTTTTCCCAGTGATATCTTGTTTTCTGTATATGCTGCCATTTTGAGCAGCAGTCACCTCAGTGCTACGTCCATCGAGAGATGCACAGCTCTGACGTCATCGGTACGATGGGATAAAAGATCCTCATTGATAAATCAAAGTAATTCTCTATGTGTTTAGGTATTTATTTCATTTATAAAAGACTTCTAGTTTCTGACTTTAGACTTTGATTTTTGAGTAACATTTTGAGCTTATTGAAAGATCCAACAAGCATTCTGTTAATAACATCTTTTTGGCAACTCTTCTTATCATTTCTTCTCCCGGTCATCTCCATCCCATTTTAGGCACATTCTCAAATAATGCGCAAAGCACCTATTGCAGTAGCCCATGTTTGTCTGTCTGACTGTCCGCATGGCACACCTCGGAACTTTGTGGACCAATTTTGTTGAAACGTGGTACTCATATTCTTGAAAGAAATTTGTAGAGACAGTTCCATTTTTGTTGAGATATCTCGAAACAGATTGCTCTGTACGCAGTTTTAAAATTTCAAAATTTCCACCTAAAAAGCATTGATGAAGCGAAGAAACATTCTGTGTGACTTGAGTCTTTTACCGAGTCCTTCAGCCATGAAATGGATCGACAAGGTTGCAGAACCTGCCTATTGAACTCAGTCCTTTGAGAGCTACAGTGCCTGCACAGCCCTCAAATGTACCTGAAATTTACACCATGCATACGTTTTCTAGTTATTGTTTGTTTTTTTTGCACCTTACCTTGTATTAGGTGTCACAATATAGCAGTTATTACTGCCAGGATAGATAAGTAATGGCAAGTCAGTAAGCTTTTCAATTACTGTAGACTGGAAAATGAACGGGCAAGACATTAGTTTACCGTTTCAATTTTACCTTGACAGCAGTTACACCAACTTGTTTATCGTGTATGTGTTGCTGTTTTTTACCTCCAACAGCTACTACTGACTGCAATACAAATTTTTAAATATTGTTTTATTTTTGTTTGCATGGTTGCTAAGGACCTGCACTGGTATCTGGAAGAATCCCAATTTAAATCCTATTACTGCCATAATGCCCTTAACCTGACAATTGCTCCAGGGGTGCTGTACAATGGCTGACCCTCTGACCTCCAACGGTCATGTGAAAAGACAATATTCCCCCGGAGAGATTAATAAAATTTATCAAATCTAATCAAAAAATTTAAAACGCAAGAAAGGGAACCAAGCACTACCTATATGTATCTATAAAAGACCCTGTGGCACATAAGCCATTATGCACAGAGGAAATAAACATGTCCTCAGTATTAACTTAACACTAAACCAACCTCACATCTTTATTATCAACAGATTATAGTAATTAACTCTTTCACTGACACCATTAATTAGTAGGGTGACCAGATGTCCCAGTGACAGGAGAAGTCTTGATTTCACACTATGTGTCCTGATAAATAACTGAAAAATATCAAAATGTCCCGGTTTTAACAAACTGCCCTTTTAATTAAGATTTTCAGTGCAGCAAACTTCATCACAATACTTTTACAGAAGTGCACATGAAACTTCATGTGGGAGCTCCAGTTAATTAGGAACTTAAGTTAAATTTGAACAGAATCTTGAACAGGACCAAGAAGCAGACAAAATCAGATGGTATTCTGCCATTTATTTGTTTCCACTTCATGTGTTTACTTGTGAAAGAGTTTAATTTTTTTTTTCCTGTACCCTGATCCCTCTCTGATGATGATGAGGTAAAGCCAAGCATTAAACAAATGAGGCTTGTAATGTAATAAAATTAATAAAATAATAAAAAAAACAAAACAAAAAAAAAAACAAATGAGGCTTTATGTGCGGGCATACTTGCTTCACAGGTGTCTAAGTTTGGGACCTTGAAAATCTGGTCACCCTATAATTTAGCATCAGCGTGCCACATTCACCCTGGTATCCACAATGGTCAGCCACTTTAATAAAGTTTGTCTTTCACTTAGATAGATAGATAGAAACTTTATTAATCCCAAGGGGAAATTCACTTCTGTTATTCCCTAATATTTTCCATAACTGAATAGCTTAGCAAGTTCCATTTCATGAAAAATGCAATGGCCAGCCACGTTTAAGCAAAGAAACAATTCTTTACAAAGTGTTTTATTTAGGTTATGTTAATTAACAATTGCAGATTGGCACTGTGTATGAATATGGCTTGTTTGTGTGTGTGAGTTAAAGTGGTCCCAGTGATGGACTAAAGTCCTATCCAGTCCTGTTTTGAGTCTTTTACCGAGTCCTTCAGCCCTGGAATGGATTGACAAGGTTGCAGAACCTGCCTATTGAACTCAGTCCTTTGAAGGCTACAGTGCCTGTACAGGCCTCAATGCAACTGAACGTTACACCATGCATACATTTTTAAGTAGTTTTTCGTTTTTTTGCCCCTTACCTTATATTAGGCATAACGATATTCCAGTTGTTACAGCCAGGATAGATAAGTAATGACAAGTCAGTAAGCTTTTCAGCTATTGTAGACTGGAAAATGAACGGGCAAGACATTTGGCAGAAGTCATGCTGAGGTTAAGTTCATGGAGAAAATTGAGAAAACCAATCATCAACATTCAGATCAGAATTCAGAAGTCAACGCCAAAAGGTAGCCCCTCGTTGTTATGATAGGTGATATTTAAAAATGTGTTTCTTGCCAGATACATTTTTCTCACAGACTTTAAAAGGTATATTGGGTTTTTTTTGAACATGGAGAATCGGAATGTAGTATTGTCTCCTTTCTAAAGTATGCCTTTAATGAGGCCACTTTTGTAATTGTTATATTTTGTTTCATACTTGGGCGTCAGCATTTTTAATACCAGCTTTAGGACTTGACAATCTGTAACCAGAGGCGTAGAGACAGGACAGGCAAGGCAGGCAATTGCCTGCGTCCCTGAGCAAGGGGGGCTGGGGGGTGCCAAGGGGATTCCAGTTATGTAGGTACACATTGCAGTGACAAATATGCGGAAACCCATCTTGAAATATTCTACTGGCACACTACAGTGATACAATCGGAAACCCACTTAAGGGGGGGGACAACCATCTCTTGTTTTGTGAGTGTTTGTGGTGAACATTGCTCTTTTAGTGACATTAATTGTAGTCAGAATCCATTTCATAAATCATGAAGACGATTTACATGCCTGGAAGCAAAAATTGGATTGACTCGGTTACTTTAGACAATTTGGCCATTTCTGTGTGGGTGCAATAATCAGCTGCATCAATTCAGGTCAAAAAATGAAAGGGCACCGGTAAGACGGTGGTCCAAGGAGTCAAAATGGAGTCCCTCAGCAGTCCTGACTCCTCCTATCACTGTTATTATCTTTAAGCCTCATTAGATCTTTCTTGAGATCTACCATAGGCCTGGAGAGGCTTTCGGCCTGAGTTCTGATTTCAACAGAGTGTAAAGTTTGAAGGTATTTGGACCTGGAAAACATACCGGCTACATTTGCTGTAACCAAAGAATGCAAACAGCACTTTCAGAAGTTAAAGTAATATATTTGCAAGCTATTTTTCATTTTTTACATTTATATTATGAGCACTTTTACTTTATTTTTTAACCCTTGTATAAATATCTTTAATGTCATGTTTACAGCTCTTATGGGCGTCATAATAATGATAATAATAATTTTTTGCATTTATATAGTGCTTTTCTCACTACTCAAAGTGCTCAGTAATTGCAGGTTAAAAGCCCTGCTCAAGGGCCCAACAGAGCAGAGTCCCTTTTGGCATTTACGGGATTCGAACCGGCAACCTTCGATTGCCAGTGCAGTTCCCCAGCCTCAGAGCCACCACTCTGCCTATGATATGATACAATGTAAACACAGTTTCCTACGTATGTCCCATTCATTTCATCTGCAACAGTTTACTACCAAAAATATGACAAAATATTATAAAATGATTTTATTAAGATCATTTATTCATCTGAAATGTATAGGGTCAATAGTGACCCTGAATACGGTAAAGCGTAAGTATTAATATTTGCACATTTTAAATGCGGTGTTTGTAAACTGTACTCGACCAAAACAATATCCGTCTATTTTGTATGTTCATTACACATTTCTATCTTGTTACATTTTAGGTAGGCATTCATGAGTTTAGAGAAGTATGAGATAAGAAAAGAAACGACTCAAGCCATATCAGTACAGTAAGCTCTTGAAAGAACCCCTGTCATTGATAGCAGATTACGAGTCCGAGAGAGATGCACTGCAGAGGGATACTTCTGATGCCATCAGGTCATGAATGCTGGGGGCAGGAAATTGTTTTGGGACAGAGTTCAAATAAGCAGGTCGATAATGAAGGTGAAGGGGCAAGTGGCTGTAGCAGCGGCACTGAGTGAAACCGCATAAGCCATGTCACCTGAAACTGCTTCTTAGAGAAGAGAAAGTGAACAAAAAAAACAAAGAAGGTGAGACATATGCTCAGTGTCACTGGACTACAAAACAGGTGACGGCTACAATGTGTGCCGTGAGCCACATTGCAATGATCACAAAAATGTAATTGTAGTTTGGAATTATTGTGCTGAGTAGCAGACTGTGTGTAATAATATATAAAAGTAATTAAATATTAAAAATTTGTTTAAAGTAGTAAGTGTTCAGGGAAGAGCTTTTAATAAAAGTTTGGACAGTCATGATTACCTAAGGACTGATTTTTATATATATATGCCCCAAATATACACACTTTATTTCCTTAATACGACATACAGCACCACAATGCCTTATCCGGCAAACTCAGTCTCTTTCACCTTTCTAACTCTTCAGCCACCTTCTCTTCCTCCTCCTCAGGCTCCTGTCTTCTCCCTCCCGACTCTCACCTCGAGTGGAATGTGGTGGCCTCCTTTATACAGCACCCTTGAAGTGCTCCAGGTGTTTCTTGATTAACATCCGGCAGCACTTCCGGGTGTGGCGGAAGTGCTGCACATGGACTCCGCTCCTCTTCTGGCAGCACTTCCTGTTGTGGCGGAAGTGCTGTCGACCACCATTCTGGAGCTGTCCAGGTGCCCCCTCGCGGTGGCCACATCCTCCCACAGGGTTGAGCGTCCTGGCTCCATGGCTCCCATGCAACCCAGGAAGGCTGCCCTCTCACGTTCTGGGGAAAATACTGCCCCTCTCCCGGCCCTTCTCGTCTCCCGGTGTCCCAGTGGGGCAATGGCCTCGGACATCTGTCACAATATATATATGTATGTATATGTATATATATGTATATATATGTATATATTGTAAAAGACGAATCAGGACACAACATAAAGTTTTGGGGTTTCCGGCCCCGTATACTGTACAATTCTCTACAGTCAAAATACATAAACAAAAGTTTCTATGTATGCACGACTATTGATTCATGCCGTCGGCGGCCATTTTATGAAGGAGGAGCCGGAAGTGGAGGTATGCTGGGAAGGAACCGTGGGGGAAGATGGGATCGATGACGTCAGTAACAATGGAGGAGGAAGGGCGGAAGTAACGTACTGCGGGCAAACCCGGCTTATGGTGGCGGAGCGTCTTTTTTTTTCTGTAAGAAAGCAAAGGAAAAAGGTTAGTACCCCGCCATTCCCTGCCGGCGATTGTCTTCCCAAGTGTGTTAATATCCGTCCGCGGTCTCCTACTTGCGCGCGTGTGACACAATATATATATATATGTACCGTATATGTATATATGTATATGTATATATATATATATGTATATATACATATATGTGTATATAGTAAATATATCAGGATCTCTAAAGATGCTATTCTCATATATACAAGATTTACATTTATTTTTATCACTGTGTGCACCTTACATTTATTTGTGTTTTATTTTCTTTTCCATTTATTTAATTTTAATACTAGGGTGTTGTACTATGTTAGCCATTATGAATGTAGTGAGAAGTCAAGCAAAATGACACCTTTTATTGTCTAACTAAAAAGATTACAATATGCAAGGGGCCTGAGTTTCCTTCGAAAGCTTGCATATTGTAATCATTTTAGTTATTTAATTTTAAAATTGTTTATTCAATTATTGTTTTTTATTGTATTTAGTATGCTTTATTTATATAAACCTGCGGTTTCCTGCCTTGCACCCTGTATTGGCTGGGATTGGCTCCAGCACAGCCCCTTGACTCTGTAGTTAGGATATAGCGAGTTGGATGATGGATGGATGGATATTTATATAAACTGTTTTTCACAAAACTAAAATAAAGGATTTCTGTTTATTAAATTCTCCTTGTTAATCATTATAATGGATGCCACAGTTGGGTTCGTGTCCCAACCAGGGCTGAACTTGGCCAGGAGGACAAAGGGATATGATTACTGCTAAATATGTTCTCCTCCAATACACTAGATGGCAGCAGCCCTGGGGTTTGATAGCCATTCAGATACACTCAGGGCATGCTGGGAAGTGGAGTTGCGGAGTGCAGTCCTGTCAGGTTAAGTGGGTACAACCAGGGGGAGTCACAGATAAAATAAGCGGCTTATTCTCATTGAGGTGAGCCAGAACTGGTAGACAACACTCACCTAGGAGGAGTTGAGGAGAAAGAAGAGAAAGAGTTTGCTTTGCTGTAGTTTGAACAGAAGAAACTTGTTAAAGGTACTTTATTAAATAAAAGTAGGTACTTGAACCCGGGACACTATTTGTAAGGTTGTGTTCAAGGTTTGGGGGCTGTTGTTATGCCCTCTATTGATAAAATGTTATTGATTTAGATTTTATACTAAGATTATGGTAATAAATTTTACAATGTCAAAACTCAAGGGAGGGGAGAGCTGGAGGGCCCAATGGAGTCTTTGGCCCCCTGAGTCTCCAGAATCGCCTCTGTCTGTAGCCAGTGACATGGCTTCAGAAGTTGCACCAGTATGCAACACACATGATACAGTTTAAGAGCTCATCTTAGATTTTGGCTAGTGGAGATAAAGCTCTTGATTCAAAAACCCCTGTTTCTTTGAACTTCATCATTTTCTATGATCTTGTTTCCAGTTTAGCAATTTAGTTTTGTAGCAGGTTTGATTGACTTTCCAGTTTTCACCTTCGCCACCTTTTTCTTGACCACATGTTTTTCCTGGTCCTTTACTTTCTTTCTGTACCCTTTCGGCCTTCTTTTTTTTTCCTCATTATGACTTGAATTTATTTGAGAATAATTCAAAGCCTGCAATAGACTAGCGCCCTGTCCAGGGTTTGTTCCTGCCTTGCACCCAATGCTAATGAGGTTGGGCTCCACCTCCTTTCCTACAACACTGGTCTGGATTAAGCGAGTTAGAAGATGGCATGGCAATTCAAAGCTAGGACACCAGCTGCAGAATGTCACTTCTTAAATAGAGGCAGTGCGATGACATCATGCTTCTTAAGGTTGGCAGTCATGTGGCATGCAACAAGTATGGTAACTATAAACAACAGGGCCACAATCAGAAAGTCACATACAAGGTCATTGCACATACAACAAAAAAATCCAAATAGTACCCTGATGATATTATTAAAAGAACAATTAAAATAAAAATAATAATCAGGTGAAAGAACAGTTAATGATAACTGTACCCCTCACCCTGGTTGATTAAAAGTTACATTGAAGGTGTGGCCTATGGCTGGCTGGTCATCCCGGCCAATACCCCCAGGCCGCCAGATAGAGCCCTCCCTGCTGCATGGAGGTGCCCCGAAGACCAGCAGGGAATTGTGGACAGTGGAGTTTTCATCCACAGCCCTGCTGGATACCCCAGGGGCCCCTAGATGGAACTGCAGGGAGGAGCAAAGAATATTATTTGCCCCACGCCCTGGAAGTACATCCGAATCACATGGACAAGGGGAATGACGTGCTTCCGGGGTGAAGAAAAAGAAGAGTTTTGATCTGACCTGGAGGTGCTAAGAAGTCACATGGACTGAGGGTTCAGAAGCACTTCCGGGTCACAGACTATAAAAGGACTGTAGCAGCTCCCAGACAGGGAGCTGAGCTGGGTGGTAGGAGGGTAACGCGTCTGGGAGTGGTGGAAAGTTTATTATTAGTGTGGTTATTGTGTATTTTAATGAGTATTGTGGAGGAGAGGGTGCTTTATGCACTGTTGTTAATAAATATAGTCTACTTTTGGACTTTTATCTGGTGTCTGGAGTCTTGGACAGGGGTTCGTGGGAGCTCTCACAAAGGCCATATGTGAAATAAGCAGTTTTCATAATAAACCTGAGGAGCTATCATGGAGGTCTTCTTTTCTACAATGACTTTTTTAAATCACTCCATTCCCAAATTAGTTTTTCTCTCAAATCTCAGAAATGAGCATGTTTGGTTGATTGCTGAATCTAAAGCTGCCCGTCATCAGTTGGCATAGGAAGGAGCATGATTAAATGTGCTTTGGGGTAAACTGTTGCCCCCTTTAGTGTTATAAAACAGTGCTAAAGTATGTAATATCATCTACTGTTGAGTTCTGCTCTCGGCCTATAATATTTCTGTTGCACTATTGTATTGTATTGTGGATTACTTGTGTTCTGTTCTGTGTATTGTATTGTATTGACCCGCCCTCTTTTTGACACCCACTGCACGTCCAACCTGCCTGGAAAGGGGTCCCTTTTTGAACTGCCTTTCCCAAGGTTTTTTCCATTTTTTCCCCACTAGGGTTTTTTGGGAGTCTTTCCTTGTCTTCTTAGAGAGTCAAGGCTGGGGGGCTGTCAAAAGGCAGGGCCTGTTAAAGTACATTACAACACTCCTTGTGAGATTTTCGGCTATACAAAAATAAATTGTATTGTTTATAAAATATTTTGAAAAGCATTGGCCATGTAGCAATGGTTGGTTAGTTAGTTACACTTATGTAGAGCTTATCTAACCCACTCAAAGTGCTTTTACATTGACAGTGGGGGGCCATTTCAGCCACCACCAATGTGTAGCATCCATCCATGTTTGTGCCAGTTAGCTCACCACACATTAATTATTAGGTAGTGAAGGGGTGAGAGATAGTTAGCCAGTAAGAAACAGGAGATTATTATGGGTCAGAATAATCAAGCCGTGGTGGGCAATTTAGCAAGGACATCGGGGTACCCCCTACTCTACTCAAAGGGATTGTTTATGACCTCAGTGAGTCAGGACCTGGGTTTTACGTCTCATCTAAAGGATGTTTTTTTTCAGCACAGTGTCCCCCGTCACTCTACTGGGGTGTTGGAATCCACACACAGGCCACAGGGTGAGAAACCCTTTCGAAAGTCTCACCAGCAGCTTTTCCTGGATCATCTCCATCTCCAAGTACTAAACGGACCAAACATGGTTAACTTCAGGTGGATTACCTCTGTAAACTGCAAAACCCATTATGGAAAATGAAAGGATATCAAAGAATTTCTAATTCTTTTGTCTAAGGTTGAACAAGTACATCATTTAAAGCTCCGCCAGCAGTTTACAGAGGTAATCCACCTGAAGTTAACCATGTTTGGTCCGTTTAACTTCAGGTGGATTACCTCTGTAAACTGCTGGTGGAGCTTTAAATGATGTACTTGTTCAACCTTAGACCAAAGAATTAGAAATCTTGGATTCTTCAATATCCTTTCATTTTCCATAATAGGATTTGCTGGGAACCTCAACAGCATCGAGTGCAAGGCCTTCACTCAACCTGAATGAGTTAATGATCTTGCAAACGTTTACCGTATAGTAGGCCATTTTAAATGTGCCATCAAATTGAAATGCAACTACTGTTTAGGACAGTAGTTCTCAAACTGTGGGGCGGGCCCCCCTTGGGGGGCGCGAAGTAACAAAAAGGGGGGCGTGAAGATGTGAAAAAAAGAAAAGAAGAATCGAAAATATGAAAAATACATCTATTGAAACCAAAACAAATTAACTTAAACTACATTCTGATACTAGAAAAATAAATCTAGAGTTAGATAAATGTCGATAAAAGTTAAGTAGGTATAATAAAATATGCATCTATGATACATCATTAATTAAAAAAGAACAAATTGGTATTAGTGGGCTCCTTTCAAAAAAAGCCTTAGGGGGGCGCGATTAAAACTGTTATGAAAACTCAGGTCGCAAATACTTTAAGGTTGAGAATCGCTGGTTTAGGATAAGAGGGGAATCTGCAGGACCTGAGAGAATAAATAAATAAATAAATGGATACAGTTACAACATGCACATATCACACCAGTGGTAACTGGTTTGGAATTTGGACCCTGGTCAAATGACTTTGCCAATCAGAAAGTCACTTCACACTAACATACAGTAAAATGGGAAATTGTCATGCGGGATACGGTGAAAATCACACAGGTAGAGAAGTTAACACCCATGTCCCAGCAGCAGGGTGTGAGTTTGCATGGTATTATCGCTTCTTTTTTATTTCAGCCCCACTAGACCCATCGGTCATGTTTACTGAAATCTCTTCATGACACCTTGCTTGCTCTCGCTCAACAGGCTTTTTATTTCCTAAGGCTGACGGCAGTGCTCAAGCATTTGCTAGGCGGCTAATTGCTTTGCTGTGAGGAATTTTCACCTCTGATGTTAAAAGTCATCACCCCATTATAATAATTTAATGATAATTTTGCTTAGTTATAAGAAATCCGAGTTTATACACTTCCTAAAATTACTGTCGGAGCAAATCCGGAGGGAAGTTCAGCAGCAGCCTGGGTAGAGGCATGATGGGAAATCGATGATTGTCTGGCATCGCAATTCAAGCTGGGCCTTCATTAAAATCTGCCTTGTGTTTCCATCTCTCCTCTAAACAGCTGGAGTATCAAATATTCTTTAAATTCTTTGTTAGTTCAGATGCACAACGGTGGCGCAGTGGTAACGCTCCTGCCTGACAGAATGGAGACCAGGATTCACGTCCCGGGTCCTCCCTAAGGTTGAGTTTGCATGTTCCCTCTGGGTGCACAGTCCAAAAACAGGCAGGTTAGGTGAATTGGTGATCCCAGGTTGGCCCTAGTGTATGTGGTTGGGGTGTGTGGGCATCCTCTGCAGGGTTTATTCCTGCTTTGCGTCCTATGATGGCAGGGATAGGCTCTAGCAGAACCCTATGACCCTGTTCAAGACTAAGCAGATTAGAGAATGACTGACTCACAATGCATTGTTTTATTCTGATGTTATAGAATACTTCAACCCCAGAGTATTGTTCTTCTGTTGGGCATGTAACTACCATTCTGTTAGATTTTCCCTAAATATCTGCCCAATGCCATTGTCCTCCAAGGGACCTGGATTTTGGAGAGTCTAGGTGAATATGATGGAGCTGAATGGCCTGTTCTTGTCATAACTTTTCTATTGTTGTAATCTTTACTTACTGTGCTTAGGTTGCTTGTTCTGACCTGTGTGTGTGTGCATTAGGCTTTGTAGTCTAAATTGGCCTTTATGAGTGGGTTTGGGTATGTGCCAGTGTATACCTTCTGATTAACTTGCTTCACTTTAAGGGTTCAACCTGCCATATGTCTGATGATCCCTGCATAGGCATATATTCCCCATGACCTTGTAAGCAGGTTAAGTGGACGGTCAGATATATTTGGTAAATATCTGCAGTGTGACTAGGGCTACTGTCAAAAACAAAGTAATTGAAGAATACGAAAAAGTGTATTAAATAGAAAAAAGGAAAAGTATTGATTAACAATTAACACAATAGTTATAAATAACATATACAGTACTGTGGATACAAGGTCAGTCTGTCATTTTCTAACCTGCTTTTTCCTAAACAGGGTCGCGTGGGGTTCTGGAGCCCATCCCAGCTAGCATTGGCCACAAGGCAGGAACAAACCCTGAACAGGGTGCCTGTCCATCATAGGGCAAACACACACACTCACCCAACAAACACCAGGGCCAATTTAGTATCGCCAATCCACCTAACCTTCTCTGGTTTCCTCCCACCGTCCAAAGATATGCAGGTTAGGTGAACTGGTGACACTAAATTAGCCTCAGTATGTGTATAGTGTCTGGGTTTGGGTGTTCACCATGTATTCACCCTTGAATTTACTTGAGAACAATTCACAAATACTTGATTGTATCATGGAGCTGGGTGAGTCACCCATGATCATTTCATGGGGGGGGTGGTGGTATATCCCCATCCCCCTTGGTTCTTTCGATGTGCAGATACTCCATTGTTTCATTAATCGGAGCAGTTGGTGGAAAGGTCCCTTGCCATAATGGACCCCTGGGTACGCAGCAAGAAGGCACTGATAGTCAAGAGTCACCATTAATAAATTAATCCAAGTTGGACATCTTTTATTATAATAAGCCTGAGGCAGTAAGCTACATGCAGTAATCAAAACAAATGCTTTAAACAACAAAGCAGCGGTCTTACATGAGATTAAGTTAATTTATGTAAAACAGTCAAGAAGCATTTTAGTTTACACCAATCATCATATAGATAAATGGTATATTCTTCTAACATACCTACAGTATGTCTTAATATTACCTAAGGGTCCCAAAAATGGGTAACATTTTAGAGGTCTTTGGCACCCTTTCATCAACTCCTTTAAATTTCTGCTTTGAAACCATACTCTCCCTGGAACCCAAAGAGTTTGGCTTTCTGGTTGGCTACCCTGGCAGTCTTGTGAATAATGCTGCCCAGCTGACAGTTGGCATTGTTTGTAGTCAGACTATGGTGTTATCTGATCGTCTTCTAACCTTTGACTTTTGTTCTTGATTAATGATAATGATTTATGAAAGTACTTTCATCTACTGTATCTGTCGCTTTCTTATTATTCTGGTCCAAGAATTTCACCAGTAGATCATGCTGGAGGTGAAATCATGGCCCAGGATCAGGAAATGCACAAACCAGAACCAGGAAAGTGTTCTCTGTGCAATGAATAACTCTGATGGCTGTTGAAATGATCACCATGTGGGTGTTCTTTTACAATTTGGAGTTATTCAATATTGCAGTTCTTAAAAATTATTCAATATTATTTACAATAATAATACAGTATTTAAAATTATCCAGTTATCAAAATTGCATTTATTCTCAATTGGTGTGGTTGATACTATTTAAAATGATAACTGTAACTAATATTCCCCCCAAAAATCATTTTGGCCTTGTTTCAATGGTGTTTTCCCCATCGTAGGTATGATCATAAAAATCTACAATACTTCTGTGTTTTAATATTCTTGGCTCATGAAAAACTTGAAAACTCCTATTTTGGTACATTGGGCTCCAATGAATGGTCTTTGGGGTTATTGAAATGGCCGAACTTCTTCTTCAGTTAATAGCAGCTAGGGATTATCTAAGATTGGGTTTCCATTATGGCACACATAGTGGTTTGCTTGATGACTATAAACACGTTTTTTTCTTTTGGATTCCAATGGCATTATTTTTATTATTATTCTGTTTTAGGGATGGGCCTGTGCTTATGCATACAGGTTTGCTTTGTGTACAAAGCTGTGCCCACGCCCTGCCAGCTTTTCTTCCTACAAAATTAGGATTAACACCGCAAAGGTGGCAAAAACCTGTTAATGGTAAACTTACCATTTTAAGATGAGCGTTCAGAGTATTAAATCATGACGTGATTATAATATTAATTAAAAACGCTGAGGTGGGCTTGGGCTCCACATTTAGCCCCTCCTTTACCTGCATTTTGTTCCTGGCCCCTCCTCTTAGTGCCTGTTGCTATGCAATGTTAATCATCCTTCAGTCTGTGATCAGAATGGGCATTGCCAATTATAGAGGGAGCCAGACTTTGTCCTTGCAGAATTCTGTAGTTTGGGGCTCCAAAGAGCTTATTTGAGTGTTTTGACTGACTATGAATTTTTGGTTATTTTAAAATTCTGGCCCAATTTATTGCTTTTGTTACCATTGTCTGATTTGCGTGCATGATGGTGTAGTGGTAGCAGTTCTGCCTTGCAAGGAGGAGACCAGGGGTCACGTCCAGGGTGCTAACTGCATGGGGTTTGCATGTTCTCCCTGTATCTCCATGGGTTTCCTTCCATAGTCCAAAGACGGGCATTTTGGCAGTGCTAAATTGACCCTTGATACAGTATGTATGTTTGTGTGTGAGCAGCTTCACTCTGAGATGACTAATGGAGATTGGCTACTCTGGATAAGCAGGTCTAGGAAATGCATGGATATATGGGAAAAGAAAGGCATGTGAGTAAAAAATAAAGACAGTTACATATGAAAATTTCGATAGTGCTGGGGGTTTTGTGTTAAAATTTAAAGTGCCAGGTGTTTACTTTGCATTCAACCTCTTGACTTTCAGAAAGCATTTGATATGGCGCCACATGAGAGGTTGGGCATCAGACAAGTGGGAGTTCAGGGTAAATGGTGGAAAATTGGCTCAGACACAGGAAGCACAGGGCGATGGTGTGAATCAAATCAGAATTGGCCGATGTTAAGAGTGGCGTTTCACAGGGGTCAGTGCTAGGGGCTGCTACTGTTTTTAATATATATAAATGATTTGGATAAAAATGTAAGTAACAAGCTGGGTAAGTTTGCAGATGATACCAAGTTAGGTGGATTAGCAGATAATCTCGAATCCGTTAAATCATCATAGAGGGACTTGGACAGCATGCAGGCTTGGACAGACTTGTGGCAAATGAAATTTAATATCAGTAAATGTAAAGTATTACACATAGGAAGTAAAAAAGTTAGGGAGGTCTGAGAATCGAGAGTACACCTTATGAGAAGGATTTAGGAGTCGTAGTGGACTCTACGCTATCAACTGTCAGACAGTGTGCAGAGGCCATTAAGAAGGCTAACAGAATGTCAGGTTATATAGCACCTTGATGTGTGGAGTACAAGTCACAGGAGGTTCTGCTCAAGCTTTATATGTCACTGGTGAGGCCTCATGTGGAGTACTGGGTGCAGTTTTGGTCTCCAGGCTACAAAAAGGACATTAGGGTTAGGGTTAATGACATAGAACATTAGGAAGTTTTTCTTTACACAGAGATCCACAGGCACATGGAATATGTGACTAAGTAGTGTAGTGGACAGTAGGAATTTAGGGACTTTCAAAACTTGACTTGATGTTTTTTTAGAAGAATTAAGTGGACAGGAGTGACAGGCTTTGTTGAGCTGAACGGCCTGTTTTCATCCAGATTGTTCTAATGTTCTAATAGTAATAACAGCTGTGAGAGGGCGAGGTGGGCTGACACAACGGTTTGTATGTCTAAGTCTCCACTCATCCAATGTTTTTTTGTGCAATTTTATAGAATTATGTTTTTTTTTAACCTCAGTATGATATTGGGTGCTACCTTAATGTCTGAAATGAAGCCCATCATCTGACTTCAGTGTTGAATTAAGTGCCCAGCAACCATACTTGAGGAAACGTACACCCTTAAAAATAAAGGGGCCACAGAAGTTCTTCATCCAGAGAACCACAGACACTTGGAATAAGCTACCAAGTAGTGTGGTAGACAGCAGGATTTTCACAGGAGCTTTGTTGGGCTGAATGGCCTGCTCTTGCCTGGATTGTCCCAGTGTTCTAATGTGTGGAGTACAAGTCAAAGGGGGGGTTCCACTGAAGCTTTATAATGCACTGGTTAGACCTCAGCTGGAGTACTGTGCCTAGTTTTGGTTTCTATATTACAAAAAAGATGTAGCAGTGCTAGAGAAAGTCCAGAGGCTGATTCTAGGACTGCAGGGAATGAATTCTGAGGAAATATTAAAAGAGCTTTTGGTTTAAGCAGAGACAGGAGATATGATTGCAGCTTCTTAAATTATGAACAGAAGTAGTCCAGTGGATCAAGACTGTTAGTTTAAAATGAATTCTTTAAGAACACTGGGGCACAACTGGAAACTTGTTAAGGGAAATTTCGCACAAACATTAGGACGTTTTCTTCACACAGAGAACCATAAACACATGGGATTAGTAACCAAGTTGTGTGGTAAACAGAAGGACTTTTGGGACCATCAGAACCTGATATGGTGTTATTCTTTGAGTAATTAAGTGGATCGAGAAGTGGATGGTGTTCTTTGTTGGGCTGAATGGCCAGTTCTTGTCTAAACTTTTCTAATGTTCTAATGCTTTCATCATCTGAGCAATGTGCACAAGCAATTAAAAAGTGTAGTAAAACGTTAGGTTATATCATTAAAACTGTTGACTATCAATCAAGGAACATTATGCTCAGACTATACTGTATAATGCACAAGTGAGATCGCATCTGGAGTGTTGTGTGCAGTTCTGGTCACCACGCTAGAAGAAAGACATAGCAGCATTTGAAGCTGTTCAGAGGAGAGCAACCAAGTTCATCTCAGGACTTGAGATCATGTCAACTGTGACAAACTCAATGACATAAATATTTATATTCTCAAGCAAAGGCGAATATTCTTGAACCTAACCAAAGTCTTCAGTATCCTCAAAGGCATTGATAAACTAGATCCAACAGAATTCTCTCAGCTTAATGGTGAATTACATACCACACAAGTGGAAATTAAGGAGAAGTGAATTTAGGACTTAAGCCAGGAGGCATCTCCTTACACAAAGAGTTCTGGGAATCTGGAACAAACTACCGAGACATGGAGTTGAAGAAGAAACCTCAACAGCCTTTAAGAAGATCTGGATGAGATATCGGGACAGCTTAGTGATTAGCTAAAAAAAACAGGCTTGATGGATTAAATGATCTCTTCTTGTTTGTCAAATTTTATACGTTCTTATGCTCCAAAATGTCCATTCTGACCTACTTTATGATCAAATATTAAGTGTGACAAACTATATATAATTCACATAAAATAACAACCACTTTCTTAGCAAAGTTTCAAAATGGTGCAAGTGACCCCCACAGCAAAGCCTTCTTTAGTTGACAGACATGCATAATCTCTAGTGTCTTATGTTTATATTTTTAAAATCTGATCGCCTTGCTTTTTTACGCTTTTACATTCCAACCTGGTTGCTCAGCTTTGTTATATGGGTTGGAGACGGTGGCACTGACCAGAAGGCAGGAGACCAAGCTGGAGGTGGCAGAGTTAAAGATGCTAAGATTTGCATTGGGTGTGACGAGAATGGACTGGATTAGAAATGAGGACATTAGAGGATCAGCTTAGGTTGGACAGTTAGGAGTCAAAGTCAGAGAGGCAAGATTGCGTTGGTTTGGACATGTGCAGAGGAGAGATGCTGGATATACTGGGAGAAGGATGTTAAGGATAGAGCTGCCAGGGAAGAGGAAAAGAGGAAGGCCTAAGAGAAGTTTTATGGATGTGGTGAGAGAGAACATGCAGATGATGGGTGTAACGGAGGAAGATCTAGAGGACAGAAAGATATGGAACAAGATGATCCGCTGTGGCAACCCCTAATGGGAGCAGCTGAAAGAAGAAGACATTCCATCCTGGTCGCTGGATTCACTCCTTTCTGTTAATTTCTTCATCCCCAGTAAAGCAGTTCACCTTTCTTTACATTTTCAGTTTTTCCTATTTGGTGTGGCAGCTTCTAACTCAGAACGAATGAAGCCGGGCAGGCTCAGTTCCTGTGCAAGCCTGTGTAGTGACTCATACTGTGCTGTTGTTCATTCAGTGTTCTGTATGTTGATTTTATGTTACTCAGACTAGAAAAAGCAGTTTCCTTTTATTTGTTTAGCCAGCACTTTTTTTCAGAGAGCTTTAAAACTCAAACGTGCAGAGTGTAATTGTTAGCTTCTGCAGAGAGCACACTGACATATGAAGTGACTTGCTCTCTTTCCCTTTACACGACTCTTTTCGGTGGCTTGTTACCCTTAAAAGGACTGCTAGCTGTTTCAGGCTTGCCCCTTTTAGGGACCCTTGCCACTGGGCAAGGTGAACCATTGTGCTTTCGGACAGCAGTCCAGCACTGTAGTCCATAGGCCTCTCTGCTTGGATTAACTATGTGGACTGCATCCCTTAAGTGTCGAATTCTGAATACTGTGAGGTAAACTAATGATATGAAATGTGTTGCTGTCTTTGTAGAGGGGATTTCTAGGTGGGATGGTTGCTGATGATTTAACAGACACTATGAAAGCTGAGTTACTGTCTTTGATCAGGAAAAACTCGGATGTCTTTTCCTCACTGCCTGGACTTATTAAAACTTGCTAAACATAAAATTGTAACTGGGTCCGGTGTTAAGGTGCAAATACGGCCTTATTATATACTGGAGGCACGTGTGGTACATATATGGCATGGTGGTACATTTATTCCATCTTAGGTATGGTCTGTGTGGACCTTGCATGTTCCCCTTACATTTTTTTCCAGGTACTCCAGAAAACAGCAGAAAGACATGATGGCTGTGTTAAAACTGAAATTGTTTTCCGAACACATTTGAGTGTATCTGATGGATTTTTGGCCTGCTGATCACAAAAATCACCTTTAGATTTTCCTAACATGTATGTTTTCATTACATTTGGCTATAGTTGGGATTTACTGTTATGTTATACTAGCTGTGTAAGCCAGTGCTGTAAAAAGCCCAGGGTCCTTGAAACTACTGAAATCGTCAGAATAAAATGTAAAATGTAGAGATGTCAGGTAATTGAAAGGAACTACTCTGGGCATCTCTCTCCTAGGAGGTTTCGTTTTGCCGATGTGCTCTCCTCACTTGTGTATTGGTGGCTAAGCAAGTGACTCTATCTTCGGAGGTTTCATTTTGCCGACATGCTAGCCTCGCTTGCATATCCTCGTATCCTTACCCAGACTCCACCTCTCACTTCTGGGCTGGACAGACGCACACACACTTTTCCACGTGTAGATGTTTATATATAAGACTAGCTGTGCAAGCCTGTGCTGTAAAAAGCCCAGGCTCCTAGAAACTATAGAAATTGTCTGAAAAAAAATTGAAATGCAGCGTCGGTGGTTTCGTTTTGCGGATGTGCTCGGCCCTCCTTGTGTATCGGCAGCTGAGCGGGTTTCTCTCTCCTCTGAGGTTTTGTTATGTGGATGTGCGCGCCGCCCTTGTTTATCGGCAGATAAGTGGGTTTCTCTCTCCTCGGAGGTTTCGTTTCGCGGATGTGCTCGCCCACCTTGTCTATCGACAGCTAAGTGGGTTTGTCTCTCCTCTGAGGTTTCGTTTTGCCGATGTGCTCGCCTTGCTTGTGTAGCAGCAGCTAAGCGAGTTTGTCTTTCGTCAGCGGTTTCACTTTGGTGACGGAGTCATTTTCTTTCAGCTTCATGCTATAGCCTTGCACTTCTTTCTTCTTCTGACTTGTTAACTTGGGCTGTCTTCCCAGCTCTTTGAGCTTCATGCTGTAGCCTCGCACTTCTGGGCCAGACAGACAGACATGCACACTTCCATGCATAAACGTTTATATTTAAGAAGAACAGATATAAGTACAAAAGCTACAAGTGGAACATCACTGGTGACCTATAGACCTATAGTGGTGCCGAGTGCTACTCTTTTAATGGCTCTTTTTAGGTGTTTCGCTATCCTTAAACGGACTGCTCGCCATTACAGACTTGCCGCTTTTATAGGACATACGGAACACCAGTTCATACAATGGGTGACCCATACCGGGATGATGCTGTATGTCAGTGCCATTACAGTGTTAAGAATTCTGAATGTTATTTCCATTACTATTATTGAAAACATTGTTAAAGTTTGACTTGTTTAAAACAGGTCCACTTACCTAATCATATAGTATGGCTGCTTGTGTGTGTTTTTTAATGTAATGGGACTCTTTAGCACGACCGTCCGATTTGCAGTACAGTACCTCCTTCATATTTGCGGGGATCTTCTGCCCCTAGCACTCTTGAATGGGAAGGTGTTGCTGTACTGCGAATGTGACAGCCATGTTAAAGAGTCCCATTACATTAAAAAGAACAGGCCACTCTAGTGGGTTGCAGTGCAGAAGAGTGAGCCACATTAACAAATTGTCAGCCCAATGGAGATATTTTGGCCTTCTCTGCATATTACATTTTGTGAAGTGATGGACAAAGGAAGGTGTTTCCATGAATACCTAGTGCCATGATTAAGGAAGGCTTTTTTGTTGGTCCACGTATTGGACATGCCATCAATGATAAGTTGCTCAGGATGTATGGAAGGCATCCAAGGTTGGTGTTCTGAATTTTCTTGGCAACTGCGGTAGTAGAGTGAAGTACTGTACCGTGTTAGCCATTTTATGGATGCAATAGAAAGTGAAGCAAAATGACACCTTTTATTGGCTAACCTTTGGTTGCCCATCCTGCCCATGTGGCATTTACAAACTCCCATTTATGGATTCCTTTAAATAAAAAAGACTACATTTTAGCCCCAAGCTTTTGTACAGGGTGGTCCAGATCTAATTATGCAGATCCAGATCGTCTGGATGGCTTTGATTTTTGCTGGGACGATTCCAGTTCGGCGCGAAGACGATTCTTCATGTCGTCAGTTCGCACACTTCTCGATGGTCCGGGATTTTTTGGGTGATTTTCTATGTAATAAACTTAATAAGTTATAGCGTAATGAAAATTGCATAATTAGATCTGGACCACCCTATATTTAGCAAGTGAAATCCTGACCCTTTCATTTTGGATGACCTTTGGACCTTGAATTTTAACACACCCACAAAACATTATGCATTATTTTATACTTTTGTATATGAGTCAGTTTAATGCATTTTTCTCTCAAAAATGATGACGAATACTAAGAATGCAATCCCAGCCTTTGAACTTTACTGCCACTTCTGAAATTCTGAATGCAGCAGCACAAGCTGTGAGTTGGAAAAAATCCCACTGAGGTCAAACTAGCACATCGTGTTTCCAGCATCGTGTCGATTTCAGTTTTTGGCTTGCTTATACATCTGACAACTAGCTTGCTCCATGCATTCCCTAAACTTTCCGCAAACACAGGTATATTGTCTGTACACTTGTGCTATCCATCAGCATCAAACAGTTGCCAGAAATCTGCCGTATTGACCACTGAATGCAGCAGGCAAAGAACAAAATGAACAACTCTCAGTGTTTTGACTTAACCTGCCAAATGCAGCAGGCCGTAACAGCCAGTGATTATCTGGCACTTGTCGACATTGTTTGACTCTCAGTGACATTGGACATTTGCGCACTGTACTGTCAAACCACTTAGCAAGATAGAACTCACAAAGGACAATGCCTCAGTTTTTTTTTATAGTTTTAGGTGGATAAATGTGGCACGTTAGAACCTACAGATTGCAACATCTTTTGTATGGCACAATTGAATGTAATTTAAATGCAACCACAGCCACGGGGCTGCGTTCTGAATTACCGTATTTACTCATGTACCATGCGCCCTCGTGTAAAACCCTAATTTTTACAAAGAAAATCGCAAAAAAGTTTTGCCCCGTGTATGACGCGCGTTGTGATTGTATAGGGAGCGTTTAGAGAGAGAGAGAGAGAGAGAGCTGTCGAGCGAGAGAGCGCGACTGAGTGAGCAAGAGAGAGAGAGCACGAGTGTGCGAGCAAGCGAGCGAGAGAGAGAGGGCGCGAGCAAGAGAGCCCAAGCAGAAGAAGTAAACATTACAGAATTACATTTCCTCGTGTATGACGCACACCTGATTTTCTAATTCAAATTTTCGGGAAAAAATTTGCACGTGGTACACGTGTAAATACGGTATTTTCAAATTCAGTACTTCATAGTTGGCCACCGTCTGTTCCATTGAACTGCTTAATGTAACAGGCCAAAACTAACCAAGTTAAACTTCCGAGTTGTGTTAAACTGGATAGCCTCAATAATATTATGTTTAACCCTGGGAAAACGTGCCAAAAATGTTTAATTGTTTTCAATAAGAAAAAATATTATTATTAGAATAATCCAGATGAGAACAGACAATTCAGCCCAACAAAGCTTGCCAGTCCTAGCTACGTAATTCTACTAAAATAACATCAAGTCGACATTTTGAAAGTCCCTTAAGTCCTATTGTCCACCACACTACTTGGTCACTTACTCCAAGTGCCTGTGATTCTCTGTGTGAAGAAAAACTTCCTAATGTTTGTGCAAAATTTACCCTTAACAAGTTTCCAACACTGTGGCCCTGTGTTCTTGCTGAGAGAATTCTGCTGGATCTACTTTATCAGTGCCTTTTCAGGATATTGAAGACTCGGGTTAGGTCCCAAAACATTTTCATCTGCTTGAGAATCTTCTTCCTCTTTTGGCTGCTCCCATTAGGGATTGGTTTGGCAATATTTTACACCGGATGCCCTTCCTGAGAATAAACAGGTTTAATTCCCTGAACTTGTCATGTTCTTAAATGCTGCTATGTCTTTCTTCTAGCATGGTGACCCGAATTGCACACAATACTCCAGATACGATCTCATTTGTGTATTATAAAGCACCAGTAACGGCGGACTGCGCGATAACATGCAGTGAATACACTTGACTTACAGTTTTCATCCTCTTTCTCTTTACGTTTATCATTTGTTTGCTCAGAGGTTGATGCGCTTGCTGCTTCCTGAGCAGCTCTTCTTTACTCCACCCTAGCAGCCCGCTTCTTCTCTTCTTTTGTCGGCATCTTTTCTTGTTAAAATTGATTAAGTCAGTTTTTGTGTTGCAATTACTTTTTGTTTCTGTCTTGCACAGATGCTGCTGGAATGGGTGCATCCCCAAATTGATGGATGTAATCATTAAACATCCTTTTCACAGATAAGGTGCCCTTGGAATTTAATGGATGTTTCGGGCACATGCATCGCATCATGTGAAGTATAAACCTGGACTTAAGCGCGTTACTTTTCAGCTGACGATCTTGACTAGGGCTTATATTACAGAGCAGCCTGAAAATCATGCTAGGGCTTATTTTCGGAGTAGGTCTTATTTTTGGGGAAACACAGTATATATAGAGCAGGCACTATATAGCGGCACGGTGGTGAAGTGGTAGTGGTGCTGCTTCCCAGTAGGGACCCTAGTGTTCACATTCTGGGTCCTCCCTGCGTGGAGTTTGCATGTTCTCCCTGTGACTGCATGGATTTCCAGTTTCCTCTTGCAGTCCAAGGATCAAATCAAAGAAATAAATAAAAGCTCAAAAGTCCAAAGGTCAGATGGACTGGCCGGTGTGTGTGTGTGTGTCTTGTGTGTTCACCCTGTGATGTCCTGGGGATTGTTATGCTTGCTGGGATAGGCTGCAGCTCAGGATAAAGCAGGTTTAGAAAATGGATGGGATTGCCGGTTTTAATATGACATGTCTTTCATTTAAAGCTCTTGGAGTTTAGCTGTGGTTGCTGACAGTCTACAGTTTACAGAACAAACAAACAGGAGTGACATACATACTGTCCTACCAGAAATGCATCCGTCAGAACCCAGAGGTTACAAAAAACTGCAGGCAAGGAAAGTTAGAAGGGCGCCAGCTTGCCATTATTATTTATTTTTTTTTCTACAGAGAGGCGTTCCCATCCCGTTTCAGGGTGCTGCCCTTCATACTAGGAGCAGGTTTGCACTCGCCAATGTTTGTTACTGTACATCTGAGTCAGGGCGGGGTGCAGTGGGGTGGGGACGGCTAAGTTTTACTGGGCATCATGGGGTAGCACGCAAAAAGCAGGGCTGGCTGACAGCTTACTCGTGGCAGGCTAGGCTGCTGCCCAGGGAAGGCACAGAACACCGGGCCTGTCGGAGCTACATGCCATGCTTGAAAGTCTGCTCAGTTTTGTCTGATCGCAAGTTATATTTAGCTTTTCCTGCATTGAGGGGATGATGTGCTGTCATTAGGCACGAGGTGGAGCTGCCTCTGCTGACGAGGGAGGGGAGCTTGAAGGAGATTGGCCTGCTGGGCTGCAGGGGGAGTGTCCTCAAGCTGGGCTGTGCTGGAGCTGCTTTTCTGGGTAGGAAGACTCGTTCCATGGTGGACTGTAAGCAGCTGACTGACTCTGTGGACAGTTCTGGAGGATCATTGCTGTTGCAGTAAAGGCAGACGCTTTTGCAATGGTAAGCGTGAGTAACTTCTCATACTGGCATTGTTGTCTGAAGTTCCATATACTGATCACTTCTTAGGGCTGCTTGAACTACTTGCCTGAGGGAAGAGACTCCTCACGAAGCAGAGTTTAACAAAATGAAAACGGCACTTAGGGATTTGTCTAATCTAAGACCAGCTGGATGCCTGGGCACTCAGTGTCATCCTGTCAACACCCCTCACAACATGGCACAGTTGGTGACTAGGGAAGTTTCCAGTGTCCCCACTGGAAAGCTTGAGTTCCTGAAACTTTAAAGCATTCTGTGCAGGCGTGGGCTCACCCGTGTGCATGCAAGCTGGCCGAGGATTTAACCACAGAGAATCCCCAGAAACTTTATTGTTGCCAGATGTGTGGCACAAAGAAGCACCTCAGAGTCCTGCATTGAGAAACATTTGCGAAATCCTTTGACGTTTTATCTCTGACTGTAACTGCGTCTGTAAAGCTTTGAGTCTGTATGAAAAAAAAACACTGAGATTAGAAAATGGAAGGACAGATGAATCGCATGATGCCAACCTGTAATGCCTCACTATCAATCGCCCACCTAGAAATATGGCAAGAGGGAACAGTCACACTCATCTGGCCAGTTCAAAACGATCAACTAGCCTAAAATGTGTGTGGAGGAAATGGAAGTAGCCACGTAGACAGTGACAGGACTGTCTGCCTTCCTAATCACTGCACTAGTGCACCATCCCCTCTATCCATCCATTTCCTAACCTACTTATTTAGCTTAGAGTCGCTTAGAGTTAGCTTGTTGGTGCGCTCGGTGAGTGGTGCTATGTAATGTAAAGATTGATGGGTTCATTAAAAATCACAAATATGGTGTTGTTGGCTCCTTGTTAAATAAAGCAGGCAGGGTCACAGAATGGGGTTGGCATTTAGAATGAAACCAGCAACCTTGTGCTTTACAGTCCGTAGCCAGTAGGCCGTGCAGCATGGCTGAGTGCATTGTTTTCTCCTACTGTTGTCGGGGTGTTTTATTGGGATCTGCCTCTGAGGGTGCATGCTGTAAAAGGTGCTATATAGGCTACTGACATAAGCTAATATCACATTACATGTTTCAGCCATGGCGCGTATCAGACTTGCCGACTACGCTTGCTCATCTCTTTGCTAGATCGTATCAATTTGAATGATATGAATATCAATGGGAATGTCTAATTTACCAACTCTGTGCCAACCTCCCAGCACCCTTGTGCTTGCACTTACTTATTTGTGACAGCCAATAGCGTGCTGCTTTATGGAGCTGGTGATGTGCAAAGTTTGGCAAGTTTGGCCGCAGTCTCTGTCCTTGTTTTTCCTGTTCTGTTGTGGTCCATAAAACTCGAGTCATTGGACAGATTCTTCTTCTTTTCTGTTGTTTGGCCCAAAACGCTTGTATTACTTATTCCTCATCTTTCTATTCTGTGCATTATACTTATAGATTGATAGATAGATACTTTATTAAGCCCAATGAGCACTCATTGGCTGCTAGTTCTCATGCACACAGAGCCCACCCCAAAGACTAAAGACAGGGGCAAGTCGTGGACTGTTGGGTATGTTAAACTGGATGACTGGCTTTACGGATCGCACCGCCGACTCTCTAAAATTATGGAAATGAAGACTATGTTGTCAAATATGACATGGCCTGTAGGTCACAGAGGTCCTTATTGTTACTTTGGACGTTATCAACAAAATGTATGCTTATTAAAGTTTTATATTTCTTTATTTTGTTAACGCCTTTATCTCGGGTGGCCTACAATTGGTTACATTTCTTTGTTCAATTGCAGCAGAGGCAGGTGCAGTGACTTGCTCAGGGGCACAAAGTATCACTAGTGGGATCTGAACCCACAACCATAAGGTTTGAAGTCCAAAGCCTTAACCAGTACACCACTCTGCCTGCCTAGAGATTATCTTAGCCAAAACCCCTTTAGATCATGCCCATACTAGTGCAGTGTGGCTGTGGCTGGTGACCAGATGGAAGTAACTGGAGGCTTCATCAGTTGACATACAGCAGTGGCAGTGATAAGAAGCACACAGTGCATAGAACCACCTGGGAATTCCCTAAGGATTCTCCATTCATTTAGCAAAAAAAACTGCAGCTCCTCTTAGGGCTCGTTTATACTTAACGCTCAGAAGTGAAACACGCACTCATCATGGCTGCCACGCGCTACCAGCGTTCATTTGATGCGTCCTCTGAGCACTTCCTCAGAAATTAACGTGAGTACCAGCAAAAAGTTAGGAGGGCACAGTGTGATAAAAGTCAGAACGTGACGTTAGAGTCTCTGTTTACTATCTACATGTGACAGAAAGCCGCTTTGAGAATCCTCTGGGATCAACATGCGCACTTCGATATTTGATGAAAGGTTCGATGTGGTGGAGCAAAATGTCGACATATAAATACATTCGTGGTGCTTTTATATTCCCTATCATAATGACATGATACGTTTTAAAAGTCTGCCATACCATCTTTTTTTTTTGCCCCTTCACAACAGCATCAGAATGTATGGTGGTGTATTTGAGTCACAGAAGAAATAAAGTTAAGGACACGGTGAGAAGATCTATTTAGTGATTAAAGTGGAAATTTCAGCTGAAATCTTAAAATGTCCACTTTAACCTCGTAATTTACTTTATCATTAAAGTAGACCATCATAAACATCATCTTAAAACCAACCCAGTTGTTAATCGCTATGTGCTTCTGGGGCTCCCTCCTGAACTGACAGCAGCAGCAAGCAGCGATCGATATTCCAGCTCTCTGCACATTTAGAATCCTTAGATTTATACTTGATATCACGTTCATGATGAAATGCATTAGAGTATGGATGTTACATTTTACAGATAAATCGTTAAACAATGAATACTATTAATAATTACACATGGTGATGGAGCGGTAGAGCTGCTGCCTCGCAGTAGGGAGTCGCGTCCCTGGTGTTCCCTGTCAGGTGTTTGCACGTTTTCCTGGTGGGTTTCCACAGTGGGCTCCGGTTTCCTTCCAAAGACATGAAGGTTTGGGGATTTGGTGACGCTAAAATGACGCTAGTATGTGTATGTGAGTGCTTATATTCACCTTGTGATGAGCTGATGCCCCATCCAAGGATTGTTTCTGCCTCATGCCCAATGCTTGCTGGAATGGGCACATCCCTGGATTGATGGATTTAATCATTAAACATCCATCCTTTTCAGAGATATTGTGGTGAGGTGTTCTTGGAAATGAATGGATGTTTCAGGCAGTTCACAGCACAGCGAAGCCAAACCTGTTCTCACCGTGGTGATATCTCGCATGCCACCTGGTGGAATCTTCCAGATTTACGTAAAGTACACACGCAAGTATAAATAGTACAACGCTTGCATAGCAGTAGTGTCCACGGGCGTACGTGTTGCAACGCGTGAAGTATAAACCCGGCCTAACGCATCACAGAGACATGAAATGACCACAGTGCAACCACAAGAGGACATTACACCTTCCATCGTTGGCATCTCTTGCATATGTCACATGTACTTCCTGTCACCAGCATGGGGTTTTAAAGGTAACGCACCTGGCTGAATTAATGCCAACAGCTGTAGTTTACTGGGCACATAATGTAAGCCGACCAGGCTGTAGAACGGGCACTATGGACAACTGTGGTGAGGTACCCATACAGCTGAAAAAGGCCCTCAGGCAGACTCAGGCGTAGGGTTACAGGTCCATGAGGTGTGATCAGAAGGGCCTCTGACAGGTCACTCTGCACAAAGGCCAGCAGTATGGAGCCTCATTGTCCTGTCACTGATTATGAGCATTGTCTGTGTCAGGGTAGCAGAGTTGACACAATCTTTCCAATAGACTAGTCTGGTGTGTTGGCTCTGCTTTGATGTGGTCACTTAAGGGCCACCAGATCTTTAAGAGTCACTGAAGGCCTCTGGGTAAATGCACCCGATGTCCCTCACTTTACCTACAATGGAGTTTCACAATCCTGACCCCAGCATTCCCGTGTGTCTGTTGGTTCACGTGGCAGTTGTGCTCTTAATTCGTGTTGCCAGTTGTGTATTCTGAATCAGAGCAGACAGCCACTGCCGGATATCTGGAGCTGCAGAATCAATGAAGTAACAGTGAGGAGCATAAAAGCCTCCTAGAGTGTAGTGAACACTGAGACTGGCCGCCCTGGTGACAGACGTTAAATGTCACTCTGCTAGTAAAGTCTCCATTTACCAGTTCACAACACTGATAGAGCTCATCGACATTGTATATGGGTTTTTAATCAGGTATTCCACTTTTCCTGTCATATCCCAGAAGATGAATATGTTGGGTTAAATAGATGCTTGTGTGTGTGTGCACAAGTAGGCCTATGATGGGCAACATCTTGACCAGTGTTGATTCCTGCCTTGCTCCCAGTGTTGCTAGGAGAGCCTTTGACCCTCTGTGACTCTGAATGGGATTAAGTGGGCCTAAGATACTGTCCTACTAGAACTCTTTATTTGTGACTGTACGCGTAGTAGCGACTCATCCATTTCCTAACGTGCTTTTGCTTTTACTTCTTCTAAGTACTTGGAAGACAACTTCCTCCAGACATGGTGAGAACATGCGATGTCCACACTATATAAATAAAATGTATTATTATTATTATTATTATAGACAACACTTAAGGAGAGAATTCTAACCCAGGACTCTGGCAGTGCTACCCATTGTGTAACTGTGCCACGGCTATTGCTATTAGCAAAATACCAGGAAAGGATAAATAGAGCACATCTTCTTCTTCTTCTTTCTCTTTGTCTTCATGTTTGTCTTCTTCTTTGTCTTCATCTTCTTCCTCTTCTTCTTCATCTTCATCGTCTTTGTCTTTGTCTTCTTCATCTCCGCCTTCATCTTCTTCTTCTTCTTCCCATTTTTATATGGGGTTACTATTTTTCTGCGTAGACTTCTCCAGTAGAGGTTTTGGTGTGATTTTTATCAATGGATGCCTTTCCTGACTCCCAATAATCCCAAATTATCTGATTTTTTGGGACTCGCCCCAAAATGGATTCTGTTACCAATCCAAATGAATCACTTAAGTCACTAATTCTTAATTTAATATAGAGTCTGTTAAAAAATGCACATTTCAATGCAAAGTAAGCTATAACAGAGCCTAAAATGTGCAAACGGATCATAACATTGCAGTCTCAAGCCCATTTAATGCATGTCAAGGTCACTAGGAGCAGGAGCCTGCCCAAGGAGCATTTGGGCACAAGGCAGGAGACAGGGGCACATTCATGTGCATTCACACCCACACGGGGGCCATTTTGAAAGCACAAACAGCCACGGGTAACCAGCATGTCTTTGGAAAACTGGAGAACCCATAAGAAAACCGAGGAAGACACAAGAAAATGTGCAGACTCTAGCTAGGTACAGGATTTGGAGCTAAGACAATGAACGTGTGGAGCAGCGTCAATACACACCACACTGCCATAGAATCGTCCATCCTTTTATTGAACCTGCATAATTGACTTTTAAGATTTAAGGCTTTAATAAGACAATCCACACAAACACAGGGGTTACAGTGGCATGCAAAAGTTTGGGCAACCTTGTTAATAGTCATTATTTTCCTGTATAAATCGTTGGTTGTTACGATAAAAAATGTCAGTTAAATATATCATATAGGAGACACACACAGTGATATTTGAGAAGTGAAATGAAGTTTATTGGATTTACAGAAAGTGTGCAATAATTGTTCAAACAAAATCAGGCAGGTGCATAAATTTGGGCACCACAAAAAAAAATGAAATCAATATTTAGTAGATCCGCCTTTTGCAGAAATTACAGCCTCTAAAC
The DNA here is from genome assembly GCF_016835505.1 of Polypterus senegalus. Taxonomy (NCBI): domain Eukaryota; kingdom Metazoa; phylum Chordata; class Cladistia; order Polypteriformes; family Polypteridae; genus Polypterus; species Polypterus senegalus. The sequence continues at coordinate 20,094,330 of NC_053160.1, forward strand.
GCTTCCTGTAGGTTCCAATGAGAGTCTGGATTGTGGTTGAAGGTATTTTGGACCATTCCTCTTTACAAAACATCTCTAGTTCATTCAGGTTTCATGGCTTCCGAGCATGGACAGCTCTCTTTAACTCACACCACAGATTTTCAATTATATTCAGGTCTGGGGACTGAGATGGCCATTCCAGAACGTTGTACTTGTTCCTCTGCATGAATGCCTTAGTGGATTTTGAGCAGTGTTTCGGTCGTTGTCTTGTTGAAAGATCCAGCCCCAGCGCAGCTTCAGCTTTGTCACTGATTCCTGGACATTGGTCTCCAGAATCTGCTGATACTGAGTGGAATCCATGCGTCCCTCAACTTTGACAAGATTCCCAGTCCCTGCACTGGCCACACAGCCCCACAGCATGATGGAACCACCACCATATTTTACTGTAGGTAGCAGGTGTTTTTCTTGGAATGCTGTGTTCTTTTTCCTCCATGCATAACGCCCTTGTTATGTCCAAATAACTCAATTTTAGTTTCATCAGTCCACAGCACCTTATTCCAAAATGAAGCTGGCTTGTCCAAATGTGCTTGAGCAGACCTCAAGCGGCTCTGTTTGTGCTTCCTCTGCATCACTCTCGCATACAGCATCTCCTTGTGTAAAGTGCGAATGGTTGAACGATGCACAGTGACTCCATCTGCTGCAAGATGATGTTGTAGGTCTTTGGTGCTGGTCTGTGGGTTGACTCTGACTGTTCTCACCATTCGTCGCTTCTGTCTATCCGAAATCTTTCTTGGTCTGCCACTTCAAGCCTTAACTTGAACTGAGCCTGTGGTCTTCCATTTCCTCAATATGTTCCTAACTGTGGAAACAGACAGCTTAAATCTCTGGGACAGCTTTCTGTATCCTTCCCCTAAACCATGATGGTGAACAATCTTTGTCTTCAGGTCATTTGAGAGTTGTTTTGTGACCCCCATGTTGCTACTCTTCAGAGAAAATTAAAGGAGGAGGGAAACTTACAATTGACCCCCTTAAATACTCTTTCTCATTATAGGATTCACCTGTGTATGTAGGTCAGGGGTCACTGAGCTTACCAAGCCAATTGGAGTTCCAATAATTAGTTCTAAAAGTTTTGGAATCAATAAAATGACAACGGTGCCCAAATTTATGCACCTGCCTGATTTTGTTTGAACAATTATTGCACACTTTCTGTAAATCCAATAAACTTCATTTCACTTCTCAAATATCACTGTGTGCGTCTCCTATATGATATATGTAACTGATATTTTTTATCGTAACAACCAACGATTTATACAGGAAAATAATGACTATTAACAAGGTTGCCCAAACTTTTGCATCCCACTGTATGTGCTGGCTCTACAGACCAAGTGAGTGAGCTACGACTTGAACCAAGATATTCACAATAACCACCGTGTAAGCCTATCACGCGTACTTAATTGTTCAAATATAAGTTTGTAGGAGGCTAATCTTACTCCTTGAGCATTGGGTTCAAGATAAGAATCAACCCTGGATGGGGGCGTCAGTCCTTTGCACACCACCATTCCAGTTCATTATAGAGTCACCAAGCAAACTGATATACTGAAGTGAGATCCTGCGTGAAACCCGACCTCCCACCACATATGCACAGGGAGAATATGGGAAGAATTTAGGAATCTAGGTAGGAACTAAAATGTTAGAATTGAATATGCAATGGGAGGTCTAAAACTTGAAAGTATCCCATTTGAGAGTTGTAGTGGGCTCATCACCATCAACTTCCCGACTGTGTGCAGAAGGTTAACAGAGTGTTAGGTTATAAATCATGATGTATGGGAGTACGAGTCAAAAGGGGCTATGATTAATCTTCATTCAGTGCCGTCCGTAATGCTTGGGACACATTTTTCTTGATTTAATCATCTGCTCCACAGTTTAAAATTACAAATTAAACAATTCAGATGTGATTAAAGTGCACATTGCAGACTTTCATTTAAGGTGATTTGCTTACATTTCGGTCACACCGTGTAGAAACTTTTGCTACGTGGTCCCCCATTTCAGGGCACCATAATGTTTCAGGTGTTTGTGATTCCTCAGGTGGGTTTCATTGCTTCATAAGATACCTCGGCTTGCTTCTACCCTTTGGAGTCTGTAGCTGCCATTGTTCAACATGAGGACAAGATCTGTGCCAGTGAAAGTCAAAGAAGCCATTGTGAGGCTAAGAAATAAGACAAAAATGCTTCGAGACATCGGTAAAAGCTTAGAAAGTCCAAAATCTACTGTCTGGAATATCATGAAGAAGAAAGAACACACTGGTGAGCTCAGTAATCACAAAGGTGCTGGTAGGCCAAGGAAGACCTCCACTGCTGATGAAAGAAGAGTCTCATTATGGTAAAGAAAAAGCCCCCCAATGCCTGTGTGACAGACCAGAAACAGTCTTCAGGGGGCTGATGTGTGTATGTCAGGGACAACTATGAGCAGAAGACTTCATGAACAGAAACACAGAGTCCACACTGCAAGATGCAGACCACTAGTTAGCCACAAAAACAGTTTGAGAAAAAGGACTTTAAAGAGTCTGCAGAATTCAGGTTAACGGTCCTGTGAACAGACGAGACAATGATGAACCTCATCAGAGTGAAGTCTGGAGACGAAAAGAAACTGGCCAAGATCCAGAGCAGACCACCTCATTAAACATGGTGTTGGGCATGTATGGCTGGCACAGGTCCTGGCACACTTCATTGATGATGGAACTGCTGACGGCAGACACACAATGAACTCTGAGGTGTAGAGAAACATCTGATCTGCTCAAATTCCAGTAAAACTCCTCTAAACTCATTGGACGACACTTCATCCTACAACACGATAATGACCAAACATACTGCTAAGGCAACATGGGAGTTTGTCAAAGCTAAAAAATGGAAGATTCTTGAATGGCCAAGTCAGTCACCTGATTTAAATCCTACTGAGCTGGCCTTCCATATGCTGAAGAGAAAACTTAAGGGGACAAGCCCCGAAACAAGCAGGAGCTGAAGATGGCCACATTAGAGGCTTGGCAGAGCATCACCAGAGAAGACCCTCAGCACCTGCTGATGTCTTTGAATTGCAGACTTCAAACAGTCATTGCATGTAAAGGATACACGACAAAGTCCTAATAATAGACCTGCCATTGCTGTGTCCCATACATGATGGTGACCTGAAATTAGGGGACTGTGTAGAAAAGGTGTTGTCATTCCTACATGGTGTGACCAAAATGTATGCAAATCCCCTTAAGTGAAAGTCTACAATGTGCACTTTAGTCACGATGTCGGAATTGTTTGCTTTGTAATTTTAAACTATGGAGCAGACGGGTGAATGAAGCAAAATGTATCTTTGTCCCAAACATTATGGAGGGAACTTTACTCCTTTATTGAACTGACTTAATCCAATGTTTGTGTCATTGCTTCTGGTAGGTTTGTCTGTAAGTCAGAAATCATCACTCAGAAGAGTTCCGTAAGTGTAAATAATACATAGGAATAGTGCAATTTTAGAAATTCTAATAGGACGAGGCCTTTCATTTCAGTCCCAGTCTGATAGCTGTGTTTTTTTTTTGTAATGTAAGCCCCCACTGTTGTCCAAGTTCTCACAGTGTAGCTTAACATGGCAGGGAATTGTGCGAAAAGCAAAAGCTGCTTTCACCACAATTCCAAGTGAAGAAAGAGAACTGTAAAGACGTCACGAAAAACAGCCCTCTGCTCTCCATTGAGCATACCAGGGTGCATTGCCTCATGTTTGGGTGTGGTCGGCACAACTCAGCCTGAACACGCTCTGGAGGTGCTGTGCTTGTGTGTGATTTATGTCTCTAGTGCGCTGCTTGTTCTCCTCTAGAAGAATGTGGTGTATTTGAAGAAGCAGGTAAAGTCTGTGGAACAGAAAAAGCCAGTCTCAGGTAGAGAGACGAGGGTGTGCCACAAGTCCAGGGACAGTAGTGATCGCCTGTCTGCATGGCCTTCAGGTTTGACACCGTCTGTTTCTCCATTTATCTTTGTCCTCCTGTCTTCACTCACTTGGTGATCACTCGCTATATTCCAATATGGCTGCTCAGACAATGCACTGACGAATCTCAGGTTCTTCTACTTACTCTTTATACGGCTGTTTCCAGTCTGGCCTCCAGTTCATAAAAGAGTTCATGTTCTCCTGCAGTTTTAAAACATGTAGGGCAAGTAGCACTCTCAGGCAGAGGCCATTGAAGTCTTTGGAGTGGATACCTTGGTGACAGGACATGAAGTCCACACACACAGCTGGTGGCAGAGTGGCTTATATGTGGACAGGGAGCTCTCTGCAGGAATGTTTAAGAAACATCCACGTTTGAATAGGGTTACTTCAGTTTGGTGGGTCACAGTGGGCTGCAGCCTCCCGTGGACGGGATGTCAGGCCATGAGAGGCAAATTCAGAGTATCTTCTTAGCTTAACCTGTACCTGTTTAGGATGTGGGAGGAAAAATGGAGAACCTGGAAAGAAACCCACACGGGCACTGGGAGAGCATGCAGACCCTACTGGGAATGGAATTCAGTATACTAAGCAACACTAAGTACTGTGCCACAATATTGTTGGAAACTTGGTGTCAAAACAGAAATAAGAGGAACAGCTTCAATAAGAACAGACCATTCAGTCACTTTGGATAACAAGTGTGAGCTAAAATAAGTGATGTAAATATTAATGCAAGCAAAGTTTGATGCAAGAATTACTAATGCGGATCATGTCTGCTAGTGGCTGTTTCATGCTACCAATGCTAACAATATAGCAAATAACAGCATGGCAGTGAAAACCGGGAGAGTAATACCTGAGGCATCATGTGTAACGCCTTGTGCAAAATTCACACTAAAACATGTGATACGGACAAAACTAGAAATGTGCGTATGCACAAAAAAATTCAGATCCAAAAAAATGTGCGTAAGCAAAGTTCTACACACTTACTCTTTATAAATCACAATCCTACATGCATGAGCCTGCAGCCGCACCCCAACTCCTCACAGAATTTTGTATATTTGAATGTGCAAGTTAACATAACTAGCTCCTTCCTTTCAGTGTTTTGTTAAAAGACAATGGCAAATGCAAGTGTGAAAAAGAAGAATTTCTGTCAAGGCGAAATGGAGGTCCTGCTCAGTGAAGTGGAGGCAAGGAAAAATGTACTATTTGGTGGATTAAGCAGTGGTATAAGCAACAGAAGGAAATTGATGGAGTGGCCCTGTGTGGCAAAGGCACTCAAAAGTTCAAGTTCAGAAAGTCACACAGTGCACAAAATAAAAAAAGAAGTGGTCAGATATCAAAGGCATGTCGTAGCTCACCGTCTTACACACCGTTCAATATATCGCCACAACATTAATGCGACACATTTTCACGTTAATAGAGTGGAAATGCTTTCTATTTACATAAGCAAATTCATTCTCTGAAGGAGCCTTTATAGCAATATGCGTGTAGTTGACTGCTCTGATTATATTTGGAAGACTGGATGTTGCTGCGAATTGTGCTTTGATGTTTGCCCACTCAATCACAGTGTAAGGAATATGGATGACAAGCAGATAATGCCCTCCTATACAGCTGGCCTGGTGAAACTCGGTAATGACGGAGAACTACTTGATTGGTCAGCAAGTTCAAGTTAGAAAACCTCCTGTGGCTAAAAACAGAACTTGAAAAGGAGCAGGTTGAGCGCAGTTCCTCAAAGTCTGCCCTTTTTAAGCTCGTGCCTCCAAGAGGAGAGCTCTTGGAAATTGAAATCGACTTAGAAGTCAGTCATCATCATGGGACAAGAAATCAGTATGATCTCTCTCTTCTAATTCTTCCATTTGCAATGTCTTCTAACAATGCTACGGCAGCCATGGTCGTTGAAACAATTTGGCAATTCCGTGCACCATTATATTGTTACAGATTGATTACAATCAAGTGCTTTAAATTTATATATACTATTAATTTCGGTGTATTTGATAAAGCCCACATCATGGATGCGAATATAAAAAAAGAGAAAGGGAGACCACACTGAAACAGTAGCACTTCTCTGATGCTGGGTGCTGTCCATTTACAAAACCAAGCAGAAAAGTGTGTACGCATGGTGTGTGGCCTCTGTGAAAATGTTTGTGGTGTTACACTAAGTTTACTTTTTATACATCTCGACTTAAGCATGGAAATGGGCCTACGCAACATTTTTGTACGTGTACATGAGGCCCCTGATGTTTCTTGAAACCCATAATAATACCAAGTTGATCTGACGTTATCAAAGTAGCTTTATTTCCAGCAAATCGCAAGTGCTTTACTTTTCAAAATACAGTATGTTGGGATGTGTTGTTAGCACCGAATCATACCTCTTAAAAGAAAAATGTCACCGTCCTAAACAAACAAAAAAAAAAACACTGTACATACAGTATACTGTACTGACCTATCTATTTACATGCCAATTTAAGTAAAAATTTACAAGTGTTAGGAAATGGATATTGTGAGTTCTGGAGTGAATGGACTGACATCTGGATTGGAAGTAAGGATAATAGAAGGACCACAACAATGGAGGTGTAACCTGGCCCAGGAGGAACCTCATTTCCAATCCCAGACAGGATGAATGAATGATGGTAGGACTTTGGATGTTGGATATTATGAACAATTTATCCCCCAGAGTGAGAGGTAGCAGTATATCTACATCATGGACTCCCACAGAGTTGCCAAAGAATTGTATTGCAAAAGGGCGACTCTGTCAAGATCCTTGGGTGCCACCAGGGGGCGCTGAGGAAAGAGTACTTTCCTGCTTCATGCAGCTTCCGTGTGGCCCACAAGTGTTTTTGTGATGCAATGCTAAAGCACTAGAAGTACTCCTGAGTCCCTTATAAAATCAGAATCATTTTATTGCTACCATGCTACCAGAGTTGACTTTGGTTAGGTGCAAAACATGGACTACAAGATATAACCAACTCAAGACAATACAATAACAACTCACCATTAACCTGTCACCATGCAAACCACTGTACAAATACAACAAACTTCTTGAACAAACCATTTACAAACTTTAATAGCACCCTCAAATAAACAGAAAAACTATTCAAAATAATATAGATATTAAAAAGTGCAAGTTGAGCAAGTATGAAGTATTTACGAATAGACAAACAGCACAGTTACCAGTTATATGTTGCAAAAAACAGTTGGGAGTAACCCTGTGTAAGTTTATGTAGGATCTGAATACTTTGAGGAAAGAAGCTGCGGAGATGTCGTGTAGGTCGGGTCGTGATAGACCTGCACGTCCTCTGTGGTGGCAGTTTAATGAGCAGATGGCTGCTGGGGTGGGCCGAGTCAGCTGTAATCTTTCCTGCTCTCTTTTTCGCTCTAACGATGAACAAATACTTTAATGTAGGAGATGACACCCAATGATTTTCTCAACTGAACAAATCACTTGCTGCAACCGACTCTTAGAGAGAGAGGAGGCAGAAGGAAACCAAACGGTGATGGAGGAGGAGAAGGTTGCAATACGCTCTGTGATGGCTGAGTAAACATGTAAAAATATACGCCTTGATATGCCAAGCTTCTTAAGCTGCTGAAGGCAGAGCAATCTCTGCTTGGCTTTCTTGATGATCGAGGTCATGTGCTTGTCCTATTTTAATGTATTAGTGAAAGTAGTCCTCAGGAATTTAAACGACTGAACTACAGGCACAGTCTGGCCATTAATTTGCAAAGGTGGACAGTTTGTGACTTGTCGGCAGAAGTCGATCTCCATTTAAACTGCTCTGCTTATAGATAGATAGATACTCTATTAATCCGCAAGGTGAAATTCATTACTCCAGCAGCAGCATACTGATAAAAACAACATTAGTTAAATAGTGATAAAAATGCAGTGCACGTTAAAAAAATGCAGGGTGGAGAGTGCAAGGCAGTTATAACAGACAATATCATTGTATAATCTTAACGTTTACCCCCTTGGGTGGAATTGAAGAGTCGCATAGTGTGGGGTCTCCTCAGTCTGTCAGTGGAGCAGGACGGTGACAGCAGTCTGTCGCTAAAGCTGCTCCTCTGTCTGGAGATGATCCTGTACAGTGGATGCCGTGAATACTCCATGATTGACAGGAGCCTGCTCAGTGCCCGTCGCTCTGCCACAGATGTCAAACTGTCCAGCTCCATGCCTACAATAGAGCCTGCCTTATACAAGTGAGCCAGAGTTGGGAGTTAAGACGACGTTAGAGGGAGAGTATAGGAAGAAGTCAGAAGCCATCTGTGTGCAATTCAATTATTTTTGGCGGATTTAAGCCTGTAAAGGTACTACTGTTAAAAAATTACTATTTAATTGAACTTGAAACTGTCTGCGGTTGACTTGTGTCTTGCAGCGGAGGCACTGTGGCGCTCCCTGGCGGTCATGATATAGACATAAGTATAATTACACCGATCAGCCACAGCATTAATACCACCTGCCTAATATTGTGTGTGCCCCCCGTTGTGTGGCCAAAATCTGCTGAGGCAAGGATTCTACAAGATGACGTGCCCTGTGGCACGTATCTGGCACCATAGATGTTAGCTGCAGATATTTTGAGTCCTGTAAGTTGCAAGATGGGGCTCCCATGGATCTGACTTGTTTTTTCAGCACATCCCACAGACGCTCAGTCAGATTGAGATCTGGGGAATCTGAAGGCCAAGTCAACACCTTGAAGTCTTCATTGTGTTCCTGTTTAAAGAAACCCCCTGCAGATGCAAAATTCCAAACAGGTAACGACCAAGTTTGGGAAGTGTGAAGTAGCCACGCATGACCTTGCATTCATTCACTAATCAGGTTTTCCTACATTACCAATCCATTGTAAAGTCTCTCATAGCGACATATCTAGCAGTAGCAGAAGGTGTCATTTCATTTCAGTGCCCTGCCACTAAGAGGACAAATTCATAGCCACCAGTTATGATCATATTCATTTTTTGGGGAGGGCTGAAAGCAGGTCCTTCAACTTGCATGGAAAACATGGGGCTTGGTGGCAGGATTGGCAGTCTAGCCACCATAAAAAAACTTCACACTCTTCCAATGTGGTCCGGAATGTCCCAATCCAGGGGGTTCGTCGTGTGGTGGGATGCGTCAGCGTGCTATCAATTCATGCTTCCAAACTGGTATACATGGTGAAAAGGCACACAGACATCTAGAGAAGGTAAAATCTCCACTAGCCACTCCCCAGGCTGGGATTTACAATTACAGTACACGCCATTGTTTATCTTTAAGACGGTTCCTCATATTTATTTTGCCTCCAGTTTTAGAGACTAAGGTCCCTTACCTTTATTTTTGTACTTTGCCGTTTCTGTTTGTGATGCTTCAGTATGAAGATCATTCCATCCATTAATCCACCCAGCCTCTAAGCCATGTACCCAGAGTATGGATATGGGTTACTGGTGCAGGCCTGCACCTAGGAAATTCTGGGCACCAGGCAGCTGACAGAGTTCGGGCCCCTTTCGTGTTTCAAATATGTGCGTATATTTTAAATATGCCACTTAAAGGGCGGTTCCCTATCTAGCTCGGGCCCCTGACAAGTGTCATGGTTGACCCCCCCGTAAGTGTGGGCCTGACTGGTGCCTATCCCAACAGCAATGGTTGCAAATCCAAAGTGATTTCTGAATTGGAGACCACTTTCAATACCAATTGTAACACATAATGGCTGACTGCCTGACAAGTGGTATTGTTCTGCTGAAATGCTCGAGTGAATACTATCTAATTATTACATATCGGAGAAATCTGCATATTGCACCCTTCTTCAGATCTGCACAAGGTTGTTTCACTCAGAGGAGGAATTTGCAGCGACAGTCATTGTCAGTGACTCGCCCAGCCCTGGGGACTTTGGTCAACCTGTTTGATTGGTACTGTAACTTTGAACCATGGAGCACAAGGGCGGGTCCTGCTCAGCATTCGGCTGTAGGCCATTGATTATGGTGCCGTCCTGAGACAGGAGGAGGGATATGGCGTCTTACATTTATTTGTGATTGTGACATAAACTTTTTAAATCTGCAGCAAGTGAGAGTGGAATCAAACCCAGGATGCTGCCTTGTGAGGCACCAGCACCAACCATGGTGTCACCCATCTTTTGGTAAATATTGACATGACATAATATTCATAAACTCACTTAACCAAATTCAAGGTTGAAGTGCCAGCATGGTATGCAAGGGAGGAACCATCTCAGGACAGGGCACATGCAGAAGTGGCCATGTTAAAATGTTGATCTATCTGACTTGTGTGATTTTATGATGCAAGTGGAGAACTGGAGCTTCCAGAGGGAAGCTTACACAAACATGTGGATGGATGACAGGTAAACTCCACACAGACCAGTGTCTAGGTGTAGAATTCAAAAACAGGATACTGGATTCAGAAGAAAGCAGCAATAATTATATTCTAAATATTTTGACCTATAAACCCATTATAAGTCAAACTAGCTGTGCTACCTGTCCCAGATGGGTGAAATTCAAATAATCAATGTACTGTAGACCACACCATTAATGTTTGTAGAGCTTCATCTATTGGAATGTATTTAGTAATACATTTAGGATTAAAATACATTGCATTTTTCATTCTAACAGATGGGGCACTGCAAACATTGGTAGTAATAAAATGCATTACTACAAATGTTATGATGTGCCATCTATTGGGATGCCAATTGCAATGTGTATGTCTCTGTTATATGCCATTTAGAATGGGATTTGTAAAAGCAGTGTTAATGTTTGTGATGAGCCATCTATTGGAGTTACAAATGCAATGTGTATGTCTTTGTTATGTGGCATTTGGAATGACAAAGGCAATACGTATGTCTCTTTTATTTGACATTTGGTATGGGATTTGTAAAAGCAGTGTTAATGTTTGTGATGCGCCATCTGTTGGAATGACAAATGCAATGCATATGTCTCTGTTATATGCCATTTGAAATGGGATTTGTAAAAGCAGTGTTAATGTTTGTGATGCGCCATCTGTTGGAATGACAAATGCAATAGATTTTATCGCTACAAATGTTTATGATGCACCATTTGCTGGACTTAGCAACTGGACACACAGATACACAGATGCTTGCCCTTAAATTAAGGGGGATTCAGTATTAGTTTACACTTTTTAAAGAAATGGCTGAATATGAGCAGTTTATTAGCAGAATCAGTAGACTTTAAATTTCAGTTATTTCTTTTGTAGTGGACACCAAGTCTAGGTGCTTTATAAATGAAGAGCTGTGTCTTCATTTTTACATATAGTTTTTTAAACACGAGAGATTAAATAACTTTGCGGAAAGTCTGGCCAAAATGGTTCAAAATCCATTGTCCGTGACATCCTTCAGCAGGATAATATGCCCTGCGTAGATTGTTCAGAGATGATTTGAGAAACATGATGTAGTGTTCAAGGAGTTGCCTTGACCCCCAAATTCCAAAGATCTTAGTCAAATCAAGCATCTGTGGGATGTGTTGGAGCAGCAACTCCAATCCATGGCAGTTCTATCTCAGAACTTACAGGAGGTGAAGGGTCTGGTGCCAGGTACCACAGGACGCCTTTAGAGGTCTTGTAGAGCCCATGCCTCAGCGGGTTAGAGCACATGGCATCATATGGAAGAGCAACAGCCCATTAGACAGGTGGTCATATTGTTTTGACCCATAGGATGGACTGGCATCTAGTTTAGGTTTCTTTGAAACTGTTGCCAGCACCGAGCTCCATTGTCCATTGCATTTTGGTGGTCCTCCCAGAATGAAGGTGTATACAGAGTGTGAGAGAAGATGAAAACACGCCTTATCACAGTGAGATTACTTACTTTTCTTACATCTTAGGTGGTGCCATAGATGAGATTGGGCTTTTAATACATTTTCATCCATCCATCCATTTTCCAACCCGCTATATCCTAACTACAGGGTCACGGGGCCTGCTGGAGCCAATCCCAGTCAACACAGGGCGCAAGGCAGGAAACAAACCCTGGGCAGGGCGCCAGCCCACCGCAGGGCACGCACACACCCACTCACACACCAAGCACACACTAAGGGAAATTTAGAAACGCCAGTGCACCTAACCTGCATGTCTTTGGACTGTGGGAGGAAACCCACGCAGACACGGGAGAACATGCAAACTCCACGCAGGGAGCACCCGGGAAGCAAACCCAGGTCTCCTAACTGCAAGGCAGCAACGCTACCCACTGTGCCTCCGTGCCGCCCTTTTAATACATTTTTGTTTTTTAAATGCTTTTGCACCCCTCCCACCTTTAGGTATGTGACACACACCCAAAATGAATAAACTGATGCGTCTCCTTGGCCTCCACCCTGAAATGGCATCATAATGTCACCTAGTTTAACACATGCACGACCGAGAGGAGGATTATGGAGTCTTTCTTATTCGATTAACCTGTGCTAAAGTTTAGGTAAAAACAAAATGCAAACTGCAAGGGAACACTGCTGGGTTTCTTGCATGGTCTTTTGTGCCCAGTCTGCAAGTCTACCTCCTTTGTTCTGGTGCCTCTATGTGTTGCCCTTAATAATAATAATAATAATAATAATAATAATTCTTTGCATTTATATAGCACTTTTCTCACTGGCTCAAAGCGGGCAGCCAGCATATTCACAAGGAGTAGCACCCCCTAACGGCCCTTGATTTCTCACACTGACACATTCATTGCCTGTCTTGCGGCTGGCAAACTCTTCTGAAGGGTTTTCTTGTGCCAGTGAGGTGGTGCCCCCTACTAACTGGGCATCTCTTCATACGCAGAGAAGTTACAAAGAGGACACAAAAGAATTGAAAGTAGCACACCGGCAGGTTAAAATGGTGACGTGTGAGAGCAGGGTTATGCTGACACCTTGCACTTTTTCTCGTGGCTTGTTTTGACGACGACTCCTCATTGACGCCCTGACTGTCAGACGTACTGCAGTCCTACGTTTTTCTTGCTGTAATTATCCACAGTCCCTGCAGAACCATCAAGTATAACAGGCATTTCCTGTGGTGTTTTGCTGCTCAGCGCTTTCAAAATGCACACTCTCTTGGTTTACCAGTTGCAAATAATTTTTTACGCTGTTTCCAAATTCCTTTGGAGTTAATCAGAAGACACCAACACAAACCCTTTAAATGAGTGACTTCATAAGGCAGCTTTTTTTGGGAGGATCAGTCACAAGAGGAAATGTGATTAAATAAAAGAGAAAAGAAAAAGTGTTTATTTTAATAGCTTAAAGAAGAAGAAAAAACACCTTGGAGGGATGATCAAAGGGAGGGTCCAATGGGGTGGACAGTATAGTTGATGATCTCCCTGTGACTGATTCGTTTTCATCATTTTTAGGTTCTCAGTGATTAAGTCGACATCCTCATAACTTCAGGGACTTGGGTTCAGATCCTTGTCGTGATCCTGTGTGTGTTTAGGAGTTTTTTTGAACGGGTGAACTTTGAATTCCCATTTTGAGTTTTTCAAGTCACAGATTGATATTTATGCATTTGGATTTTGTATTCAGTTGTTATTTTGTAAACCCTCATTGTCTTTTTGTCTCTCCCAGGGCACCACTTTTGTTTGTCACCGTCGTTAGCTACGCAATTGACGTCATCAGCAAGCCGATCTTACCAACTTGTCGATAATCCAAAGATGTGGTTCTCAACTTGTTTTAGCCTTGCGGCGCAGTTTTATGTATTTAGATTCAGCAATGACCCATTATTAGCACTAATTTGAATGTAAACTAGCCAACGTTTTCTGCTAAATGGAATACATTAATTATTAATCGTAAATACACATTTAAGAAGTTTGTTCCTGCATTGCGCCCTCTGCCAGCTGGGATAGGTTCCAGCCCCCATACCTCGTGCCCCTGGTCTGGATTAAGCTGGTGTGGACTTGAACCCAGACACACACAGGCGGACATCCACACACGGTTTATTTACAATATTTACAGAAATAATGTCAGTGCACTTCCCAGTGCCTCCAGCACCGTTCCCCCAATGTCCAGGCCTCACAGTCCTTGTGCCTTTCTCCTGGCCGCCTCCAATCCTCTCTCCAGCTCTGTCCACTTCCACCCAACTTCCGCCCTCAACTGAAGGGAGGCGGCCCCTTAAATAGGAACCCGGATGGGCTCCAGCTGCTTCCTGGCACTCCTCCGTAGACACGCCCCAGTGTGGCGGAAGTGCCAGCTGCGCACCCGGAAGCCGTCCGGGTGTCCCCTGTCGTCTTCCCCAGCACTTCCTGGTGTGGCGGAAGTGCTGGGCTCCAGGGATATTCAGGCACCGGGGCGCCGCCTGGCGGTGGCCACGGGTCCCTACAGAGCTGGGCTTCCAAGCCCTTTACCCGTGGCCCCCAACATAACCAGGGCGGACGCCCCGTCACGGTCTGGAGGAGATACAAGCCCTCCTCCGGTCCTTCTGGGCGTCCCGGCCGGGCTCCAGCCCCGGCCAGGTGCCACACTGGTTAAACGATGACATGACGTGACATACTCAACATTTAAACATCCAAACAAAACTCGAGACTTGGGCGTTTGATACTGAATCAAATTTGCCTTTTTAATGGGTAACCTGGACTTGGGTCTGATTTCCACAAGTGAAGAGGATACAGAGAAGATCATGTGTTAGTTTGAAGTTTGTAGGAGGCCGACTCGTCCAGAATTTCAGAGCTGTGTTCTGCAACTGTGTGCCATTTCTTCTATTTGGCACTTTGACGCGCCACACGTGCCTGTTGGCTTCTTTTCCAAACACGCTAGCCTGTTTTTTGTGAAATATAACGATTTACTTCTGTAAGTGTCGTGCTTTGTTTCCAGATGTCTTCATAGTTTTGAAGCCTTTGCACTTCCATTTGCTAGTAGCACACTGCACAATGGTCGTGGCTCACTTTTAATTCACAGTAAACTGTAGATACCCCAGAGGACAGTTAGGCATCCCACCCAGGACAGAATTGGAGTCCTTACCCAACCAAGATGCCATATGGGAAGGATGGACTAAATGGGGGCAATACTTGGTCGGGACACCTTATGATCTCTGACCTGGGTGGGATGCCCAAAGAGTACAAGAACTGGCAGGGAGCAGTTCATCAAGTCAGGTCAAGTCAAGTTGGGGAGCATGCACTGGTACAGTGCATTGCTGCACCCACTACACGACGAAACAACTCAGGATCCAGGTTGGCAACCCCCCCAGGCAGACACATTGTCCAGTTCCACCCTCCGGAAATGACCCTCTGTCTGCCGCAGCCAGGTGTTACGTGGACGACCCCTTGGCTTGGTCCAGCCACTCAGGTCCCCAACAATGAGGATCTTACGAGCCGGATCACCCTCGGGGAAATGCGCCACTTGGCTGTAGTGCCGTAACTGACGCTCCCTCACAATGCAGGTAATGTCCTGATAATGTAATGTAATGTAAGGTAATGTTTGACACAAAGTCAAACCAACGGTACCCCAGGATTTTCCAGAGAGACACAGTACCAAAGGAGTCCAGTCTTCGTCTCAGATCACTGGATAGCATCCATGTCTCACAACCATAAAGCAACCATCAACATCTTCAACCATCAGTTCATTCCTCACTTTAATAGGTGGCAGTGTCCCTCATATAGAGTCCGAGTTTGGACACTCGCATTGCACTTTCTTTCTAAAGATGAGGACTTGATGGCTCTAAACTGGCCCAGTCTGAGTGCACTCAGCAATGCGCTGGTGTCTCATCTTGTGTCCAGTGTTACCAGTATTTGCTCCCTGTGACACCTGTAACAGCAGTAGCGGCCCAGAAGATGGATGGATGTAAAACTTTAATAGAATACATTCAGTAACAAGTCCCAACCCACGTCTCTTGTTCCACAATTGAAGGCTTTGCTACCTAGGCAACTCCTTAGAAAGGACCGTTATCCAATGGAACGTTCTAGAGAAAGGGAAAACGTTGAATAAACATGGTGATCTCATCTTGACTCTTCACATGAAACAAAAAGCCTTTAAGGTCTGAGAAGGTCACCAGCAGTTCAGTGAGACTCTCTTGACACACGAACAATTTCAATTGTCTTCCAAAGCAAGGTGCTGATATATCAAAAACTTAAAGCTCGGTATTTTTCAAGTGAACGTTATTTCTTCACAAACATGGTTTACATGCATGTGCCTTGCAAAAATGTGTTCTAAAATTAAACGTTTTATATAAATTTGAAAATGTTTCTTGCCAGCAGGGGCACTTTACAATGGAGACAGTGGGGCTTGGGGTACTACTGGAAAATAAAAACATACAAATTTACTGATAAAGCGGCGTAACTTTGGATATAAGAAAACATGCATTCCGTGTTTTATAGTAAAAAGGGATATTATTATTGCATAATCCTGGTACTATTTTTCCCATAGTAAGGTATGTTTTCTATTTACTCACATAAATATAAAAGAAATAGAATATAAATAAATATATAAATTTATATATATAAAAATATAAATATATTAACACAAAATCAACCACGTGGCATGAAAAGTTTACTGTGATTTGGTCTTTCGAGAGGAAATCAAGTACTGGGGAGGGTGAAAAATTATTGCAGAAGTGGCGGGCACAGCTGGTTTTCTTTTAACCTCCTTAACGTTTTCTCAAACAAAACATGTAAAAAGTGTTGCATTCTTTTAGCTTGAAAAGTGACATTTTTATTAAATCACATTTTTCTACTGTAAAACGTGCAAAACACTTAAAGTGCAAAGTTATAAGTGTAGAAAGTATAATAATAATACAAATACCGTATATACTCGTGTATAAGAAATTCGATCATAAAATCAGAGCCCGACTTATACGCCCGTTCAAAAATGCCTCATCTTCTTGCCTCCTCCAATCTCATATCAGTTTCTCAGACGCATCAAATTTTGTTGCAGCAGCTCAGTTACCAATTTCTTTCGCTACTTCAAAGA